>NW_024582083.1:6909967-7216713 GCF_017639235.1 Corvus kubaryi
CCCCCCCCCCCCCCCCCCCCCCCCCCCCCCCCCCCCCCCCAATGTTTATAAAAGAAAAATTACTTTCCTAAAAACATCTGTACATTGTTCAAAAAACTTTTCATGTTTTTATGCACATTATATATTCACAGTATCCAAGGCCTAACACGAAACACATAAAGTAACTTGAATAACAATGCATGTACGTTTTAAATCTGAACTTACATTAGCAATTATATACGAAGAAAATAGCAATTTTCTGCAGTTTTCTGCAAAACCCCAAAATTCTGCTTCTTCTCTCCCCTCTGTCCTATTGTCAGACACATGTAAGTCAAAATGCTTCCAATTACTAATTCAGACCAAAGAAAAAGATGTGCATAAACTGGCTTAGTGACATTTTATAAAAGTAATTTTTCAGGTTTCATGCTCCCCCCACACACATATGTGCAAATTTCTTCTTCTGGCACTAATCCACATACCAATTCTGACATGGAAAACAGTTGTAGGAAAAAGAAACTCTGAAATTATCTTACAGTGATCCCTTTAGTGGTCAAATGGTTCATGAAAATTATACTTTATGTAATATCACAAATGCACAAAATATGCTTTCCATATGATTGCAAAAACAGCAGCGCTCTGGAGCCAAGTGCATGACTTAATATTATAATAATGAGCCTACTTCAGTGTAGTGGATTTTAATAAGACTTTAATAATACTGGTATGAAGCCAAATTACATAATGTCCCAAAATATGAAACAAAGCTTTTGTAGAGAAAATAAAAGCTCATTGAAGTATAACCACATTAAAAAAAAAAAAAAACCAGCAAAAACAACAAAACAAACAACCACCAATGTTATCTAAACAAAGCCATTAGGCATATTTAATTTTTAAAAATCAAATTAGAGAAAAGGAACTCAAATCTATTCCCAGATCTCAAGATAAAATTAAAAAGGAAATTATTTTAGGCAACATTTATGAAGATGGAGGTACTATGTCAGCACTGGGAAACAAGCTAACACCATAATTACATCTTTTGGCACAGATATGGATATGGGTTGAGTATCTCCAATTTCTCTCAAAGGACAAAAAATGATTCAGATACCTTACAGGTGGAGTTTAAAACTGAGCTATGTTGATTATCTAGAAACAGCTTAGGCCAATAAAATTATTTTTTTCTACACGTGGAAGCAAACTCAGTGCAAGAGTCACAGAGGTAAAGAGCCAAATTATTTACTCCCTTAACCCCCTTCAGTTCTAGAGTCTTGGGGAAAACAAGGATTTGAAAGCACCTGTAAAGCATGGACAATTCTCAGAACAGCTTCCTCTCTCAACCCTCCCCAAGTATGGCAATGTCCGACAGCAATTAAAAGAAAAATCAGAATTTCATTTGTTGGGTAACAAGCAGAATGCCACACATTCTTAAGGCTGTAAACCCTTTTAAATATTAGTGTTATGCTAGTTGGAAGATTAGCATTTGCATGGATAACATTTTTTGTTCTCTATTAGGATCAACTTTAAAGATTCACATATCCAACAGAGAGATCAACATATATTAGCATATTCCAATGTACTACTGGTTACAAGTACCACTGTTAAACTGAGTCTAAACCTCTGCTGACAGCCCATCAGAGCATGTGGGGATGAATACAGGAAGAATCAGAACAGTTTTCTTTACATATATTGTTTCATCTACGTGTCTCCACTTTTTAAGCAGTTTTGATAAAGGCATAAAAAATTTTTAAGTAGATTTAGATTCCACATGACAAGATGAACTAAGGGGGACATTTTATGCCTTGGATTTCTTATAAGTCTACTTTAGCTACAGGAACCTTTAAAAAGTTGCAAGTAACTTCGAGATGAAAGGCATTAGCAGCTTTTTAGAAAAGTATAATCACACTCTTCTAAAGACATAATGAGACATAATTCACAGAAGCTTTTGACTTGGTCTGCTGTTAATTGAATCAAAGTCGATGATGATCTTGTTACACTTTGGCTTGAATTCCCTAAAAAAAAAAAGAAAAATACAGATACTAGTTAGTGAGTAGTTAAAACATTTTGCTTGCTTTAGTTCCAGCTAAATTTTTGAAGGAATAAAAAAATCCCAAAAAACACATCCTTGGATTCTCATAGTTTTCTTCTCTATGGGAGCCAATTATAGTGCACCACACTGAGAGAAACCCAGACAAGAAAGACTAAGACAAAAAGACACATGGGGTGGGTTACCCTGTACATTCTTCAGCTATTGGAGTTTATAAATCACCCAGGAGTCATAGGACTTTTAACAACTTAGCTGCAGGTGGTGGCATCCTGCTACCAGGTCTGGGAGTTTTGTTCATATATATTAATATTTCAAATATTTAAAAAATATATTTAAATATGTAGACACAGATATAGGAATCCAGAAAAATATTTAAATATACTGTATATGTATGCATATAAAAAAGATATTTGGAATACATTTTGATAATATTGATATTTTGATCAATTTTTTCCTGCCAAGTTTTTCTAAAACATTTCCAAGCTTTGTGTCAGCATATTAAAATATTTTTTGTGCAAGGGGAATAGATCACATTATGCCATACTGGGTAAAACCCAAACTAGTTAAGAGGGAATAATTAAAAAATTGTAACTTTAGAACTCAAAAATTAATACTGCCACAAAATGTTTCCTTTTATTATCATTAGAGCATCTGCTACAGCAATTAGCATGGAAGGTATATGGGGACTGAGCATATATTTTCCAGTCTTCCAGTAAACAAAAGATTATGCAAATAGTGTGGATTTAGTGCCTAATTAAGTTCTGCAGTTCAGTTCAAGAGATTCATTAAGTACCACCTACATCCTTAGCAATCGATACAAGGATAAGTAACAGTCAACACAGGAAAGTACATGCTGCTGACCACAGAAACTCTGAATGCTTTATTCAGAATAGCAATCTGAAAGGCAAGAAACATTTCTCACCCCGGAAAAGTTACAAGATCTGACTTGCAAGAGAATGATTTATGCTTCTTAGTCAAATAGTCTTAGTAGGCAGGAAATACACTGAAAGACTAAAACTGAATTTCAAGTACTGCTTTGTTTTTCCATGGATGTTTCTTAGCCCAGTAGGTATCTTTCATCCTAAAATTTTATCTGTCAGAATTGTTATGTTTGCAAATTTTTCAAAGTCTTTATATTAATATTGTAAAACTTTTTAGAGTTGCAAAGCCTCCCTGACTACATAATTAGCCTCACCCACAGCATGTTACTCCTAGCTGTTGAACAGATTGTCTTTAGGTATCTCTGTCAGTGTCTTTAAAAACCCCACCCTTGAAACATTTTTCAGATTATCATTACTTTAAGGCAAATATTCCAAGTTTTACCCTTTTCTCACAATAAAAGCTGACCAAAGAAGATGAACAGCTATATGTACCAAGAATTAATTACAGGTGGCTTGTTGGACACCTTCCCAAATTGACTGCAACAAAAAGATACTGAAGTTTCAATAAGGATGGAGTAATCCACAAAAACAATAACAACAAAAAGATCAGTTGGTTGTTTCAGTCCAACTCATGATCACAGGATAATTCAGGTTGCGAGGGACTTAAAGGTCATCTAGCCCAACCTCCTGCTCAAGGCAGGGTCAATGAGGATTATCCCGGGTACGATGTAACAAATACCACCCCCTTTGCAATTTCACTTGCATTCCAGGAACAAAATGAGTCATGCACCATTTTCTCATACAAACGTTGCGAAATTGAACTTTAACCATACACTAGACAAAAGAATGGTTCAACAGTCTGTCAGCCCAGTTCTTCTACAGAGCAATCCATCTACAAACGCTACAGAGGAATGAAATGCTACATGACTCAAAGAAGAAAAACATTTGCCCTAAAGTTGGTCTCTCTCACACCCCCCTTTTCTTCCATTCCACAGTAAAAATAAAGTTAATTCAAAGCTCTCTCACCTATATATAATACCTGCCAAATCAAACATCCGCCGTGCAGCTGTCATTTCTGTAGTGTCATGATACTTGTCGGACATGAAAATAACTTCCTTTATGCCTAAAGAAGTCACATGAAAAAATGTTGGAATTGCACTAAAAAAAATAGCAATGTCTGGTGCACAAAATCAGAAGAGGCAGCATTCATCCACATGCTCTACAACTCCTTGGTACACCTCTACTCATAAATGTATGCTGTGTAAAATTGCTGAGTGATCTTTGCCTAAATCACTTAGGCAGGGGAGAAATACAAAGGCTTCAGAAGAGAATTCACAAGTGTTTCACAGCTGATCAACATCTTCCTGTGTTTGCCAGACAGCATGAATAGCAATACATTGCAATTTAGAGCTGATCTAAGTGCATAAGGAAAAGGATGAGTGACTACATTGAGAACAAGCAGCCAATCTACCTTGAAGACCATTTGATTTTGATTCTGTAAGTAAGAGAATTGTATGAAGCACAAATGCAGAATACCATTATCTTTCCCTCTTCATCCCTCTTGATTTCAAACCATACTGAACCAAAATAAAGAAGCATTCTGTTTGCTGCTTTCTTCCTAGATTCCTGTGGCCATTAGTAGTGAGAGACACTTCCCAGAACAGCAATCCATGCTGGGACTGCATGACTTCACTCAATGAGCAAAATATATGCTACTTTAAGCAGAGATTTTTACAGAACTGAAGCCTGCTGTAGATACTGCCTAATCTCAAAAAAGGAGACACATTTAGGCCAGCACACTTGCTGCAGTGGCACAGATTTATAATAATTGTAATGAAAGACATAATTAAAGGAGGATCATAGAAATCTTATGGCATTTATGAGCAAAGATATTTTAAAATCTTCAAATATCTACCATGCATCACATTCAAATTAAACTTTCATGTATATACTCCCAACAGACCTTTTTTCATGCAGAAGTTTATTTCTTTCTGCCCTACTCTATTCAATGTGCCAGAGCACAGTAAAATTGACAGTAATTATATGCAAAGCCTGTGTTGTTCTTTGGCAGCTCCTGGTCGAAGAAGTTGCAAACCTAAATTAGAAGCACGTTTAGAGTCACAGTAGATGCAATTAGCACTGGAAAAATTTGGCACCATTCAGATGCAAAAACCCCCCCAAGTAGCATCTTATGAAGTTGACAGTGCAATTAATTTAGATCTAACATCAGCAATTTAACATCAAATACATCTATTAGAAGATACCAATGAGCAGGCAGGACTGCAACCCTGAAAAAGCAAGCTGGCACTACTGCTTACCTGCCTGGATGATGAGCTTTGCACATTCATTACATGGAAATAAGGCAACATACATGCTGCAGCCTTTCACGTCAGCTGAGTTTTTGTTCATGATGGCATTCAATTCGGCATGGCACACTGATTAAACAAGGGAAGAAACTATTCATAATACTGATCATTGAAATAAATCGGTCAAACTAAAATTAAAGTGTTACAATATAACTGCTTACATCTTTTCAAAGGCAAATAGCTAGCACAGCTTATCATAAAGGGCAGAGAAGGAAATAAAAGCAGAAATACCAAGATCGATGAAGGTCAATTGTTCTGACCAGGCTGCCGATTAGTAATGATATCATTAAGTGCATTAGCACTGCCATTTGCTAACACCTATTGCAGGCAACAAAGCTGTAGGCTGTGGGCCAAGCCATTGCAACCACCCTTAGTGAAGCAATATCTCACAGCTTCACAACTCTCTGGAGTATCTAATTGCCAGTATAAAACAGCTCATTTATGTGTTTACATGCACAGATAGGAACAGTCTGATGGTTGTAAGAGCGCGCTGTGCGCTCTGAAAGGCAGCAGAATCGCCAAGTAAAACCGAGCAGCTCTGTCCTCTGGGCCTCAGAACAGCTCAGCACTGCTGCAGGATTCTCCCACCCCCAGAATACACAAGACACACTTGGCCATAAAAACGTCCAGCTCTAATATTAAAGTGACTTTACTGCTCATTAAAAGGTGCCAGACTTCCCAAGCAGAAAAACAAAGTCCTGTATTTCTCCATGGATTTGAGATAGGCCAGGTAGCAACAGACCATCCTGCCTTATTCCACCATAACACAGTAGCTCTTTCTGGACAGACAGCACCTTAGGGTTTCAGTGCTTATAAGGTACACATCAGCAGATTATCTAGAGTGTTACCAACACAGCTGAGAAGAGTGCAGTTTCTGTGTCATCCACAATGGAGCTCTGAAAAAAACATTAGCATCTCCACGAGAACTTCCTGTTTACTCCTAGGAATAACAGCAAGTTGCATAATTTATATACCTACCTACTAAGAAACTGCCTGCTGCCCTGACTTCTTAAACAGATGCTGAAGTGTGGTGTGGGTTTGAGATCATTTAGAGACCTGCATGTGCAGACAGCATTAAGAGTTTTTCCACTGCTTGTTTTGAAGAACAGATTTTTTTAAAAAGTCCTTTTCTTCTCCCTTGTGCCCATGTGAAAATTAAAACAGACCAAGTTTCACAGCACAACTTCATAGCAAACTTGGTGCTGTATGCTGACCTCTGTGTGAATGATCTCACCACAGAAATAACTGAGTGCAGTACCTTCAACACGCAGGAATCATTGCTGAATGGAAATGTTTTCCGTATGCACTAAATGTCTACATGGAATTTTCTATATAACAGCTAATGCACTACAAATTTACAGCCTACCTTACAGCACACAAACTTTCCCATGCAGACAAGTCACAAGGGACCAAACACTTACAAAAAAAAGCTCAGTATTGGCTTCTACCATGCCCATGTTACGCTGTCCACATACGTTCTCATAACCAGTAAAGCCAGAAACCAACACAAAAAATAGGAAATTGAAAAAGAAAAAAACAACCAAGAGCCAAGAACCATCACATTAAGGCTTCTTTTACTATTATTACTGTTTCTATTGCAACTGTTATTGGGTCCCACTGTATTTTAAACATATGCCATTAAGTGTGTGAGAGATGCAATTATATGAACGTATTCATTTAGAAAATCCAGAAAATATGTTGAACTCCAAGTACATTCCTAAGTTGCATCAATCTTATAAAGCCTTTACAGTAAATAGTCAGAGAATTATTTTTCCGGGGTTACAGAGGATTGAGTGAAAGAGTGACATTATTTCCACAACTGGAACTAGGGGTTATGTCAACAGGACAGAAACATCACTCTTAAGTTTCTTTGAACAATATATTTATGTTCTAGGCAGCAGTTTAAAATATGGAAGGCCTCCAGAAAGAAGGATGTTTTCAAAGGCTCCCAAAACTAAAAAAGAAACAAAATTCATTCCTTTAATAAATATTTTTCCTTCACTAAAACTCAGAAATCTTCAGCCATAAAATCAGACGAGTTTCATTACTAGTATTGCAACAAGTTTCCTTCCTGCACTAATGAGAGAAAAAGGTTCTTTTGGCAGACTTCTACAAACTTTCAACAAAAAACCTCTTCCCAAGCAAAAACAAGATCAGGCCAAAAATAACTTATAGAAGATAATCAGCTGGAGCAAGGGAAAAACATAAATTTTGCCTCCTGACCATTTTCACACAATCTGAAGTTGAGAAAAATTACAACTCTCTCATGTGGACAGAAGACACAGCGACAGCAGTAAGAAACAGAGACTAATCATTCGAAGACAAAAAGTACTTAAGTCTCCAACAAACCCAGCAGATTTCCACTTTAAATAGAAAAGGAGGTATGTTTTTCATGTGTGCAGTAGCCTAACCAAGTATTTCTTACTGAGTTTACTGCAGAAAGTAGTACAGGACCAGAACCCTGCCCTGATTCCAGAAGTCATTATTTTCCATCCAATATTACTTTTTTTAGTCTACTGGGCTATTAAATACCAAACCACTTTGTCTCAGTTGCTGTGATTTGGGAGTATATTCTGGGGAACAATCATTACATGTGCCTTTGTTTTCATATGTCTCCCTTGACATCTGCTACTTATCAAGGGATATTATGCCAGATGGTCCTTAAGAAGGTACTGGCATCAGACAAGTATTTTTAGGCTTTGTCCCATCACTCTTAATTCCCTCTTACTCATATTCACCTCTCTCTCACAAACAGGCATTGACTAGGTAAGATAGGTCTATTGTCCCCAGATTTTTCTTATAGACCTCCCCAGCTTTTCTGAGAGACAGAAAACAAATCCAGAAGTCCAAAATTCCTCTTGTTCTGACTCTAGTTTACATTTGGCATGTAATGAAGTTTTCTAATCTGTTAAGAGCTCCTGCTAATAGTTACAAATTGTTCTCTCTGAGATAGTAAGAAGCTAACTTAAAATAACCTTTCACAGGTGCACAGTATTCAGAACTCTGAAAACTGTATCTTTAGGTAGACTAGTAAAACTAAGAATTTTTACAATACCCTATGAGGGGCTCCAGAGATTTGGGTTTTTAAAAAAAAATATTCACATATAGCCAACATAATATCAAGTCCACAACACTGGTTTCCATTCTGGAAAAGCAGCTTGAAAAGTATTCTCAAAAGGTTTCATTAGCTGAAGAAATAACCATGCAACGAGAAGTTAAGTGTGTGCTCTGACATTCCCACCAGCTGCTACTATGTTCATGGGGAGGAAGGGGGGGGGGGGGAAAGAAAAAAGCCAATGAATGACTGCTTCATTACTGGTAGTATTAATTGCTAGTGTTTCTATCTGTTCTCATTGCAGGCTAGTTTGTGTTGCCTAGCTGAGGTAGTATTCATCCTTAAGCTCACCTGTAAATAAGAGGCCCCTGCTCACCCTATAAATGGTAAATTTTCAGGATTGAACACTTAACATGAGCATGTTCCCAGTGGGTTGCAGAGTCAGAAGTACTCTTCCCACATACTAAATGTGTTCTGACTAGCAATTTTATAAGAACCACAAGACTAGTCAAAGTGTTTAATACTGTTTAAAGGCTTACATGCTTGATGAAGAGCATGCTAGGGACCACCATAACGCTAAAGACCCTTTAAAGAAGCAATCAGAGGAAGGGTTAAGGAGAATGACTTTTTAATGCTATTAATTACTAATTGAGCCAGACTAGGAATTTTGTTATCCTTACTTGCTGGAACTCTGACACTGAACACAGCAAGAATCATAGAAGGTATCAAAACATTAATTTAAAGAATAGAGTCTGGAGTGACAACCACTGGGGACAGTGGTTGATGGATCTGGAATTTGTAGAATGACGTCTATTTTTTGTCAACCTTTTTGAAAGCATAAGGATGGTTGCTGGTCGCTCCATTAAGGGCAGGCAGGACACTGATGCTGGGCTGGCAGTGCCCTCAGCCCTCCCTGCTGTTGTCTCTCTCACTCTGTGTGCTAGAGAGGAGCAGCTGCTGTGGTCAGGGCACAGAGGCCAGGATACCAGCACCAGATTTGTTGGGAGCCCAAGCTTCTTCAGACTACAGTAAGAAAAATGGAAGCCCAGCCTCACTGCTTTCCTCCATGAATAACAAGAACCGGGAAGTGAAGATGGGAACCACTCAGCCCATTTATGAACATCACAAAACTTGCTGTGGTCAGACCAGAGAAGCCCCTCTCAAAACCTGAGCAGCATTAGCTAACCCACCCTATTTCACAGTTTCTCCCATCCTGCTCCAAGTTGGTTCTACTCCTAACAGAACACAGAGGTGTTTCTTAGTGGGCAAGTAGAACAAGAGGAATCGTTTCTAAATCTCCAAACTTTCTACAGATTTGATGTATGACACCAGAACTGGACAAAAATCCATGCAGGACAAGAGTGAGTGGCTGTAAGTGGAGACCATCTCCTAGATACCCTTCCCAGCTAATGCATCATCTTTGCCAGTTGGAGAGAGAGCATCACACTTCTTCAGAGTGCCTTATCAAATTTTGTGCTGTCAAAATAACAGCTTCTATAAAACTAACATTTGCCTGAATATTGTTGAGTGTTCATTTCTCTGAAAAATTGACAAAAAAGCTCATAATCCTAACACAAGGAAACATTGATAACAGTTTGTTTCATTTTACACAGCAGGTACTGTTCAATTAGAGCATACTTTTTGCCACAGCACATATTTTATCATATCTGAACCTGTATAAATATTTGTAAGCATATTTACTCAATATTTTCTGTATTGCTCAGAGGTTTCTAAATTTGCCAGTCATTTTAATTTAAAACTCTTAATTAGAGACTGGTTGTCAAATGGATGTTCTTAGATTACAGTGGAGACAGAGGGCATAACAGGAGCACAGCAACTAGAATTAGTTGTTAGATTTGTGTTAAGAGGAGAAAAATGTAGTATTTTAAATGACTGGTGAGAGGAAACTGAGCATCAACAAATACTTGGATTCACCTAACAGAAACAGAGGGCACACTTTTGACTCTGAAAGACAGAATTTTGCCTAATTATTATGACGCTTCTGCACATAGTACTGAACACAATGCTTCACGAAGAGCTTTTAGTAACATCTTAGTAAATGTTTAATAACATCTCAGTAAAACTGGCCTTCCATTTCTCTCATGTGCACAGACACATCCCTGCTGCTGTCACTGACTGGCAGCCTGGAGCCAGTTCCAACATAATGACAAAATCCTGATTTTGTGCTGTGAAAAATGGCATTCTGCAAAACACCCTGAGCTTTCTGACATAACTAGGCTATACTGTTCAAATATACACTAAAACTAGAAGGAAGAGCCTTTATCCACTTCAAGAGTCTCATAAGGAATGCACTGTATCAATACAGGTGATGCATGTCACTATTCCTGTAATATCCAAATGCCTTGCGAATGTTTGCATCCTCTAAGGTAAGGTGAACATTACCTACCACATTTTGACGCCTTCTCCCAGTAGCAGCTCAGGTTACACCTGGATTTCTTAATCAAGCACAACCCTGCCCCTAACAGTGAGCTGAGCAGAACTCACTCTTGAGGGTGTGAGATAGATATATACAGTATATTGCAGCAGACGTAGATAACCAAGACAGTGGTGAATTTCAAACCAACAAGTTTCAAGATACAGCAAAATTCAAGAGTGACAGGACTTGTTTAACCTTACAACAGAAGTTCAAAAGGTAACTGCTATCAGTAAGTGCACAGAGAAGGAGGAAGGGTTAACCACAGTGAATAAGAAAAGCTGAAAGAACAATGCTGGCACACACAAGAACCTATAAACTAAACACAGATAAATTTAGGGTGGAAATTGGAAGATTTTTAGCAATGAAACAGTGAACCTGCTCAGAGCTGTGGGGTCAATACATCCATCAGTTCTGCTGGAGCTCAATAAATTTGTTACAGGATCACCTAACATCCTTCTGCAAAGATTGCCTCTGGGTCCAATCCCCTACTATGTCTATGCTGCTAAACACAGACAGGGCCAGGGACTGGCCCCTGGCCCTGAGGCCAACTGGCACAGACTGGCTCATGTCCTTCTTAGGAGTCCCATCAGCAATACACTGCCCTTGGCCCTGGGTTTCCTCAAGATCCACGTCTCAAGAGTCCCAGGAGACTACAGTTATTTTGTATGTCTCAGTTCAAAGGGCATAAAGAAGTGAGAATGCTTTTATGCAGCCCACCAGAGAGAGATTTTCAGAGCATGAAACAGAGTATGTGTTGCACATCTGCCAGTGTGGCCTGAGGGAAGGAAGAGGGTTAAGCATACCATCTCAGCAGGCTTTGCATTATAAGCCTATACCTGATGACTGTTTTCTTGCAGTCTTTTTTCCACCCTGCCCTCCAGAGCATCATTGGAAGAGCAGTACTGAAGCTTTCATCTGAAGGAAGCTAGCCAGAGTGGTGCAAAACAGATGGGAAGTGAGCTAAGTGTTTATGCCTAACCCACAACAATACCCAAGACCAGGTGGTCAGCACTCAGATCTAACCCCAGCCCTTTTCTATAGCGCTGCAGATGCATGAAGTAGCTCCAGAAGACATCTCCCAGCTTAGTGTGGTGGTACATGCACAATTACCATCAGCTTTATCTAATTCTTCAAGCTACATTGCAGTGATGAAAGTGCCATCATTCCCATAATTAGCTAATGGAGTACATAGTAAGATTGTACCATCTCTGAACAAGCCAGTTAGGAAAATGCAAGGATAAGAAGTTCAATTTACACAAATGTCGTGATGATTAGCAAAAGGAGAAAGGAAAAATGACAGTTTAATGAGATTTTAGCAGCAATTCTATGTGTCTCTGCATCTACCAGAATTTTTTTAAGCAGAAGATTTTTTTTATATATATACTTGTCTGGTCTGTCAACTGTGCTATCAAGATTAATAAGAAATTGCTAGAGTTTAAATGATCTGTGAATTACAAAATAGGTTGTTTATTCATCACAGCAGATACTTTGTGTTACAAAGTTGTGATTTTTTTAATGAGGTGAAGACTAAGATAATGGGGGAAAGGGCAGTTGTTAGACCAACTCCTGGAAATCAACTCAGCACTCCAAGCTGTTACTAGTTAGCTCATTTTTTAAACATCACATGCTCCACATCTTCTGCAGTCAGAGTTAACAAAAAGAAAAAATTTCTCACATCATCTTGTACAAAGATTCCTCACAGCACTTTTAGTTTAAATTGGTCAGCTTAGATTTGAGAGCCTGGAACATGCTCAGATGCCAGACACTACCCATACTGATTTTAGTTCAGAACTGAGACCTTACAGCAGCATAAAAATTCAACCAAAATCAATATTCTGTTTTCAGTGCTTTATATTTAATCAATGGACTAACACTTGTTTCCTCACCTATAAATAAAGAGCAGTCATAACTAAGTTGTACCATTATGGTCACAGCACTACATGTAAAACCAGTGGTTTAGAGCAGACTTCAAATTCAGCAGGGGCAGACTTCAAATTTGGCCCTATACTACAAAAAATAATATGAAATGGTCTCGAGCTTAAGAGTTACCATTAGAGGTTTTATAATAAATTGGTGAAGTGAACAAGGACAAAGTACTGGGGTTTTAAGAAGTCAAAAATATCAAACTGATGAATTATGTGCTGAGCCACTGCATATAATCTTTCACTTCAATGCTATAGAAAACCAGAAAATGGTTTTTAGAGAGAGCTCTGAGTGAACTCAGGCTATGTCAAAACTCATGCAAGTTTAATTTCTCTATCACACCAACTGTTAAAGTTACAAGTAAGAAACAGAATTAGTAGGCAGGGCTAAATACTGGTCACTGGAAAAGAGTCAGAGCAGTATTTCTCTGCAAAAGGTGAACTCTGGTGCTGACTTTCCCCCACCCAAGCAGGGAGAAGGGAAAATTTCTCAAGGCTCTTGTTCTCCCTTTTGTGCTTCTCCTCCTTGTCATTCCTCAGCTCAGGACAGGCTGAGATGCAGCACAGGATGAAGAAGTTCCTAATACCTGTTTTTCCTGTGCCCATGGCTTCTGCTGCACTGGTCTCACACACACAGGTGCAGCAGGAGCTGGAGTGGGGACAGAAAGACGAAGGGGGACTTAAGGCAGCACGGGGACTGGATGGTCTCTTACCCGTCCTACCCAAGGTTTCTTCCCCGCATCAGCCACTGCAGGCCACACGGCAGCTCTCAACCCCATTCCCACGCACGGCAGACAGCAGTCGTGGCATGCAGCCTGAGGCAGCCCAGTGTCCTTGGCTCCTGGAAATCACACCTGATCCAGAGGAGCAAGTGCACAGCCCTGCTGATAGGTCCACAAAATTTCACGGAAGGCCCTTCAAAGCACATTTACAGAAGGCCAAACTATGCCTACTGCAAAGACAAAGGCAAGATCCAAAGCAGCACTCAACCACATTTACCATGAAACCATCCTTGCTCTTCATTTCTTTTGTTCATTTAGTAAATGTGAATCAAATCAAACGCTGAAATAAACAGTGAAAGTCACCTCACTGCACACAGACACCTAAGACAAATATTCAGCTTCCTCATAGCATGTATAACCTATGCCATCAACACCTGAAATGGAAATTTCCCACAACCACTGGAGTTTACAATTTTAATACCTGTATTTTAGACCCAATTACTTGTTTTGCATATACACACTCTGTAATTTCTGTGGAGACGAACACACAGAAGCAGCAATCATTTGCACACACTGCAACTGTGTGCTAATGAGCTGCTTTATATTTACAAGCTTTCCCTACCCAATCCAAAATGGCTAATATGTATGAACCCATTTCACCAGGAAGTCAGTCCTTCAAAAAGACTGTGATTTTTCTCCTGTTGTACCACATATGGGCACACTAACAATATCAAGTGAGTGGAAGAAAAACTGATCAATACTTTACCAGCTGAACTTTCACATATACAGACATGACAAGTCTAACCTGTCAACCTCAAGAAGCCTTACCATAAGGATATTTTGTGTCTAGTCTATTTGCTCCTGTTCTTGTCCAGGGTAGTACATCATCACTGCAACCATTAGGCATCCCATTGTAGCCAATTCCAACAATCTTGTTTTCTGAATTTACAATGCAGGCACCAACCTAAATAAAATCAGATTTATATAGCACCAACAGAATGCAAAACAATATGTTAACAATAAAGATGAGACATGAATAGTCAGTCCTACAGTTTTCATTTAAGAGATACAAGCTTCACTTAATATATTAAATCACACCATCTAGTGAGCAAGGCTACAATTGTACCTAACTGGTGGGGCTTTGAAATAAATCAGGGCAGATGTAACTCTGCTACTCCTTTGGTCATGCTGTTCCCATCCCAGCCTGCCAGCACTGTTTCTTGACTGCTTATGAAATGAACCTAGTTCAGGGAGCAGAAACAGCACTGAACGAACCCTAGTAAACACGTCAGTTCAACTCCCCAAAACAGCTTTTCCAGCAACAGTATGAGCAACAGGAGCAAAAGAAAAGTTATGAAAGATGTAACAGAAATACAAGTGTTGGCTTGCTTATGCAGGCCTCACAGGCCTTTGTGGCTTGTTTACACAAACACGCACTAAAATTCCAAACCTTTTAACTCCCACCCTTTTTTGCTTCAACCCAAGTCTACAAAGGGACTCCTCTTAAAGAATGATGAAGTGTCCCTTTTTTTATGTTTTCTGCCCATATTATTTATTGAAATGGCAATAGTACTAATTTTAATTCACAAATGTGTTTAATCAACCTGCCCTTGGGTAACAAAAATTTAGCCCCAAGTGAATAACCTTCAGAGAGCTAAGGGCTGTAATGTACCGAAGGCAGCAAGTAAGTGAAAAGATTGTTTTTCTGGGATTTGCTTCCTGATTTTTTTCACACAAAGGAAATCTAACAGGATGAGTGGATCCTGCAGAATAGCATTTCAGGAGCTGTATCAATCACCTGAAATCAATATTGAACAATATTGAACAGAGGCACATGGAAGATGTGAAAAATGGGAACTGACAGTGAAGCATAGGGAAGAGGGGATCCTGAGGGAGGAAACAAACTAGAAGAAAACTCCAGTCAACCCAATAACAACCAAACAAATACTCTTACAGGTGAGGAAAAGAAACTTGTAAAATGCTGTGTCTTAAAAAACTACAACCTAAAACTTCCAGCAGTTTTATCCTCCTCTAAAAGTGACATTTACTGAAAAAAGGAGACAAAATGCATGTGTTATTTTAACTTCCAGATGAAAAGATGATTTATAAAACTCCAAGCTACAAATGTACACAGAATTATACACATGAAGTCAGGCCCAATAAGAGAATTTCTGTAACAGAAGGTGCTGACTACGTTAAAAACTGAATAGCTATACACTGAAATAACTTTTATTAAGAAATCCCTGGAAGTGCTAGGTGTACATCTGATGTGATATGCAATATAGATTAGGTTATCTTTTTATTATATGTTGCCTTCTTACCTGAGAGCTTGGATCCTTGCTTCTTTGTGCTGACAGAAAAGCTACTGCCATAAAATATTCAGGCCATTCCAAATAATCCTCTCTTTTTTTGCAGGATGCTTCACTGCTGAAACTATAGTTTATAGACAAAAACAGCCATCAGCAAACATCACAGACCTAGAGTTACTACAAACTGTATTATTTTAATGTGCACAGTTTAAAGTAACAGTAATGTACACAGTTTAAAGTAACCAGGATCAGAATGTGGCTAAGACCACACATTCACTAATATTTTGACAGTAAAACCATCAGTATTATGTGTTTTCCAGGAACTTATACATGCAACATTTCCTTTCAAGGAAAAGGCATCCAAGCGAGGTTGCAAATTTCATTTTTAGATAAGAAGGCTGAGATATTCAAAGCAGTGAGCAATTCAAAGACAGAGCAATTTGTCCTTTATAGATAACACCTTGTATATTTCTAAGGTTGAGGTATATCATGTACTGGCATTCTTCTCACCCAAACAACATAATCTTTTTTATGATGACTGTGATAACTGCCAGCTTCTAATCTAAGTTATTTTGTAGTTCTGCCTATGACAAGTGCTCAGTAGCTTCCTATTTGGTAACTTCCTCTGCAGGCATTAATTTCTGACTATACGGTTATCACTACAAGTTTACCTCTCGTTACAACATTTACCACCAAAGATCTGAGGCCATTCCAACAGTTCCCTGCCAATTTTCTCTTGACATCAGGTCTTATGAAAGCCTTCTGAAAACTGACAGGAGATGGGTTCAAGAACTTTTCCTTTAGATAGAATGGATAAAAGTGCCACAAAAGGTTGCTTCTTTCCCTGCCCTGAAGGGTATATTTGAGGGAAGGAGAAAGGAAAAAAAGGTGATATATCATTTTCTCTTGCCTGCTTATGGGTGAAAGCCTGCTCAGACCAGGTAAGACACAACAGGGGAATTTCTGTGCTTTTCAGCTCAAAGCAAAGGAAGGCAGACATCTCTCTCTCCACACATATATTTAAGCCTTGAAAATTTCAAACAAAAGATCAAATTGAAAGAAATTTCCCCAAATTCTCTCACCTATCATTGCTACAACTTGAAAACCAAACCAATGGAACATCTCAAATACATTGACTAGCCTATCAAAATACAAGGGGCACAGTACTTTTCTTCTTGGGCTCCTCTTACCAAAGGCTACAGCTTAAGACCAAGATACCCTTCTAGTGATGTACGGCCATGCAGAAAAATACATCACAGGTAACTGCGAGCAGCAAGACATCTCCTAGCAACACTAGTACCAGCACTTTCAGAAGACAAACATTAGAAGGCAAGTGCTTAGTTAATCATTATTTTTATAACTAAACCCATGTATTAGAGGCTTGCAGTTAGCTTGTCATAAAGAGGTTACACTGTTTGAGTGAAGACAATGCCAGCACATGATAAAACTGTACTTAAGAAACCTACAAGGTGCTATTTACCAAAGATAAATTGCTGGTTTTGAATAGTCTGTATGTGGCACATTACAAGTTAGCAATTTTGGCTTGTTCTTGGAACAAATGAGGATCATCTTTAGGGCTACCATCTCAAAGTAAGGAGGAAGAAACACAGAGTCTTGATGTAACTCACACACCTCTCACACACTTTGACAACACTGCAAATAGTGCCCAGAACTGTCAATTGCCAAAGCCAACACACAAATCAAGTGTGTGATTCTAAGAACACCCAAACTGGCTTGAATCACTGTAACTAAAGGGTTGGGGCTATATCCTACCAAGGAGGAAAAGTGCTCAGAGAAAGAAGAGATTAAAGACATGCCCTCACACCACTCTGTGCCAAACTGAACTTTGACAGGTTAACTGAAATATCAAGAAAGTGTTTCAGTTATATCATTATTTAAAATATTTTTTAAAAATGGATTTACAAAAGCTAAAACACAGCTGGACTTTAAATGATCACTCTTGGCTAAGGGACATTCACAGTGATGTCTTTGGAGAGGGATGAAACACAATGCAGAACTACACTGAATAAAACATTCTGGGAAAAGGGCTCCAGAAAGATAGTAGTATTCTGAACTAAGAGGTCATGAGATCTCCTTTTGTTAAATTATTCCCTAGCAACTGTACTTATTCAAAACATAACAAAAGGTAGTGTTTACTTTTGTAATAAATACAGAGCTGTATGTAAGTGGAGGTCCCTCAGAGTACCAACTTCACAGGGAGAGGAGCGTATCTAAAAAATAAGCAGAAGGCTTACATCAAAGAGAACATAAAAACCCCCCAAAGCCCTTACTCAATTACTTCTACTTAGCATCACCGTGTCTGGCAAGATAATTCCCTCAACTCAGTGCACAAGAACTCAAGAGTGTGAAATGCGTATAAACCACTTAATTTCTGATTGAGCAGAAGCCAAGGTCTTGGCTAGCAGTCAAGCACACACATGAAAATTAGTTTATGGATTTGGGGCAGCTGATAATCTTCTTTATGCTCATTTGCAAGTTCTAGAGTTGCATGAATGAAAGCTACTCTAGAAAATACTATAGCTAGCTGTAAAACAGGCAATCAAGGCTTACCCTTAGGATAACCCATAAGAACTTATGAACAAAAATAGCAGAAGCTGAAAGCCATGAAGAATACTGCTAAGAACAATGGGGAAAAAAACCCCCTAAATTTTAGAACAGTTAGTAGTCCATAGAAAATTCTGTAAAGATTATTTCAAGGGAAAAGAGAGAAAAAGATTCTGTAACTAGAGAACACTGCCTCCCTTTTCACTTCTTTTTCATCCATCTAGGCTTCAAGTAAGCTGTAACACCATCTGAAAAAGGAACAAATGTCATTCAGCTACTTAAAAAAATGGTCTACCGTAATGAAAAATTTTTTTGAGAATCCTAAAACAGAATTTATCAGCTCAAATTTTTTTCATACAACAGTTATGACAGTCAGGTACACAACAATATAGTACAGCTGGAGAACTGGTGAGTATGAGATCAACCTCCATCTTTTTTTAAGTTTTTCTTCTGCTTCCTTATCTTTGATGTCATGTGCATTATGTTACAGCTGTATTCTAGCAGTATTTTCCCCCAGTATCAAGGATACTACTGAAGACCAACTGTCAATACCTTGGCATTGAAATCACAGAAATGAAGGTAAAAAATGAAATGTGTATTAAAAATAAGACATAAACGTCTTCAGCTAAGCTCTTGTTCCCCAAAAGCCAAACAGGATATGGGCTTTTGATGATCATAAATACAAGCTTCTTCTTTAAATCTTATCTTTTATGATCACTATTAGATCGAATGAATGTGGGATTTCCTTTACTTGAGGCTTCTCACCTTTCCCCTATTACAGGGATTGAGATATGGTCATTACACATTGTATACTGAGAGGAAAGGTTTTGAAAGAGAAAACTCAATCTTTCTTACAGAAAAACAATACTCAGTGCATTGAAAATTAATTATATTCACAATTTTCTTGGGAGATAACCCACCAAACCTGTAAAGACAAACACCGTGTATGAATACTGAGCCTCAATTAAGCAGTACAAGAACACTTCTCTTCAATGAATGTACTTCACTTTTACAGTCACTTCTGACTTTAATTAATTGCATATTACTCACTCCGGTACTCATTTCCGGAAATAATGAACATACGACACCCGGCCTGTTCTTTCTCCTATCCCAGCGATTACAAAACCCAAGTAAAACAGGCCATGCCCTCACCACAGGGCCTTCGGGGGCTTCGGGAGACGCCTCCCCACCGGGACGGCTTTCCCCCAGCACGGCGACCGCCGGTGCTGCACGGGGGAGCCCCCGGCTGAGCGGACCTTTATTTCCCTGCCTCCCCGTCCTGCCCCGGAGGATTCCAGCTTCCCTCCCTCCCATCCCGGAGGATTCCAGCTTTCCTCCCTCCCGCCCCGGAGGATTCCAGCTCCCCGCTCTCCCACCCCCAGAGGCCGCCGGGCCCCGCCACCAGGGCTTCACCCGCGGGCGGCCGCGGCCCGTCCCGCCCCGAAAAAGTTTATCGAGCCGGCGTGCGAGGGGAGCGCGGTGGCGGTGGGAGCGGGAGCCGCGGGGTGACGGGAGGGAAGAGCCTGGGAAGGGGGCCTGCACTCGCGTACCCGTTCCGGTGGTGGCCGGGCTCGGGGCCGCTCATCCCGCCGGGCCACGCTGCTTTCGCCGCTCGGTGCCGCAGCGCGGGCGGGCGGGGCCGGGGGCGGGCCGGGGGTCCCGAGCCGCGCCCCGAGCAGCCGGGGGCAGCGCGGCTTCGGCTGCGCCCGCAGCGCCCCGGAGCTCATCCCGCTGGCCCGGACTGCTGCGAGCCTCCGCGACACTATAAACCAGTTACTTGAATGTCTGTTCAATTTTCTGACAGATGTTGCTTCTAATGTTATGCTTTGACACAAGCCTGCGGGTTTTTGCCCAGCTCGCGCTCGTAAGGTAAATGCTATTTATTAAAGCTTGACATTAACATATTAAAACGTCTAAAAATCGGAGTTTTTATTTGTTCTCTGGATGTAAAATTGATGTGGAAATTGAGTTATGGTTTATTAATACCTCCAGCTGCTGCCAGGTCTTAGAAGTCTCCCAGGATGCACAGGTAGCTGAACATACACATATATAACCCATTACAGTGCAAAATAAGAGGTATGATAATAAATATGAAATGCTGGTATGGTGTGTTTGTGTTCCTTCTGTGAGAAGCCGCCTACCCTGGCTAGCTGGCTGCCACTAAGGGCATGCCTTTACGGAAGCACTCAAATGGGAGCAAGGTACACATGTTCGCTCCACGGGGCTGCGAGGCATCAAGCGAAGACTGCCCAAACCCAGCCGAACGTGACCAATTCGGTTCCCACTGGAGGCAGTGACAGGGGCAGCAAACTCAGTGATGGACAAAAAGAAAACACTTGCCTTGAGAGCATCCCCAAGAGGGGGTTGTGTGCGCAAGCCGTGGGTTCACACTGCATGTGAACTGCACCACTGATCAGAATGTGGTCAACAGACATGGCTGAGAGAATGGTTTTCTGCAGCCTGGTCAAAAATCTTCCTCTTCATCCAGGAGGATGCTTCAGGTTGGAAAAACAGGACATTTTTGGGAAACCGGGTACACAGCAGTCCTATCTCAGAAGCTGTCTTTATAGTTCCCCCTCACTGACTATATGCACAGCAAATTGCACAAGTGGGTACCTTACTACACCAATGTGTGCAAGAAGATGGCTAAGCCAAGGAACCTGCCATGCTCATAGTTATTCTTGAAGCTATGCCAAAACAGAGAGGTCCTTCAGTGATCAACACAGAGGAACACATTGCTAATATGTTTTCATACTAAGATTGCTGTATCAGTTAGCTTTTTTTAAGACAACTGACAAACCATCAAATATGAAAATGTTACTTAATTTCACAGATATTCCTATTCAGCTGTAACCAGAAAACTTGGCAAAAGCAACCTGTTATACTTCAACTGACAAATTTTCCAGCCCTCAGAGTGAGAAAACATATAGCTATTTCAGTTTGCAAGACTTTTATTGGCATAATTTCATATGGACAACAAATGCTCATGTATGGTTTGTTAATGAACAAAAAGGAACTATTTAAATGCAAGAAAAAGAAAACAAATTTAATGAAAGTAGCATCACTCAGGAAAGCATAAGCCTGAAGGTGAAATGAAAGGCCTGACTATGGTTGATCACAAAGAGAGTTAAAGAGCACTCAATTATCTGGATAAAATAGCATAATTCAGTTCAAAAAGTTTTCTACTATCTGTATATCTGTTTCTGTACTCTTAAAGTATGAATTAAAATCCTAACACTACAATTACCCATGCCAAATTTGTTATTTTTCATAATTAGGATTCTGAGGATAAACCATAACATCTACTACTACTACTTATAATACAGCAGTGATATATGGCCTGAGGAGGAAAACTTTTGGTGGAATTTTAGTTAGTAGACTCCTATAATGTTGCTAAATGACACTTCTTCTGGAAACCTTGCTACATTTTTATTTCCCCTAGGTTTTCAAAGAACTATACTGGAAAATTCTCTCGTGGCCAAGTTGTGACTGTTCTTCTGACAGTGTACTACTGTACTGACATAACAGCCTCTTTCTTCAAGCACACATGGGAAGAAAGGTACACCTGGACTAGGTAAGATTTGGGCCAGGATCCTGTGTTCTAAACGCAGGGTTGTGCTGAGGGTAGGTAACTTGACTTACTGCAGGTGTGGGGCAAAGTCATGCTGCCTGGCAGGTTCCATAAGATTTCTTTGGTATCTGCCTGCTTTGCAAAAGCAGCAGCTACCCTGGATCAGCTGTCTGCATCCTCCTCTCCATTAACTCTGAGATCTAGAAGCTTATTTGAACCTTCCATCTGCCTCAGAACCATTCTCTGTGACAGAACTAGAGGGCTCTAACTCAAAACCCCTGTTAAGACAGTCGTGCATTCAAATAGGCCGAATTTCTTTTAAATTCATATCTGACACCCTAGTCCTGTCCTTGCACGTTCCTCTCTTGTTCCATAGAAGGAGGATGTATGTCAAAAAGCCTCGAGTATCTCAGGTAATCTTTCACAAGTTATTTTTGTTTGTGTCTCATTTCCTAACAAGGTCCTGAGCGTGGACTATCATGACTTTGCTGGATAGATGTCAATAAACAATCTGAGCTGATTACAAATACTTTAGATGCTCTTATTAACAAAAAGTGATACAAGTTTGAAAGACAAGCTAAATATATAACCATCTGTCAAGTTGCTTATATTTTTAGCTTACTTCTTATGAAACATTCACATCTACCTTTTGTCAATTTTGATAAAAGGAAATGAAGTTGAGTTTGGGGAACCCCCAGGTTACAGACCCCACTCCCCACTTTCTTGCTTCTTGCCAACAGACTCTTTTAACTTTGCTGGCAAGCAACATCTCTCCCCAAATGTACCATATGTATAAGTTGTTGCTCAGAGAATAATGTTTGCTATTTGCCAGAATATGGAGCATGCAATTTGGTAGTCCACCCTGAAATCACTCTCAAAACTTAAGGGAAAAGTAAAAAGAAATTGCTAATGAGCTGTTGTCTTTTTCTCTAAGAGAATTAATTTTTCAGGAACTAATTACTAGGTTTGAAGAGAAAGACAAACAAATAAATATGACAGTATGCCTTTATATCTTCTCTGTCTTACAGAGAAGTAATTGCTCATGGACAGAATAATTTTCATATCTAGAGAACATTATTTTTTAGGCAAGACTCATCTTCTAAATATTTTTTACAAATAGGAATTTCTACCTGTGTTAAACATTTCCATCTATACTTGCTTACAGTCTGAGGAACATATTAAATACAAATGCACTTTCTGGTATATGCTGCAGTTCTGAATTTCTATTTATAATCTAATAAAGAATTTTAAGTTATGGCTTCCTCACTGCTCAAATAATATTTGTTGCAATGTCAGGTTTGCACTGTGAACAAAGTCCTATTTTGGAACCCCTTTGCAGAAGACCTAAACAGGGTTAGCTGCAGAAGCTTGTTAGCAAACCAGCCCATTAGGAGGCTGCAATAAACTGTTAGATTTTTACATTGTAGCATTTTATATAGGAAGCATATTTTAGATATGTGTCAGAATTATTATACGATTTTTAACTTTAGCATGTAACTCTTCATATTATAGAATTTTGGAACTACTTATTAATAAAGATGGTAAGAAATGCAACTTGTTACCAGCCTTTGATTAAAACCAAATAGGGTGATATCATGGTAATTATGGTGCAGATGGAAGCCTGTTGCAAGTTCAGTATTTTCAAATTCAGGTGCCAAAATTCAGGACACTGAAATCTGTGTTTAGATGCCTACCTTTTTACAGATTTGTAAACACTGAATGCAAGAGATTCTTGTGTATGGTGAGTATCTGTCAGGATCAATAAAGCCAATATTAAGGTATTTCTCTGCTTTTCATGGCCCAATAGGAAATCATTACTCTTCTCTAGTCTTAGATTTTGACGGCTTGTTTATTATGTTACCTTTCTATAACATCTGTTTCTTGAAAACTAGAGTCTAGTGCTAGACTTAAGTTTTCTTCCTTCCTGTCTAAGTGAGATACTATTTTGAGTATCACATTCTCAATCTTCCAGACAAAATTCTGCAAAATTCCCTAAATCCAGAATTTTTCCACATTATTCTGACCAGGGTCAGAAATTAGTATATAAATAATACTCTTTAAACAGTCTTCTGATCAATTTTTAGAAGTACACTATTTTTCATCTCACATAAAAATTTTATGGACATATGGTGACTTCCTAATTTTGACTGTTTTCTTGTTTTATTCATACTGATGGTTCTAGTTTAGGTAGATACTGTCTTTGCAGTACCTTGAACACCTCATTCTTTCTTTGGCATCAGTATATTCTCCAGCTAGATTTGCTCTATCTGTATGTTGTGTGTTATTTGCTGATGTTTTCTCTGTTTTTTCCTAATGTTTGTATCTGTCTCTGACCAGCCTTCTACTTTTGAAATTCCTTTTCCATTCATACCCGTCCTTGCATCCAGATTCCCCTTTTTATGCAATCTCATACAATTTCATACCGAATCCAAAACACAGCACTGTACCAGCTACTAGGAAAAAAATGTAACTTTATCTCAGCTAAAACCAGGACAACAGGACAAAGATGGGTGCTAGAAAAATGGAAGATATTGGATGTGATCTTTTTTCCTATCTCCATCCAGAAACGGAAATCACAGATATTCTTGGTAAGTTGTCCTTTGGAAAGTAAACTGAGACACAAAGTCTCAGACTTCAAGTCTTCTGGCAATCCTAGTGATTCCTTCCAAAACATGAATTACCTTCTTTGTCCACCCATAATAGTGATGATCACAGATATTCCCTAGTTAGAAGTGAGAAATTTATTTTCTGCTTTCAGCATAAAATTTCACTTTCTTGGCATGCTGCTTCTGGACTCAGCAGCTGCCTACATACTTCACAGCTTTCTATTTCTTCTGTTACCTTCCCCTTATATTTCAAGGCTATTTTTAATATCTAAGAAGATTATCTTCTATTTCCACCCCTTCTGATTTGGCAAAATTTTCCTGTGATGATGTAGTAGCTTTTCATACTACATCCATGAATTTTCCCTAAGTCCCAAAATCTCTTGCAGTGCACCAACTTGCAAAAACTCCAACTGGAAAATAACGTTATCTGTAATCATTACAGAAGACACATTCTGAAGACAGAAATCTTTACTTTTCCATACAAATTAGATCAAATACACATATCCTTTCGTATCTGGGCAAATTAGTTTGCTGTTAGTAGTCTTTCCTTTTCTTCTCCTGCTACAAATTCCACTTATGCTTGTCTTTTTTAACCTCAGTGGAATTTCTGTTCAAGCTTCTTGTTCCTCTCAAATTTTTTTTGTTTATGATAAGCTTTAGATTTCCTCTATAGAGAATTTTCCTATTTTTATGTATAATTTCCTGTCATTTATCTTAACTGTATCTTTAGATTTCATTATTACAGTGTGTTAATCTTCATACAAGACCTGCTATACAGAATCATTTTCTTACATCTTTATATGGGATTTAGCATTGAAGGTTTTAAGTAAATGTGCTAAATCCATTCTGTGATAAGAGATGAATGACCCTTTCAGCTAACCTGTGGATTGGGGGGGGAAGACAATATCTCAGGATTCTCAGATACACTAGCAAAATTAAACTAAGTTAAAAAAAAAACCCAAAATGAACTGCTCTACTCACTCTGGGCTTGTCCTGTATCTCACGTCAGCATGATGAAATCCCTTCAACCTACTTGCCTTTCAAATTGCCAATATGCCCAATTCCCCAAATTAGCATCAAAGGTATTTTCCTTCATCAGTAGGAGGATAACTGCTCTGTCTCTAGGACTTAACACCAAGAGAACTGTGAGACACAAGGCACGATGCCTTCATTTTGTAACATCCTGAGTGTTAGATTGGCATCAGGGCAGAGGGAGCTCAGGTGCCACTATCATTCTATATGTGACTTCTTTTCATCTCTTTTACATTCTGGCTGTTTCCTAAACTCATTGAACTAATTACACGAGAGCAGCTAACAGCCACACTGCTCTAACTTATCAATAATGAAAAGCGAGCTGGAGCTGTCAGGAAATACATTTGACATCCTAACTTGGAAGAACAGGAACTCTGTTCTCCCTCTGTAGATATGAGGGGAAATATAACCATTAGTAAACCTAATTTATTTCGTAAGCAGAGTTGACAGCATGATTCCTTTTCAACATTTCCTGGCACTTTCCTATTATGAGATTCTGCTTTTAGTTGTCTACATCAGACAAACATGATTTGTTCAGACTGAAATAGCCCAAGCTGAGCACTTGCTACTACTAAGACTATTTTTTTATCTTTCAGTTTGTATCCATATTTTTTATGCCATTGTAATTTTAAAACTTTAAAACTTTTTATTATAAATAAAAACATATCCACATTAGGAAGACATTGACTTAGATGGCAAAGACAGCATATGGTAAATGAGGATCTCTAGCATGGAGCCACAGCAGCTTTGTGCTATACAAAAGAGACGATTAGGTAAAGAAGGCAAAGAGCAGGATGTGATTTTTGAAGCAGGGATCATTAAGGAATTCGAAAGTGGATGGGCTATAGACTGTGGAAAGGGAAGACAGACATTAGTTAGATTTATCCAATTCTTATTTCTCAGAATACAACAGAATGTTTTTAGGGTTCAAAGTACTGAAGAAAAACTGTCTTTTGAAGTCAGCCTTCACAGCAGCCTAGGGAGATAAAAAAATTAAATAACAGATGTGCCTTATTTTTTTCAAAACTGAGGAAGCAAAAGGGAACAGATATGTGATATTCCTCCTTTACAGGAAAGTAAACTAAAAAACTCCCTATTACTTCTACAAAAACTTCAATAGGTTCTATAGGGATATTAAGAAGAACTCCAAATCACTCTGCTGGTATATATGTCCTCTAGGGTGAGCATTTTTCCACAGAAGATGAATGTCCTACACAGGCAAAAATAAGAAACAGGTCAAAAATCCCAAGAATTTTATGAACTTTGTGAAAACTGGCTACTCTTATTAGTACAACTTTTTAGAATAAAAATGTTTTTATGCAAAGTCTGCTAAATTGACTTTAATGGTCTTTTAAAGGATTAGACAACAGAGGATTCTTGTTGGGAGATATTATATGGGTCAATTTATTTGTGCATTTTGTGTTAGAAAATTCTTCAATATTTTGAACAGCACTTCAGCTGATCTACAGTACAAGAACCTGAAATTACCTAGCACACTGGGATCAATATTGAGCAATATTTTGTCTCTGAAAGAAATTCATTCTGACAGAAAGGAGTAAGAGCAGTGTAAGGAAACAGAGACTCCGGCTAAAAAGCTGGATACAGAAATTTCCTACAAAGCACTACAAATTAGTTGATGTCACCAGAGCAAAAAAACCATAGTGACAGAATAAAATGTTATCCAGGTTCCAGAATACTTTATTATCACCACCCTAGGTCACTAAGCTTCACAAGCTATATCCATCAAATTTGATAGCAGTATATATACTCAGAGCTGAAGCTGGAAGGTGCAGTGCTTTAATGTACTAACAATGTACATTAAGGCACCTGGGTTCAAAGTCAGTTTATGACAGGAACAAAATGAGTTTGTTGGTCTCAGCCTGCACTCTAGTGGACAATTGCACATAAATCCAGTCCTGAGAAGAATACCAAGAATTAGATTTGTTGGCCAAAACATATGGTGAAATTCATATTCTCTGAACATTATTAAAAACAAAATATCTTTGCTTTTTGTTCTATTCTGAAACACTGCAATATGAGACATTTCCATCAGCATCTCTTTAATACTGTGTTACCAGGATTTGAAAGAATACAACAGAAGGTGAAACAATACGGAGGAGCAGCAAAGGCAATAAGATGCTTCCATGTTAGAGGAAAAATGGAGATATGAGGACATACTACTGTAGCAGACATATATAATGTTTTTTGACTGGGTAAAATATTTATCTTTATTTACCTCTTTTTATAATGTAAGACACAGAGAAACAAAAAAATTATACATATAATAATGATAAAAAAAAATTTTGATACATAATTAGCCTGTAAACTCATGTCTGAAAGATGTCTTAAGAGGCAAGACCTATACAGAACTTAAAAAAAAAATATGCTGTTACATGAATAATAAGAATAGCAAGGTTAGATATTATTAAAGGAACTCAATACTAGTATGAGGGACTCAAACTCTCACAATTCAAGATACAAAACAAACATAAATTGCCTTAAGCATGAGCAGAAACTACACCCACAGATGTTTTATTTCATTAATGTATTCCATACAGTGTTTACACATATTTCAGTGGGCAGGCAGTAGATTGCTGGAGTCTCAGATTTGTGTAGTCTGTGGTATTTCCTATTTGTAGAAATCAGCTGAAAAAAATTGTCTGGAACTATAACCCCATTTCAGGTTATTGCCCTTTATAGTGTTCAACCTCTTATCCGTCAAGCAAACAATATTGATACCCAACCATTTACAATTACAGTCATATGTCACCTACAGAGGCGAAGGAAAACATTTATTAAGTTATCCTGTCTTTTCAAAACTTTATTTAAATATAAAGAAAAGTTTGTTATCACTAGGTTAAAATTGACCATTACATATTATATATATTATATCAACATAAATACATACTATATTAACACAGTTTTTTGCAGTCTTATGATCTGTCCTAGTCCAAGCTGACCTTTCCCTTATTTTTCATCATGTCATCTACCTCACTCATTTTCTGGACTGTTTGAACACTTCTACAGTTTACAAGCCTACATTTCAAGATCAATATAGAATTAAAATTCTTTTTTTATCCAAATAAAGTTCACCTTATGGTGTGGCTACTGTTTAGCATGTTTAGAATGCTATCTTTCTAGATTTTTCATAACTAAAAAGCAGTCTTTTTCAGTCTTTTAATAACAGAGCAGCCTCTCTGGCCATATTCTTCCGAATTGATTCCAAATTTAGAAAATCATCAATTTTTGTAAAAAAAAGTAATAGTGCCCTCAATTTCGTGAAGAAACACAACTCCAGATAAACTTCAAAGTGCAATTTATCAAACATGAATTTCCTCTGTCCCCTCAGTTACTATTATACTATTTGTTTATCAAAGCTCTTCCTCCATGGTGCTTTCATAATTACTACTTCTGATTATTTTGTTCCAAAACTTCTGATAGCTCATGGTTTTCCAAAAGGTGGAGCCAATAAATCTTAGTCTGAAAATATGAGTTTTCATTTACAAAACCCCCACATTTTTTCTAGGTTTTGTAGATAAAAAGTGAATTTTAACTACTTTTTGAAAGTGAACTAAGTGAATCTGAAAGCCTCTAAAATCACAACGCAAAGTCAAATTTTAATCTATTGGGGAAAGGAGCTGAACTCATAAATTTTGCTTATGCAAAGACAACAATATGTTTCCATGAGTAAATTCTAGCTCCAAAGCTATGTTTTAATGGAATGACTTGACAAGAATAATTTCCTTGAAGATAAAAAAAATAATTAGAAATGTTAAATAAGACCCAAATTTGTCAAGCATGACACAGAGGAATGAAACAGCTAACACTCATATAACTTCAAAAGAATTTGAATTATGCACTTAAATTCAGACTTGTGGCATGAACTAAGATAATTACCAGGAAAATAGCAGCTTTTGCAGTCAATAACAGACATTGGATTGAGTTTGTCAATTTTTCTGAGCTGACAAATGAAAGGTGATAGCTGCTGAAATGAGCTGCGGATTGTATGAGAACTACTACGGTCTGGAAGAGATAATGCTTTTATTCTCAAAGCCTGAAGCTGAAAAAATATTAATAAACCATTTATATCTAGCTAGTTTTAGTGCATCAGGTACCCAGGAAAGAAAGGTTTCTTGATAGAGGTAGTCTTTGTTTTCACTTGGCATCAAACATAGCTTTCTAAAAATGTTTTTCTGCTCTATTCTCCTGATAATTCAACAGCAGCAGGACCAAGAAAACCTTGTCAGAAGTACCAGATGCTTGCACAGAATTTCTGTTGTACTCATGACCACCCGCTGGCAAATACTAATGCACAGAACAAAAATAAGTAAGATAGCTATAGCTCAAAATGGATAGTGCAGGAAGTGGGATACAGCCAGTGAACCAATAGAGAAGAAATCCTGCCCGTAACAGTGGTGCCTCTCTGCTAGAGAATAAATAAATAAAACCCACTATCTATGCTATGCAAGATCTTAATCTTGATCTTACAAAAGAGCTTAAAATACTTTACTTTCTGCAGAGCAGAGATCTGTGCATACTAAAGGAGGAACATACTGTAACCATGACTATATATTCCAGCAATATAAACCACTGAATGACAGCTCAGGATGAGCCAAAGCTGATCAAAGCCTCAGGAATTTTATCTCCCCAACTTCTGTGGGAGCCCACTGTGACGAGCTTATCTCTTTGATCCCAAATTTAGAATATGTCAGAATGGGTTAATCCTACAAGTTTATTTTAACATTTGACAATATTTTTTTAATTAAAATGGTAGTCAGGACCCCAGCTTTCAATTTTCTCACTGGTTTCCATCACTTGGAAAGTGCCAGGGCACAGACAAAAGTTTTAACTTCTGGATTTCACCTTTTGGCTGAAGTATTTTCATCTTTTCCTAAGGTCTTCCAAAGGTTTCTGAATTGGTTTGCAGAGAAATATGAGTGTTTAAAAAACTTAGAGAACAAAGTCTTAAGAAGTGCCATGGAAAGGAAGTGAGAAGAACCCCTGCCTGTTACTATTTTTACAGCTCATTATTTGAAAAGTTGTTGATTTTTTCATGCCGTAATTGCAGTGTCTTAGCCATGGTACAGATATGGTACAGATTTCCCAGACCAGGCAGTCAGTTCCCTGTACCCAAAGGTATGGTGCATCTGGACAAGCAGGTCATCACCCTGAGCAATGGATCTTCCTATGAGCCTGACTGGCAGCTGAGTTACCCAAGGCTTGTGCTCCCTTATATGAGGCTGACGAGAGGAGAACCCTACACTTTCCTTCTGCTCAGTCTCACTGCAACCACGTGATTACTTCTGCACAGGGGCCTCGACACTGAGCTGTTCCCTTTGGTTCCGCCAGCCCTGTGTGTGCCACACTCGTGACACATCTGGGTCACTGAACACGTAGTATGAAGAGTTGTCCCTGGTGCTTTAGCAGGGAAGCTCAAGGCATACCTATTACCTGACAGCGCATAGCATCATTTTCATTACAATTGTCATTCCAGATGCGATGCCAGTAAGAGTGCCACAAAAAGTACAAATAGGGACAATTGTTCACTGAAACCAATAGTGCTACAAGGGAGGGAAGCGCAGGGCAGCTGCATGAATTAAATATCCGTAAGACTAGGGGAAAAAAGCAAGGGCAACTAAGCACACAAAAAGTCCTAGAACAGCATATATTGCCCCATATCTTCCCACATTTTAATTTCTTTGTTCTCTACAGACCCAGCTCTGAGGAAGGGAACCCTGCCAGGAATCTCCTTCAAAAACATCTAGACTAGATCATGGTCAAGGAACAGCTAAGGGCTTACATCCAGGCACTTCTTCCCTACAGCTCTGTTTTAATTCAAAAGGAGTAACAAAGTAAGAAAGAGGAAGTTTGTTAAAACGAAGAGAAGAGCAGCTCAGAGTCTCAACTCTGTACAGGCACCAAGGAACCTATTTAATGATACCATAGTCAAAGTACATACTTTCTCTTAAGAAAGACTTCAGAAAGGGCAAAGGAAGCTGGTGTAACTAACCAGCAGGGTAAGTAAGGCTGTTAGAAGCAAAAACCTATCTTAGAAAATGCTGAAGTCATGTTCAAATGGCACAAGAAGAAAGAGTTACAAACTCTGCAAGGTTAAATGTGAAAACATAATAGGACAGACCAAAAAGCACCTGAAGAATATCTAACAAAGGAATCAAAACTAATAATCCTTTTCACTACAAAACACATCAGGAGCAGGAAATTTGCCAGAAACTGTAAGGCTAGTTTGTTTTCAGGGCATAAAAGAGTACTCAGAGAAGTCAAGGTCATTGCAGACAAGCTAAGTGAACCCTTTGCATTGGTGTTCGTTGTGGAAGGAACTGGGAAGATTCCAAAACCAGAACCCTTCTTGGCAGGGAACTCATCTGAAGAGCAGTCTGAAATTGAAGAGATTACGGAATAAACAGATAAAGTGAAAATCACCAGGAGTATATAGTATACACTCCAAATTTCTGAAGGAACTCAAGGACAAAAGAGCTGAATTACTCACTGCGGGGTTTAACCTATTGCTTAAAATTGCTTTGCTTCTGGAAGGCAGCAGATGAGAAATCGATTTTTTAAAAAAGGTTCCAGGGAAAATCTGGAAATAGTAGGACTCTAAGTCTGATGTGTACAGGGCAAATTACTAGAAGCTTTGATAAGAAACAGAATCAGGACATACCTGGCTAGATCTGATTTATTTGAAAAGAGTTAGCATTCTGTTGAGGAAGATACTGGTTTACAATTCTAATAAAAGTTTTTCAAAGGAGCCGAAAAGGACGTGGATTATATGGGTGTGATGATATTGATTTCCAAAAGACATGACTTCAGGTTAGAATTAGGGTTTTCTAAACCCAAATGTCTACAAGGGTGGTAAGACTGAAGGACTGAAGGTAGAAAAGAAAAAGACCACCAAGACAGGACTTGGGGGTGCTGGTTTACAGGGAGCACATTATGTGAGGGCATCCTAAGCAAGTTCAGCCTGGTCTGACATAGGCCTTGGGGCAAGACTAAGGAAAAATTATTCCAAAGAGTGTGACTCTTGTTCTCTAATAAAGAAAAAGGCCCAGAAAAGCAAAGGCCTCTTACTGGTAAAATGAGACACTATTCACTGTGTTGTTATTTTCAGTGCTTTCAGATGTAGCTTAGTAAATAGGATTTTGTCAATACAAGTAAAAGGCCAGACACTCCACAGTGACATGATAGTGCAGGGTTTCAGGAGCTGTCTGTGCTTGTCTTGACACGAGCTGATTTTAATTCGGGGTTTTCTTTTGTGTGTATGTGACAATCATCTAGTGGTCAAGAGGATATTACCTACATGGGTTGACCACAGTCTGTGTATACTTTATATGGTAAAAGCTTAACTATCCCATTGTAACTGTGGCTTTTTACATTGAAAGGGGCTGTGGGGAAAATTTCGGACTTTACCAATGAGAAGGATGCAAACTGCTGTAGGAAAACCCAAGCAGATAGCAAATCAGAGGGGAAAGAGACTCCTACTGTGAACATCAACATCTTTCCATCAAAGTACACAGGAGGCCAATGACATGTCCATTTCTGAAGCAATCTTTTTAAGGAAGATGGAAGTTGTCAACCTTAGGACCCATTGGGACATGCAGAAGGTGAGCACTGCACCACAGAAACTGAGTAGGAAAAATAAAGTTTATAGGAACAAGTTTAGCTGTATTGTTAACGGTTTTTTTCTGCATTAATGGAGTGAATAGTACCATTAGATTATTAAAACATTAACAGGATTAGCACTACATTTGTACCTCTTATTTTAAGGCATGATCCCTTTAGCACATAGGATTTGAAAGTAGCATGAATCCAGCCTCAGGCTAAGGCTAGTCATAAGGTCTAGGGTTAAGGTTTGAAAAACTAGAAAACTTACAGAGGGTGATGAGGCTGAGGGTAGAAAAGGGACTCCAAGGAAATGCAGGACAGGTGTCCAGGAGATTCCCAGGGAGAGCATTATTCAAGGGGCCTTAAGCATGCTAGGAGGCTTCAGCCTAAGCTCAGTGTTAGCCTTTGACAAAGTTCAGAAAAGGTGGTTGAAAAGAGTGTGCGTCTTGATTCAATGTGGAAGAAAATGTCTGGAAAAAAAAGACCTATCATAAGTTATTATATATATGTATATATCTCAGAAGCAATATCTGCTATATTGCTCTTTGTGGATTCATAGAATCGTAGAAATATTTAGGTAAGAAAATACCTTTAAGATCATCAAGCCTAACCATAAACCACTTCCAGGTCCACTCTTTGAACCTGAGCTCTGGCTAGGCTATGATTAAAGTTTGTTTCATACAATCTTGACAGGGATAGGGAGACTGAGAGTAAGAACTGGAACCCCCTGGGAGTAAAGGGCAGGCCTTAAGAGGTTCCTTAGTAACAACATTAGGCTAAAGGACCCTGCATCTCTCTAAACAATAACAACTTAAAAAGGGAGCCTTACTGCATGGATGGTTAAAAGATAAAAGGGAGAGCATCAGAGTAAATGGTCAGTATTCGTAGTGAAAGAGGTCAAAAGTGGAGATTTGCAGTGGTCTGTCTATGTTTTCCAGTACATTTATAAATCAATTTAAAATGAGAGCCAATAATGAGATGACAGTTTGTGCTGGTGATACCATACAATTAATGGTTAGTGGGACAAAGGTTCGTTGTGAAGAACTGCTGCAGTCCCAGAGACCAGCGAAGTCCCTAAACATACAATACAAACTATGTTTCCTCTTTGAAGGGAGTGAAAGAGAATATGCCAGAAGGGATATCTGCTGGTCCAAGATTATGTAGAGGGAGATGCCAGCTCTGTCACTTCGCTATTTGGCCCCCAGTTACAACTCCATCTGGTAATGGTTCAAGGGGCTTTGGGCTTGCATGCTCCAAGAGATCAACTGTCACGATGGACAATGTCCAGGGGCCAGAAACCCTCCAGAAGCAATGTTAGGACCCATCAGTCAGTGTTGTAAAATCATTAAGTCACATGAATGGCTGGAGAACCAGCCTTCTAAGGCTCTACCAACTTGTGCAGCTGGCTGTAGTGGTCAAGTTTATGGGACTATGCTTTGCATATAGAACACAACTTTCTCTTCATGGAGAGTCACAAACTGAGGCTTTGTTTTTTGGATTTCAGGAAGCCAACAGTGAAGATGCTTACATTTTCCTCTAATTTTTGTCATTATTTAAAATCTGTATCCACTAAAAAAATCACAAAGAACAGAAATACAAGGTATGCAAAGAAAAAATTCTGTTGCTAATCAAGTTCTATATTACCGTTAACATCCCCACAAAATTTTCAGTGAAGTAAAAAACAGCATATGGCAAAAGTCTCAAATCAGACTTCTTTTCACCATGAATCACTGTGGAATTCATTGGGGTTTCAGTGACAAGACTTTTTAAAGGAATTCCAGTTTTAAATATATAATAGCCTAATAGGTTGGAACAGTAATTCTTCTTCCATAAAATTTAATGGGTACTTTTTAGATTTCATGTGTTTGTGACATTTTTGCAGACTCCTATTTCTTTTGTTGTTTTCACATTGCAACAGAGTCGCACCCCAGGGTACTCTTTGAAACTGTAACTGATGTAAAAGCTTGACTGGCAGATTTTTGTGCACAAAATATATGTTTCAGGACATGTTAAAGTATTTCTTGATGGAATCTACTTTGTTCTCTATTAGGCTGTAGTTCATTTCTGTTATGTGAAAACATATTTTTACATTGGGTACAGTACCAAACACATTGCTTTTTGTACTGTCTGTAAAATGTTAAATATTGCTTATGGCACTATGACAGGTATCTAAAAATACAAGAGGAACACTTCTATTTTGGTAAACTGCCCAGATCTTCCACACAAATAGAATATTTAATATTTTGGTGTGAAGATTACCAAAATGGAAATCATGCATAACAAACTAGCTTTGTTTCTTTGGGAAAATGACAACAAAAGCAGACAAAAGTATAGAAGCATATATTGTTAACTTGGATTCCAAGGAAGCTTTTAATCCAGTACCAAATAGATTATTAATGAATAGGGTAAGAAGGTAAGAAAGTAATTGTCAACTGGACAACAAACTGGCTTGCTTTCAAAGTCAAAGAATGGCCAAAAACATGAAAGGAAGATGACAAATGCAGAAAGCTTACATTAGATCCACATCTTCATCACACTAAAACACTGGACAACTGACAGAGCTTCAAGGTGTGCAAATTGATGTGTGAGGAATACAGGTAACAGCTGATCATGAACAGAAATGAGGATAATATAGTTCAAATTCAGTGGAGAAAAAAAGGTGGGTATGCATATGCTATAAAAGTGAAAATTTATAATGTATAAAAGTAAGTATGTTAAAAGTAAGAATGTTAAAAAAATAACAGAGATTCTACCCTAAATTATGGGTTGTACTGAGCGTGTCAAAGACCTAGTGGTGTTCAATAAAAAGTTTACAACATCAGGTAATTAGATATATGGTTATATTAAATTATGTTCAAACTATTTGGTAAGAATGTAAAATACCATTAGTCATTCAATATCTGGCAGCAGCTAGAAAGGACAAAAACAATGTACAGAAGATGGAGAATGCTAAATCCAGACTCATAGTACAAAGGAGCATGGCAAGAACTGAAAACTACAATATTAGTTTGTTTCAGGAACACAAAGATTAACACTTCTTTCCATCAGTTTACTTGTTTGTCTATGCAGTGAACTGGTAATTATTCCAGCAGACGCACCAGATTGATGGAATTGCAAAATGAATTTTACTCTGAGAATTTTCCAGTTATTGTCAAAAAATCAGAAAGAGGAACAGAGGTAGAGGACAGCCCTTGTTGGAAGACTGCTGTGGTATTTCTGGGAATAAAGAGGGATTTCGTGCACTGTATTTCAAAAGTGTATGTATTAAGCATCAAGTGATGTTCCTTGTTGCTGTAGTCTCTAACCAGTGCAGTATATGCTAAACTCATCATTGGTGTGTATACCCCCGCACTTTGTGTACTGCAGTGTGAATTCTCCCCTCACCCTCAAGGTGTGTACTCAAGAACAGTGACTGGAAGCAGTGCTATTGCTACCAAATCCTTGATTTACATAAATCACATGGAGGTTTTGTCTCCCACCTGCCTTTTCAATTTCCAAATGCAAAAGAAGAAAGAGTTAGACAAGATGGTCATAAACTAAAACACACAAAGTTCCACCTCAACAGGAGGAAGAACTTAATTACATTGAGGGTAGCAGAGCACTGAAACAGACTGCCCAGGGAGGTTGTGAAGTCTCCTTCTCTGGAGACATTCAACCCACCTGGACATTTTCCTGTATAACCTGCTCCAGAGGTCACCCTGCCTTGGCAGGGGGATCAGACCAGATGATCTCTAGAGGTCCCTTCCAACCCAAACGATTCCGTGATTCTGTGAAGATAAGGCAACACCAAGTGTAAAGTACACTTCACATATAACCATACTCATTAGAATCAAGATAGCTTATTCTTTTGACAACAGCTCCCAAATAAACATTTGGCTGAAGCTGAAGCAAAGAAATAAGTGATGCTACATGAAGAGCTCACAGAGGCACTACTCTGAACATAATAAGCAGTAAGTGACCAGCTCAGTCCATAGCTATGGATGGTTTGTGGATTCTTTTATCTTTGCATCTGGGACTAATGCTTGCTCTCAGGCAGTTCTCTTTGTTGTAGATAATGGTCTTGCTTTGTTATTCTTACTTCAGTTACCTAGATTACAGCAAAGCACAGCGAGACCTGCACCTTTCCAGATGCTCTAGCCTGTTTCTCATCTTCTGAAAATCAGAGTAAATTCTGGTCACATAAAACTCATTCTGCACTCCTCATACTGCTTTTTCATTGATTTGAAATCTGAAGATCTGAGATCCCAGTATTCTGCAGCCTCAGGTTAAGCTAACTGAAATCTAGAGGATGAATAATGTGAGGTTATGACTTGAAAGAGTTGCTTTATTGCCAGCCTCTATCAGAATAAAATCTACCTGTATGACAGACAAAATTCTAGAGGGACAGAGATAGGGAAAAGAAATAAAAATAGAATTAATTCTTGTAGAAAGGAAAGACAATCACACATGGTCACTGCCTTCTGCTTCATCTGCAAGACCAGCTACACCATAAAACAGACCCTTCCTCAATGACACAAACCAAAATGATGCATACGTGTTTCCCCAGTATTTTTAGGACAGAGGTTAAATGATACATCACTATTGAAAGAATTCAAATACCAAGATACTAAGCGTGACATAAGAAAATGAATAGAATAGGTCTTTTTTTCACAGTGAGTTCTAACCTTCACTACATAGAGCAGTGTCTTGCTACTGATGTCAGATGCCTATGGAGAAAATTGGATTGAAAGCAGTGATTGTGGGGGATCCTTCCTGACAGGTTTTTTTGCTGGAGATCAAGGTACTGAGAAGAAAATAAACATTCTCCTTGTCCCATCTGAATCATTCTCACAGCAAGGGGATGAACTAATCTCTGCCATGCTCACCCATTCTGTGTTGGACTTTTTTAGCTCCTCTATGTTATTAAACCTATCTAAGTGAGCATAGACAGTGCTCGTAGTTTTATTTTATGATTCTCTTGAAATAGCTTGTGGCTGTTTGTGCTTAATTCTTAACACATCTTAGATATTTTCAGCATCTTACTGGGTGATGCTAATATAAAGATGCTGTCAAATGCTCTGATGAATCTTAGCTCTATACTTCATATCTAATATTTTCATAAAGAATTTTTCCTCAAAGACTTTCAGGTATCCACCTTCAGTAGATTTCCAGATTTTGTATCCACACATTAATATGCAAATTATCCCTACTATTCCTCCTTAAAGCAATCTCCTAACACTTCTTTTCATAATATTGTCAGCTTCTAACTTTTGAATGCTCATTTTGTAATACTAATAACCATTTTTGGTAGAATATGCAAAATAGAGCAATCTGCAGTTAGCACAACTGGCATCAGTGGTATTATTCCTACTCTTGGTGAGTACAATGATGAATACAAATAGGCCCAATACATTTGAGAATAGTTTCTTGGGATCCTGTTCTTGACAATTTTGCATTTGATTGTTTCTTTTATGGAGCTTTCAAAATGTCCAGAAATTTTCTATGTCTTTCTAGTAAGTTGGAAGAAATATAATAATAAATTTAATAGGCATGTAGTGAATGAAGCTGTGAAAATGAAATGAGGGTAGAAGCAGAAATGGAAGCAATCTCACCACTGTACTATTAAAAAAAAAGGACTTACTGTGAGTTCTTTGCTATCTGTTATTATATTGAAAAGAATTAATATATTAAATGTACTTACTGGTAGCTCATTTATAAGTAAATGGTCATCAGCTATGGTCTATACGGTGGTCTAACATTATTTATTAGCTCCTGTACCACATCATCCAAACATAAGCCTTAATCAATAAATCATCGATACTTCAATTCTTTATTCTATGTGATCTAAATTATGTAGCTTTAAAAAAAAAAAAAAGTATATATATGTATGCATATAAGTGTATATATATATATATATATTATGCCCTGTCTTTCCAAACCCACCAGAAATAAACTTACTTCTAATCAATAAAGACACACATATCTCCTGGGAACTGTGACTAGTTCTACATACAGAGTAAGGAATTTAAATAGCATAAGATAAAATGGCAAAAGTTGTTTATGCATTCCAAATTTGCAGCCTTAGAGCTTCAAAGATGAATGGAACTAGGTTCAATGTTTAGGCAATGGCTTTATTTTATTGGGAATTGTGCTCATGTCATGAGAATAGAGAATGCTCAAGATCTCAAATGTTAGAAGAGAAGAGAAGCGGTGTAAGTTAAGTCTCTCTGAGGCGAAAGTTAATTCTCTCTGAATTCCTGCAGTAATTTTAAAAGGATAGAATTATGGAATGCATTACTACCACAAAGTATCTTCTCCTTGATTTTGTAAGATTTGAAGTGATTGAAAGGAATGGTAAAACTTAATAAAAAACAGTCTTTGTTTTTCAATAAACTGCTTCCTTCAGGAAAGTGAGATGGTTAATGACACAACAGTAAATGCTGAAGATACAGCTTGACATACTTTCTGTAGTGGAAGTCATGTTGGGATTGTAGCAGGCCTTAGGCTGAATGTTTAAGTACAGCCATACTTCACCCACAGGCTTGAATGCAATTTCAGTTTACTTAGGAATTTAACTAACTTTATTTCAAACCACAGGGAAAAAAAACCCCCAACCTTTAAAACTTCTTAGTATTACCCCTAAACTTATTTTAAAGGTGTCTTTTGATTAGAAAAACTAACCCATTAATCTGAATGACAATTATTACTGTTCTCAAAATGAAACCACTTAAAGAATCTGGGTGTTCTTATGGAAAAGTTTAAAACTATTATACTTCAAACTAAATTTGAAGGTATTGCATATTGAGTTGCCTTTTTCTTTTCTCCCATCGATTTTAATTACTAGTACATTTGCATGAAAATAGGATCTTTACTTCTTGAAAGCTCATCAGCTCCTGCTGCTTATTCTTCATTGAAGATGTCAGATGCAAAGGGTTAGATCTTCAGGTGAGGAAGAAGCAAGAGCAGATGTGCTTAGAAGAAAGGAAGTTTTTATGCAAATACTATTTTTAATAAAACAGAACAGGATAAAAAATGAAAATACATGCTCTGAAAGCAAAATTCCAACACCTCTTCCAGGATATATAGATGTCACTCCAAACAAAAGTAATTTTAAATTTTAAAACTGAATATAATGAAAATACAATATGAAACCCTAAAGATTCACTAGATCATTGCTTACTTGAATTTCCCTACTTGATACTCATGCTCTTATTGTACAGAAAGGAAACATGAGACCCAGGCAGTCAGATTCATTTAAACCCTCAAAATAGGGTATTTCCTATAAAAAGTTTCTACTTTTGATTGTCCTTTCTAAAACAAATGGCTGATTTCTACTTTTATATTGTAAAAACCAATGGTCAAACGCTTATGTGAAGAAACCATGAGCAGCCAATACTGAAAGAACACAAATTATGAAGTAATTATTGGCTTCTCCATGTGCAGATCCAGTTGTAACGCAGTGGTGCAACTCTTTGAGGGAGTTTGCACCACCACGTCTGTGCTTTCAAAGAGAACTGAAGGTATTTAACACCATATTTAATATAAGACCCCTGCTTCTACATCTTGACAATGTAGCTTGATTCCAGCTAACAACAAAACTGAGTATGTGAAAAGAGGAATGAGAGTCTGAGCTGTATTTGCAGTACAGGAAAAGCCATCAAAGTCTCACGCACTGCTCTGCTTTAAAAGTGCTATTGTGCTCTACTAAATGTTATTGAACATTAACTGGTCTTTAGATAGCTCTGGCTATTGAGATAATAAATGTGGCAGTTATGTTTGACAATCATTGCAACTGCCTGCAGCCTATCTGGGCAGCTCCCTGAAGTTCATCACACTCTGGGCACCAGACTGGTGATGACAGTAAATGAGCTGTTATTCATCAGGTATTCCAAATCTGTGCACAAAAATTTGGCCCTGTAAATGTTTTGGAATGACAAAAGGGCACTAATGATTGTCATGGTCAGATCCCCAGTCTGTGTAGCGTAAACTATGGGCAGTACGGCCTCTCTGATAAAAGGGGGCACCACTGGTGAAGGGAAAGGGAAAAGGGAAGGGAAGAGGAAAGGAAAGGGAAAGGAGAAGGGGAAAGGAAACATGGTTGGGTCTATAACATGAGTCTTGCTAAGAAAAATACATCTCTGTCAAAGCTCTGGAAGTGGTACTTAGCCTCATTTCTTCTGGTACAGAAAATGGCACAGAGGCAGAGGTAAGGCCCAGAGAGCATTTTACCTGCAGCCAGGAAATATTGACAGTGCACTCAAATACTTGGATTCAAATCTGCAAAACAAATGAATTGCTACTAATAAAAACAAAGCACAGAGTCCCTTTTACATTGTTTCATCCTGTTTAAAACACAAACATTTGCACACTGCAAGCCTCAAATGGATAAATGCGACCATGAGAACTTATAAGCCATCTGCTGGCTTCCTAATGAAGCCAGTAACTATTATTGTTTACAGTTGAACACCGGGGGTCATGTGTATTTGCTGTAATGAAAGAATCAATGCATCACTGCAGATGCTAAAAGAGAACTTTTTTTTTCCAGACGGCTAATTATAAATACAATAAAATAGCAAATTAAAAAAAATCTGTTCATTTCCATAGAGAAATAGGCTTGGCACATCAATTACAAAACACAGCACTGCTCTGTTTCCTAGTATTATCCACTTGACAGGCTCAGCTTACAGAAACAGAATCACAAAAAGTTACTCTTCAATACTTAACAAACAGCCGATCACCAAGGGGTTCTTAGCCCCTAATTCTCTAACCTTTACAAACCTCCTACATTATTTAATTGTACTGTTTATCTGAATGTAATGATAAAGTGTGCCTTAGCAGATATCTCTCTGTTGCTGTTTCGCTCTGTTTTTCTTGCTCAAAGACACAGGATATATGAAAACTTGGTTGAGCTATTAAAAGCATCCTGAAGTTTCTTGGATTTTTTAAATGTTGATGAGAAATTGATACACAGCAGTAATACAATCAATTTCTGGCTCATAATTTCATCACCCAATAAATAATATACTTACAAAATCTGACAAACTAATTCCAAACATTTAGCAAAACTAAAAAATTATAAACAACTGGACATTTGTACATGATGGAATTCTAAATTTCACTGAATGCAAGCCATTAATTTTGAATTTTATTAATGGCCTTTATTTTCTGTAAAAAGAGTATCTTAATTTCAGGAAATTTCCTAAAGCCTGTGAATCAAGAGAGCTTACTTGCCTTGCTGAGTCAAAAACCTGCAAGTGACTCCTCATTACCCTCTGATACCATCAGGGCCATGTCACAGCTGCCTTGCAGCTTCTACTCTCCTCATACCACTTGTAACATACACAGAGCTACAGATCTATCATATGGGTAAAATGCAGTATAACATAGTGGCTACACGGGATGCAATAAACAGGAAACCTGCATTATTGTAGGCCACAAATCAATAAATCCATAGGAAAGAAAGGGAACAAACAATATTCCACTTTTACAATAATACTTGTAGCAGGTGGTATTCAAGGCAGAAATAAAGCAAGATGTCAGCAGGAGAATACTGCTTCTTTTCAGATTTTGTCTTCATATTGTGGTGATGGCCTGGGAGAGCTAACACCAGGTAAACCAGAGTGGGAAGAGTTCATTAGTGAGGTCAGAGAGTCCAGAGGAACACCACTATATAGGAAGATCTACTAAGTCTGACACTCGGGTACAGTGCTGCACCCTGACAATGCCCACTCCCTGCTCCCGGCCTCACATGCCTGCTTGGTTGGATGTCACTGATTGTGTGAGGTGCAGGGACTGGGAACCCCAAGGAGAGGCCCCACTGCAACCCCTTGCTGAGGCCTCTTCCTTGTCTGATGGTCTCACCCTGTGCCCAGCACCTGTGGGCAAAGCTGTTGTGTAAACTGCCACGTTTTCCTGAAGTATGCACGTACCACCAGCAAGTGGCCTGTGATGCTGGGTTGAGAGAAGATGGAGGGGCCTCCTCAGTATCCAAAGCTTTGCTTTGCTTTGCATTGCCTCACTTTGCTTTGCTCGGCTTCGGCAGACCTCGCTGAACCCTCCCAGACAAAATCACTAAAAAGAGCTGAGTGATTGGAGTAGAGAAGAGGATGAAGAGAATAATTGTTTCAGCTGGAATACAGTTAATTTTCTTCCTACTAGCTGGTACAGTGCTGTGTTTTGGTTTAGGATGAGAATAACGTTGGTAACACACGGATGTTTTAGTTGTTGCTAAGCAGTGTTTACACTAAGCCACGGAATCTTCAGCTTCTCACCCCACCCCCAGCAGTGAGCAGGCTGGGGACAAGAAGCCAGCAGGGCACACAGCTGGTACAGCTGACCCAAACTGGCCAAAGGGATATGGCATCATGCTCAGTATACAAACTAGGGGAAAGCTGGACAGTGGCCACTGCTCAAGAACTGTCTGCACATTGATCAGGGTGAGGTGAGCAATTGTACTGTTCATCACTTGTTTTGTATACTATTATTACTATTATCATAATCATTATTACTATTTCTCCTCCTTTTTCTGTCCTATTGAACTGTCTTCATCTCAACCTACGAATTTTATTCCCCTCCCCTGCCCCCAGTTCTCTCTCCCATCTCTGTGGCAGGAGGTTGGTGAGCAAGTGTCTGTGCGGTGTTCAGTTGCCTGCTTGATTAAACCATGACGCCCCATCCAACACACAAAGGGTTGATGTAATGGCAGATCTGACAAAAGTGTGTTAAAACAAATTTGTTATAAGCATTTCTGAAATTGTTTAACACTTGCTGGTCACAATATTGACTTATTTCCTGTCAGAGCTGTTGTGCTAGTTCTCAGGGTTGTATTATGTAACACTTTATTTGCTGTGTATGATCCCTGTTGTGCTGTTTATCACCTCCAGGGCCTGGATTAAGGGTATAATTTTGTTGTACTTTGTAACACTGGCTTATGATAGGATAAAATTACTGGCCGTGAAACTAATCTGGTATTTGTACTCAGCATTACCGTCATTTCAGTACTCTGGGAGCCATCTCAGAACTATTAATTATTAATAATGACACTCTTTACCTTTTCAACTCAGAGATTCAATCTATGGGGAACACAAAGGAGGACACTTTCCCCTGCTTCTCCACCTTCCCTTTCTCCTTCACCTTCCCCTTCTCCTCCAGGCTAGTTCAAACAGCTCTTGAAAATTTTTTATATCCTCAGGATGTTCAAACCAGCGTGTTCCTGCTGATATGTCTCCTACTCCTGAAAATGTTTCAGGTCGTGTTTAAACAGCTATTTAAGAATATCACCGAGAGAACTCCCCCATGGCTGGACAGTAATGAGCGGCAGGGTACGGGGGATAGTATGAGCAAGCACCTCAGACAGTGCAAACATGCAGTGTTTCAGAACTTCACTTCTGAACAAGTGGAGAAAACTGAATAATTCGTAAAATGTTTGGAAAAATTATGCCATCACCCTGACCATTCCAGAGAGACACAAATCACTGCAACATGCTGGGGACTGGCCCACGACAACCAAACCCTGCTCAACACTACTCAGCACCCACGAGTGGAAGAGAAAGTGTCTGGATCTGATAAGAAAACAACAGGAATTGCAGCTACTCCAAACCCTGCAGCATGCACAAGAGCTACTCCAACACCTGCAGCATGCACAAGAGCTACTCCAACACCTGCAACATGCACTACAGCTACTCCAAGCCCCCTGACAGGCACGTGGCTACTCCAACCCCAGTGACTGGCACAGCAGCTACTCCAGCCTCCATGACAAGCACTGCAGCTGAACCAGAGCACCAACCCTTGCCAGCATCAGTTGCCCAGTACACAAGAAGAAATGTTGGAAGCAAAAGTCAACTCATCTAGTAAAGGAAGAAACTCTTCTCTTACTAAGGGCAGAAGTGATAAGGCAGACTACTCCAGAGCAGGACCATCAGGAGAACATGAGAAAGAAGATGCAGGACTCATAAAGGAGAGGGTAACCTACCCCTGAGTGAGATGTGAGATATGTGAAAAGATTTCAGCCGTCATCCAGGTGAGCACATTGTCACCTCATAGCTTTGCTGCTGGGATAACCCTGAAATTAGAGGGTAAGAAAGCCAAACAGCTGGGATTCTTTTCTAGGGAAGAGGGCATTGACAGTGTAGTAGGAAAAGGGGCATAAGTACCGAGCCTCTGGAGCTGACACCTGTCAGGCCCTAGGGAAAGTTATCCCTTCAAGAAAGATGTTGTATATCACCCAGCAAATGGAGAAAGGTATGTGTGGAAGTTTATACAGAGCTCAACACCACTGTATGCCAACTCACTGTCAGTAATGACCTAGAAACACAGAGAGGAACAAATAGTGGGTGAATTGGCAATTGTCTATGAATATACTTGTTTCCCCAAACTACAGGAGAGTTAGTTGCAAGAATTAATTAGTTAATGTTTGCAAAGTGCTCTGAAGGCAGAAAGCACTCTATAAATGCTAATTATTAAATCAAAGGTTTATCTGACTCTATTACCAAACCACTAATAAAATAAGTTACATAGCTGTTGCAGGTTGGAAAAAGCACTTTTACTGTCTAAAAGATATAAAGGTTTTAATTAGCAAATGTTTTGAAAGCACTTTGCTGAGGAAAAAAATGCTAACTGTTAAGACAGGTTTTCCCTAATGTAAATAGCTACAAAATATGAACTCCTGGATGCTACTGTAACTTCTGCATATATTATCTAAAGTTTTGTCCCATGGCAACAATATTTTTATTTGAGGCACAATTTCTGTAATATTTATGAAAAAAATTGCACTTATGTTTGTCAAATAAATGTTTGGATGCAGCAAGAGATTAAAGGTATCATTCTTAGCAGACAATAGCAAAATCTAATGTATTGTCAAATTATACATATATACACTTACCATTATTTTTGCTATTTAACTTAAAATTGTATTTTGCTAGGTTTCCAAGCTTCTGCTGATTTACAAGGCCCAGTTCTTGCAAACGCTGTACTGTACCTGCATGTATGCAACCTGTTATCTACACATGATCTTAAAATCTAAGCATGCAAACAGATTTGAAACTTTTCTGCATAGGTAGTTAGAAAGACTGAATTCTGAAAGTGCCTCAAGCCTTCTGAAACACTGTAGATCTCTAGCTCTGCACAGTTTGGTCTTGCCGGGAGAAACATTTTACTCACCTGCTTGTGACACTTGTTTCCCCTCTGGATGTAATAATATAAATTGGGTATAATAACAATATGTTGATTTATCGAGTATAATAATTAATGTATTAACATAATTGGTTCTGGCTCATCCCCTTCCTACATACATTTTAAACATACACTTTCTTGTGGAGCCTTCCAAACTACTACTACTACTACTACTACTACTACTACTACTACTATTATTATTATTTCAAAATTATCAGATAGTGATCAGTATTTCTCAAGTACCTGGGCTAGTGGTTTGAAAAGAAATCTGAAAGTAGATCACAACATGCTTAATCCCTGTTGTAATGTCTGCCTGTGGCTGTAGAAAATCAGAAACCTTGAGCCATAAGAAAAGTCCTATCAGTCTGCTTTGCTGAGAGAGGAGAAGCATGACAGAATCCTCCATACCTAAAGTTCTGCTGATTGTGGGAGGATAAGGATGCAGTCAGCCAGGCCCCTTCAGTGAAGCAGTGCAGCCTGGCTGCTGGGGCCCATTTCTACAGTCCAGGAGACAAAAAACCTCCTGCTGTTCCAGTGCTCTCAGCAGGAAGGAGAGGTCCAGGTGTTGCTCCTACAGAAACCAAGGGTCTGCTGCTTTCCAATGCCACAGACTGGTGGCTCCAAAACACCCAAACACCCCTGGGGAAGGTGGTAGTGTGTTCATTAATTTGAGCCATAAATCACAGCTTCATATGCCAGAAAAATGTCCAGAAAATTATATGCTACAGTAAAGGGTTATGTCCATTTCTGTGCTCTCACTACAGCTCTTCCAGGCAGATGGGGAGTCAGAGCAGGAATGCTAAACCTTTATCCCGCATCGATGTGTCAAGCTGTCCCTGAAGGAAAGATGACTGAGATTTTCTGGAAAGGAAGCAGGGTTCAGGGCTGGGGACAGAAAGGGCCATCTAGGAATAGATGGGAAATGAAAAGTGTCCAGGAGATTTGTCAAAATGTTAAAGGGGCCCTCAGCAAAAGAAACTCAAGATTACTGAATTTCTCTAAGCCCAGGGGTTTTTGAGTGTGTTTTCTTGGGTTGCAAATTTACTTTATAAACCAAAAATTATTATATCTTTACAAAATGATTCTGGACTGACTAATAAACAGTCCAAATTATTTTGTGGTTAGTCAAAAATTACACATTGTGAAATAAAGTGTCAATGACATAAAGCAAGACCAGTAGGGCTGAAGTAAGGTCTTAATGATATTTTTGTTCTTATCATTATAACTATTAGCCCTTATTTTTAAAAAATCACAGGAAATTGTGGGGCCTTTCTGGAGAAAGTTTATGGATTTTAAGATTAATGGATGGTATTAAGATTATACTAAAAATTGTGAAAAGAGAATAAGAATCCTTTTTAAAAATTATTTTTAACGATACATTATATAAATCAAAATGGAGTCAAGTAAAATAAAGGTATATACAAATCCTTGCTTGGAAAACCTTAAAATGTATGTCAGCTTCCTCAAAATAATTCTGATGGCATCAGAGCTCAAAAATACATGTCTATTTTGAGTCCTGTATTTTGACTTTGTGTTAGTTTAGTTTTTCACATTCTGGTATCACAGGAGGTATTGTTCCATTCATGGATAGCAACAACAGAATTAGACATAATGTAGAAAAAAAAAGGCAGATGTGGTCAAGAAATACTTCTGTCTTGTAAGTGGCAAAAGGCACATTAAATATTAAAAATTTATACTAATAAAATGTTTCCTGTTCTGACAATAAATTGTGAAAAAGCAGGAGATGGCACTGGAATGGGCTGAGCTTTGGAATATGATGCCAAAAGTAAACAATAGGGATTCAATAGGAAAAAAAAGATTGTGTTATCTAGGAAGAAGTATGCAGGTTATCAGTAGAGGAGACCCTTAGTCCTAGGAATCTGTCTCAGAAGAGGAGCTTCAGTCACAGCAGCAATTCTCTGACACAGGTTCTTCCCAATGAGGTGCTGTAACAGAAGGAGTTAATCCAGTCTACGGCAAAATAAAATGGAACTGTAGCAGAGGTAGACAGATGCTTCCTATCTCTATACCTGGCATTAGTGTGACTAGTGATAGGGAGTTAGCTCTATTTCTGACATTTCAAAGAGAAAAGAGCTCCTTTGACTGGATTGGAGACAGAAGACAGAAATGAAAATTATTAAGTGTCTGGGAAGTCGGATTTGCAGGGAAAACTTACCAAAGAAGAGATTAAGAAGTTATTTGATCATATTATGTACACTTGCAAAATAGAAATATTCATTTCCGCTTTTTCAGGATGAAATTTAAATACATTTGATAAAATACAAGAGTGAAGAATTCTGAGATGGCAATGCTATAGCTATGCTTAATTCTGGTATACCTAAATTAAAATTTAGTATCTGAAGAGGATGCAAAAATCCCCTGCTTGTCTTGCTTCAATTAAAAATTCAGCATTTACTAACATTCAGCTCTTTGGGTTTCCTGGAATCATTTGAAGGCAACCTTCCTATTTGGTTTGTGTGGATACAAAAATGCTGCTAGCAAGGATTTTCTTGCTATTTTCTAAGACTGTGAGAGACTTTTCTCTCTCACAGAAGAGGTAGCAGAGTTATGTAAACAATGAAATGCCTGCAACCTTTAAAAGTCTTGTTTATGGTATAGTAGAAAAATATTTTGACAATGGATGTTTTAGGATTTTAGCCAATCACCCCCAAGGGGTGGCTGACCTTTGTCCAATTGGATTATGAAGAAAAAAGTCTATAAAAGAGTTTGTAAAATAATTAAATCAATCAATCTTGCTGCACAATTCCTGCCTGCTGGATCTTCTCTCCTCCTCCCTATGGCTGCGGGACACGGTGATATACCCTAGGGCATTTTAATAGGTTTGGTATTCCATTATCCTTGATTAGTTTAGCAATGTAGTTTTCTTCCTACTGGCTACATGTTTGCTTTCAAGAAAGCCTGCTCCTACGACTTGTCCCAGAACAATTTGCTTATACAGATACACATCAAAAATATGAATAAGCCTAACTACACATTGAGATAATGTCACATTTCAGAAATAATGTGCATCAATCCATGTAGATTATAGCCCAGTGTTGGTCAGGAAAAGGAAGGCTTTGCAGAAGTGAAGAAGCCCCGTCATACCCTGGAATTGACATTGTTTGCCCTGTATCCAGGCTGGATGCCATTTGGAATACGGGATCAGGTTAAGAGTTGAAATGATTGGACTAACAGGACTTCTCTTGGTGCTGCAGAAGTATCATCTGACAGGTACAGCAGCAGAGAAAACAAAGTTTTGACGTGCTCATTACACTTTGTCTTTCATCCATCATAGCTTGGCTTTGGTTTTATTTTCTTTTGCTATTTCTTAGTTTTCTGCAGGTCCTTCAGTTCAGTATTTGACATGGTTTTAAAAAATACGACATGACAAAATATATGACATAATTATTCTGTCATGATAGTTTTGTGTATTTAAACATATGAAAATAATTTTATCTCTGTAGTCTGGTTTTTTTTTTGATTTTACTTGGATTTGGAAATGTCATGGTTCACAGCAACCTCACCAGAGTGAATTTAATGGATTAGAATATATTATTAAAATGAGACTGCTGGAGAAGTACATTCCACAGATGTGGAATACTGTGAATAGAGGTTAAACTCTGCTGCATTAAAAGGCAGGGTACCACTACTTTTTCTTTCTTGCCATACAGGATAATGGGCAGGAGCAGCACTGCAAGTTCACTACAGTGGAAAAGTTTTATCTATTTTCAGTTTTTCTTCATTTATGTTGATACATTAAAAAAGAGCTCTTAAAGATAAATACATAAAAGCATTACTCTTTCATGTGGTATTATGGATACAAAATGTGCATATATGCACTTTTGAGATTTTTATAATGTTGTTTTTGTGATTTTTTGTTTTCTGAAACATGATTTCGTTTAAGGATTTACTTCATTCAAAAAAATCTCTTTTCATAAACAACTCATCTTTTTCTTCCTTGCCTCAGGGTATTTCTTTGTCTCCTCTTCCAAAAATAAAACAAAAGCTTGTGTTATCCTGCCCATGATCTATGAGAACCATCTAAAATTTAAGAAATGGTTTTAATTGGACAGATCACTGTTTTCTCTTAACAGCATCTTGGCACCTGTGATTAGTGATGTTACATGTAGCTTGAGAACAGGTCGTTCCCTGAAAATAGTGTAGAAGGCACACCAATTGGAAGGGGTCAACAGCCCTCAATCTCCAGTTGCTGCTTCTTAGAGTCATAGAATAAGCTGAGCTGGAAGGGACTCACAAGGATCATTGACTCCAGCTCCTGGCCCTGGACAGGACAACCACAAGAATCACATTATGCATCTGAGACTGTTGTCCAAACCGTTCTTGAACTCTATGGAATCACAGTCTTCTTCCAGCTCTCACCGCTAGAGTGGCTATCAGAGGCCACAGCAGGATGTGCAGTGTATGCCCCTTCACTCAGAGCCCTTCCCGACCAGAACCCAGGCTAAGCACTCCTGTTTTGGCTTGGATTCTATTTTCTGTCTGAGTGGAATGGTTTGAATGGCAACCCCAGCCACTGACTGTAACAGCAGATGTCACTGTTGGCAGCCTGTGCACAGCAACAGGAAGAGACATACTACAGCCACTCAAAAGACTCTTCCAAGAAGTGGGGGTGTGGGGATCCTCCAGAGAAGGGAGCAGCAAGGTTGGTATAGGTATGACAGTACACATTGGGGGGCACAGTGATCATCAGTGATATATCAAAAATTACCACAAATCTTGGTTTAAGTATCGGGGGTGAAACTAGATGGAAGCTGTACCTCATTCTGTACTTTGAAGATACACTCCACTTTATTTCCTTGGGGTGGAAGGCCTAATTCTGCAATCTAAAAGAAATGCCCAAAATTATTGTTTCTGTGTTCTTGGAGTGGGAAGCATGCTGCTGCGTAAGAGTATTGTACTTCTTTCACATTTACATTTGGGAAAAAAGGTGTCAACGTTAAGTGATCAGTGAGTTTCTGAACTAGCATTTGAAAACACCATTTTTCTTCTTTATATTAACACCCCACTCCCTTTTATTTGTTTCAATTGCTGAAGGTGGCATATTGAGTTGTACAGTCACGTATTAATGCTTCTGTAGAAGAACCAAGGTCTTTTAAGAGTGATGATGTCCACAACATCACTGACAGCTGCAGAGACCACCATCTTGAGACAGTTTATCACTTGTTCTGATTTTCTAGTGAGACTAAAGGCAAAGCACCACTGATTCCAAACTTGCTTGCAGGGGCACCTCTGGCCTTCAGTTCAAGAAGCCAGTTTGCAGTTCAGCAGTTTCTTTGGTTTGGTATGTTTGTATTATGTGGCAAGCTTGTGTGCCCTTTAAAGATGAGGAGAAATGGGTAAACGAGAATCTCATGAAGTTCGACAAAAAAAAATGCAACGTCCTGTACCTGGGGAAGAATAACCTCATGCTCCAGTACATGCTCCAGGCCAAAGTGATCCTTGGTGATACAAGGTGATCGAGGAAGGTGATCCTTGTCTTCTACTCAGCACTGGTCACATCTGGCATGCTGGGTCCAATTCTGGGCTTCCCTGTGCAAGAGTCCAGCAAAGCAGCACACAAGGATGAGTAAGGGACTTGAGTACCTCATGTATCAGTAAAGGCTGAGCGAGTGTGACTGTTGAGCCTGCTGAAGAGGTTTGGTTGTATCTCATGAATGTATGTAAATGCCTCAAGGGAGGATGCAAAGAAAATGGAGCCAGGCTCTTTTCAGTGGTGCTCAGTGATAGGATCAGAGGCAATGGGCACAAACTGAGTGAGACAAGGAGTTTCCCTCTGAACCTCATGAAACACTTTTCTTTGAGGATGACCAAGCAGTGGAGCAGAGTGCCCTGAGAGGCTGGGGAATCTCCATCCTTGGAGATACTAAAAAAAAATGCCTGGACATGATCCTGGGCAATTGTCTCTAGGTGGCCCTGTGTAATCAGGTTGAACAGGATGACCTCCAGACGACACCCTACCAACCTCCATCATCCCATAATCCTGTGATTCCTTTGGTATAAGCATCAACTATATATCCTTTTGCTTTCACCTTAACAGAATAGCTGATTATCAGCAACAGCTCTGACATTTCATGCTCCAAGGATTATGTATTACTCAATACTTAAATTTTGCAGACTTTGCCTAGATTAAAAATATTTTTTAAATTCTTATTCAGTGTAATCTTTTTATGCTGTTGGAGGCTGTTCCTTTATTAGTGTGTTCATTTATGAACACACAAGTGCAGCTAACTACAATTCATGCTTTTGTTATGTTTTTCCACAAAGAAATTCAAGGGAGAGAACTGCTGAAATATTGTCATGTGTCTTACATGTGGACACAAGCATTTCATAACACATGCTTGACCATATGGAATTGATAACTTTTATACATCTTTTACCTGAGAATAAGATACCAAAAAAAGGAATTATTGTATGAATTATAATGCTTTTCTTGTGATAAGAAATCTTATCCCAAGCATTTCTGAGACAACATATTGAAATAATAAAAATGATACAATTCAGTTCAATAGGTTCAGTTCAGGAGCTGAAAGCATCCAACATTCTAATACCTATCCTATTTCATACAGGCATTTTTTTTACTCCATCATGTCACTTAACATGATTCTTTTTTTCTGATGTCCACTGCAAAGTGGACATAATAGTATCATGCTGTGTTCTTCAAATTGTTTCAATCCTCCAAAAAGTGAGAATATTGGGATTCTGGGTTTTGGATAACCAGACTAGAATAAAAACTGCCATGGAATGATTCATACAATTCAGCAACATCTCTAGCAGTCTAGAAGTGCTAAATCTCGGTATTGATGCATCACTCCCATTTTTGCTATAAATTTGCACAGATTGATTTTATTTTTGCAGCATGGTTTTTTAGCCTCACTTAGCAATGAAATAGGATTGAGGTTCCTTTGTTGTTGGCTGACGTCTGAAGCCAGACATCAAAATACTTTGGATTCATGCTAAGAAATTTTATCTTGAGGTGAAAGAAGAGATGAAAAGTGGGTAAAGGAGAAAAGAAGAACTTTTAACTTAGTAGAGTTTGGCAAGTCCATACTTCTTTGCATTTAAAATACAATTTTTCATTTGTTAGAAGAAAGGCTCCCTAACTCTCTCCACCAGTTAGAGAATCATCTTTTCTTTTGTAATGCAGGTGTTAAATACTATTAGTCCAGGCTACTTCATTTGCTGCACCGTGTTTCTGAAAGTGCATGGATGATACAGAGAAGAAATGTACTTCAGGATGCTATTGCTAAAACATTACTTTTCATGTTTCATCTGTTTCCCTCCTCAGACACAACACAGCAGACGTACACTAAGTGCTTTTTCTGGCTGTGGTGGGAGCACTTACTCCTTACACCGGTAGAGAGGGACTGTTAAAAGCATTAGCTCTGTAAACTTGCAAACTTGAATATTAGTTGATAATACATCTTAAATACTTGAAGAAATTAACTGCTGTTCACCTCCAAAGGAGCTGTTATTGAGAAATTCCTCCATTCTTCCCTTCATGCCGATGAGCAGTAACCCTCTATTGCTGGCCGGCTTCTTTCTTACACGTGGCCAAAAGAGAAGACCAGACTCTTGGGAACCTTCTTGGCTAACCAGACATGCTTTGTGGTTTTCCAAAGCCATTAGGCAGCAGCAAATAGACAGTGTAATTCCATAGATATGACGAAACATAGGAAACCAAAATGTGTATACAAGTATCAGATATACACAAAAAATATAGTGAGACTGTTACTATGGAAGATGTAATACCAAGACTGCATCAAGAATTTTTTGGGAATATGCATCAGACACTAATTTGGACCTCATCAGTCCTAGGGGTTTTGGAACAACCAAAATTCTCCATCTTCTTTTTTCTTTGTTCACAGAAACTTCAGCAGTATTAGTAAGACTTAACAGAATTGAATGCTAAGTCAGTTTAATGAGAAGCTTAGGGTGAGTCTGAGAAGATTTTACCATGAAAACATTGCTCACATTTCCATAGCTAACTTTGAGGCAAAGCTCATATCACATCATTTCCATTCAAAACTTTTCATTTTCTACTCTAAACTTTTAATCAGACTAACAATAATTTTAAATCATTCTCTATGTTTACTTTCAGATTTATACGTCTTGACTCAAAATATGTAATTGCTCAGTACTTTCTCCTATGCATGCCTGAAAGCAAGAAAAAGAGGCCAAAATTCTGGAGAAAAAAAGCTAGCATATACTAATCTGAAGCAGAACCTGGTATCGTCTTTTTTCACTGATACTCTGGGAAATCTTTGTAGAACTGTCTAAGCAGCAAGCTGTCCGACTGGATATAAGTGGAGAGAGCAGGCTTTGGAATAACAAGAAAAGCTGGATGAGTATAAACATTACCTGGATCCATTGATCCTGCAGAGCTTCATCAAAAATTCAACCAGAAACAGTATTACTCAAAGATCTTTTACTCTCAGACGTATACATGCATCAGAAGCTGACAACAGCTTCTTTCTGAAGAAAGCTCCTCCTTTCTTTCCTCATGCATGTACACAGTTTTTCTTTCCAGGACTTTTTAAACACTTTTTAAAACTAAAAATCTCACTGCATATGGAAGAAATTTTTGGTGTATGCTTTTTTCTTTGAAAACACAGCTGTGAGATAAAATTCACTGTTGTTAAATAAACAAATATTTATAATGCTGAAAATACCGATTACTTTTTAGAGTTCTACAGTAGCTGCATGTGACGGAAGTCAGACTCACTGTACATATTTGGTGACTTAAGTGTTTAAAAAAACCCCAACATAACCAATATATATTTTCAAACATTTTTGTCAGATGCTTCTAGAAATTGATTCTGTTACCATACTTCATAATTCATTCTGTACTCAAATTCTGTGTGCAAGCAGTGAAAGCTGAACTATGGAGATTTTCAGGGAGACTGCTGCAGGTCCTGCTTCAGAGCCATTTGTGGATAGTACAAGTTAGAGCTGTAACAGCTGTACATTTCACCAGGGATGACACTCTAGTGGATCATCAAATCAAGGGAGTCTCCTATTAGGGAAGGACAAGGTACAAACACACATTTTTTGATCACAGTCAGTTCCAGGAACAGACTTACTGTGAAAGAAGAAGCACGAAGAGAGTATCAGGAGATTAACTACATTAGTAAAGACTGGAGCAGGTATGTTCCTTGTTATGTGACAGGGTACAAGTATAGGCCTTTGAAGACCTCCTCTCTGGATACAGCCATTTCCATACTTGTGTTCTGAATTTTCACATAGACATTTTTTCTTCTTCTAGATGACACAAAATAGTTATAATTCTAATTCTCTTTAGCTCAATCCTTTAACTCTGTACTACTTACCACAGAAATTTCTTCAGGCCAATTAAACATGCATATGCAAAGCAAAATATAGGAATGATTAGCCCCTTTGCATTGATTACATCCTGTTATTTATCATACTTTCTGATAGATACTTAAGTCATGCCATAGCTACATTGTTCCATGCTTTTGGACACATATGCACCTTTCTGTGTTTTGAATAAAGCACGCCTACATCTTCTGAACTATGCTGTCTTATGCAATTAAGCCAAACAATCTGGGGTATGCTGTCAGCTGACAATGTCAGCACAACATGCTAGGCAGGTTATCAGTTGAGATGCAGGAGGTGTATTTGAGAAACTACCTTCAAAAGGCAGTATGTTCTCACTGGCAATATTAAAGGTCTATTTACACAAATAACACCTACTTTTTGTCCATCTGACTTCAAATATTGTCATGCCTAAGTAGTCCTAAACTGGCATTCTGGACTGTAGACTCTAACTATGGATGCAAACACAAGGAAGTACTCAAACAGTGGAAAATAGAGGGAGGAAGGGGAGAGCCTAACACCATGCAGCAGTTTATACTTCAGTGTAAGCACATCTGTATATAGACACACAAGCATATACATAAAAATTAGACAATTATGCAATGACTTCAGTGTACTTATTTTCAAAATTTAAGAAATACAATTTCCATTTATTTGTGCAAATTAAAATATTGATGTCTTCTGATGAGAAGTATTACATTGGTAAATGTAATATAACATGGTTATAACTGGTTATAAATCAGATCCACACTCATGTGGATCTCATCTGACAAATAATCAAAAATGTGGCTGCCTTGGTGGTGACAGAGAGTAGGAACTGAGTATTACCCCCTAAGTAATACCCGAGTATTACCATGACTACCTTCAGAGGAAGTATTGACACAAATGATGTTTCAGTTTTGTCTTGGTATTACAGATTTTCTAATCTTATACTTTCTTTTGTGTGGATTATTTAGGGACTATGAGTACAGGAGTGCTGCAGTACAACAGGCCTGCTTTTTCAAGACAAAAAAGGCTGTATTGTTATAAAAGCTCCTGGTTAATGCCAAAGATAAGTAACTGGCAGCTGGTTTCAGAAATAAAATAGCTTTTCATCAACTTACATAACAAAATGTCTTACTGATAATGCAAATTGAACTTTAAAAGGGAAAAGGAAATTCAGTTTATCCTGTCCCATAACTGCCACATGTAGTTTCTCACTGTAGGATGACACCTATAGACAAATTATAAAATTGAGTAGATTGTTTAAAAGTACACAAAATAAATGTAAAAATGAGGATTTTTTTTTATTGATGGACAAGAAAACGGGCCTTTAGAAACCAATCAGCTCATTGAAACTTAATATTCTCAATGAAAATAAATGCATCTGTCTCTTTAATCTCTTTAATAGGCAATGATCCAGTTGCATTCCCTAAGTGGCTCAACTCTTATGGATATTGAGAAGTTAGGACAGCTCAGTTTTTCTTCACTGCTAACTACCAGGACCTTACTTCACATATGTAGTTTCACTGCACATTACCTTAATACAACAGACGTCAAAATCTTCAAGAGAGTCTGGAGGAGAGAGGCATATGGGTCATTTACAGACAAGGTTGCAGAATGAAACAAGTAGAATGACTAAAATAATACAGATCTTATTTGTACCAGATTGGCAATTAGCTAAATTAAAATAATACCTTGCTGGTACATTTTTCTATTTAGGAGCAGATCCAACAGTAGGACTTAGATAGCTATAAATTATTTACTTCAATGTTTGTCAGATATGTGGCCTCTGAAGTGGAATCCAAAAACTTGTTATGCACTGAACAAGTCCAGTACTTAATAAGTGTAAATTGCTTCAGAAGAATAACTCGTAGAGCTGAATACTAGAAAGCTATAACGGAGAAGATAAACTGACCTAGAAAAAAAAAGGGACAGCTCTGGGTTCGAGACTTCCTCTCCCAGGAAAATCTTGTTACTTAAAGCCAGTACCTTTAAATGAAAACAAATAAAACATTCTAGGCAACAAGGACTTCAATTACCTAGGAGTCCTAGCTGCTAAACTAAAGAGTCATATTCCCTCACAGAAGCTCTACTTCTAGTGCCAGATCTTGGGAATCAGATACACATGCAAATTAATAGAGCTCATTAAGTTACCTTCTATCAGCTGAACCATGGTAACCAGCCTGGGGTACTCTTCTCCTGTGGCAAATGAGAGATAAACACTCAGTAACTCACACCTGGTTTCTATACTTCATGCGACTTAGCTGCTTGCTTTTCAGGCCACAACAGTCCAGGGCATACACGGTGTACACATATTCTTCAATGGTGCCTCTCAAAAAAAACCCAAACCCAACAAACATACAAGAACAAAACCAAAGACACTAAGTTTAGGTACTTCCGTGGTTAAAGAGGGGTTCCCATTTGTATCTAAATTTTGAACTCAAGTATTTTAAATATCAAGGTCCTTATCAGGAACCCTTGAGCCTTACTAGAGTTTAGCGAGAGTTCACAAGGATGAAAAAGGGAGGTTAGCGGGGCCTGAATGGCTGGGAGAAGGAACTCGACACCGCCCCAACTCAGGGCAAAGCTGCCTTTTCCCGGGGCACGTTCCCCGCACTCCCAGGGCCAGGACGTGCCCCGAGACAAAGTCTCCTGCGCCACCCGATGCAGGGCCGCGGCAAGTTCGCAGACAAAGAACGGGACGCGCCGGTGTCCGTCATGCCGGGGCGCTGCTGTCCCCCGCGGGCCGGCGGTGACCGCGGGGCTCCCGACCCCGCCAGCTGCCCCGCCAGGCTGCGGGGACGCGGCCGGAGGGCCCGGGAGCGCCCGTCCCCCGCGGGGCGTTGCCTCCTGCCTCCACGCCGGCCGAGCCCGCGGGCGAAGCTCGATGGAAGCAGGCGGACCCCTCTTGCAGCCTTTCCCCCGCTCCTGCCCGCCGTCCTGCCCTACGCGCTGCCTCACCGGGCGCTGCCGTACCGGATCCGCGGCCGCGGCCTGCCCGGCCCAGCCCGGCCCGGCCCGGCGGGCAGCGCGGCCAGGGTTAACCCTGAGGAATGCGGCGGGAGGAATGTGCATGCAGATGAGATGGATGCTAATCTCATGCTAATGAGCGGCGGCCGCGGCCGCCCGGGGCTCAGCCGGGCTCCCCGCGCCCAGACAGCAGCTGGGCTCCGCCAGCAGCCCTGACCCGCCGCCGCGGCGCGGGCGAGGCGGCAGCCCGGGCATGGTGGACTGAGACCCGGCCGCGGCACAGGGCTTCTCTGGGCTTCCGCGAGCCCCCGCTCCCGGCCCCTTCTCCGGCCGTCGGGGCTTTTCCCGCTTCCCGTCTTTCTTTCTGTCCCTATGGAGCAGCTACCCCCGCCGTCCGACCATGCCTAGGAAAGCGGGGAATGGGCAGCTTCCCTTACCCGATGGCTGGGAGGAGGCGAGGGATTACGACGGCAAAGTCTTCTACATCGACCACAACACCAAGCAGACCAGCTGGATCGACCCCCGGGACAGGTGGTGCGCGGGCAGGGAGGCGGCGAGGCCCGGGCGGGGGGTGAACTCGGAGCGGCCCCGCCGGGGCAGCGCCGGTGCGGACGGGCGGGCGGGGGGCGCGCCGGAGGGCCCCCTCTCGGGACAGGGAGCGGGGGGCAGGAGAAGCCCCCGCTTGCAGCCGGGCACACTGTGCCCTCCTTCCTACCGGCATGGGTACAGCCTGGTTTCTAAGCCCGTGGCGTGACTTGGTGTTGGGGCGGAGAGGGAGAAGCCTGTAGAGTTCCTCCCGGAGCGGCCGGGGGTCGCTGGCATTTGGGGAGTTCCCGACAGGTACCAAAGTTTGCGTGTCCCTCCCAAACCGGAGGCGCTGGGTCCTCGCCCTCCCTCTCCCCGGGGCGCTGCCGAGCGGGGCTGTCTCCTCCCTCCAGGCTGGCGGAGCATCCCGGGCGCCGGGGCCTGCCATGTGCCCCCCGCTGCCCCCCCTGCAGCGGTGTGCGGGGCTGCGGAGGCCGCGTGTGCTCGCTAGGCCTCGGCAAGCCCAAATCCGCTCAGCCCCCGCCAGCCGGAGCCCGGCGTGTTCGCAGCCCCTCCCGGGACTGAGCTCTGTAAAACTCCCGTGGAAGTGCTTCAGCGAGTGAAGTACCCTGCACGAAGGCTGTTCGCCCCGGCGTCCCGGGGGCAGGTCTGCCGGCTGGACAGGGATGCTGGCTCTGTGGGTCGGCTTCAATGACTGTTTTTTAGTAGCTGGATCACAGGCGCACAAGATGCCTATTGCAAAACATATATTTTGTCCGAAGTGGTGCTGAAAATAATTAAACCCCAAAACTTTGTGCATATTATGAAATACAATGTTGCAATTGAAAGCAGCGCAGTCTTATTAAAAAAAAAACACAACAAACTTTTAACAGACATTATACATTTATGAAACAAGGAGCAATGAATTATAAATGAAGGTCTTGGTTTATATTTCTCAGGTGTACTTAGAAAAAGTAGTTGTGAGGAAGCTTGCTGGCTGCAAGTTGCAGAGGGAAGTTTTGACGAGCATTGTGTGTAAGGCCTACTGCTCAATCTTACTTGCTATAACAGCAAATTCCAGTAGTGGCAAACTTCATGCTTAAATTCCTCTGTACTTCACATCATGTTAATTACCTTGTAAATATTAGTGAGGTGATAAGGTATACAGGACAATGTTATTCATTACACCTGGTATTCTTGGGTGATTTTTTTTTTTTAATGCAGGTACTATAAAACTTCTGGCTTTACTGTCTCTAGAAATAGTGGATATGAAGTTTTGCTTAGTTTTAGACCTTAAATGTGTGTTTTCAAAGCAGAATAGAAGATAGTATGATTGTGGGGTAAAGCAAAATGTGGAATGGAGTGTACTTGTTGTAATACTGCCTCAATGATTATACTACTAATTTAATTTTTTAATACATTCTGCAGTCCTGAAAAGTTCAAGAGTATTTGTATTCAATCGTAAATTTTGAGTCTTCACTCTCATTAACAGAATAGACAGTGACGTAACACTTGTGTGTTTCCCATCCTATAGGGATAGGATAAGTATTGTTTCATTAATATCTTACAGTGAAAGGGAAACCAAGTCTTGAGACTTTACCTCCTTGGTTCTCATTACAGGTTATAAAGACCTTTTTCAGAAGAGTAGTGTTTGAAATAATTGTTAACCTGTGTCAGTCATGCAAAACAAATAAAAAGGGATTTTGCCCTAGGTCCTTAAGAGAATTCATGCTTTAGTGTACATGGCTCAACTGTGAAGCTGAATTGCCTGCACAGAAGAGAGACTGACAAGCCCATTTGATGTGCAACTTGCAGTATTTGTATTTACAGTATCTCTATTTGCAGTCTGTATTTCTATTGGTGACCTGTTTCAGAAAACATAATAAGAAATTAATGAAAGTCTTGTGATGATTTTGCTTTAGATTCAGTTTTATCCTCCATGTATTTGGAGAATACATACTTGGAAACCATACAGGACATAATTTGGGCTTGCTGTCAGAAAAGTTGAAAAGTGATTTTCCAAGTTTGTCAATACAATAAAATCTGAGTTCATGCTGTTTCTAAAACTTACATTAAGTTATCAAAATGTAAGTAATGGATTCTAAAGAATGACTGAAAACACGTTGCCTCATCTGATGATAGTTTAGGACTTTTTTTTCCCCCAACTATTTTCTCTCATAGACATCATAAAGTTTTCATGATGTAGCTGTGGAATATTATAGTAGATAGGCTTCTAAATTGTTTCATTGGTAAAGCAAGTGAAAAATAGGTAAGCTTTTACAGACAGTATTCCTTCTGATGTTGTTACACTGCATTCCCTGGATGATTACATAGAAAAGGCATGCTTGATGTTCTAAAATAATCTTGATTTAGAAGATACAAATACTGAAGACTAGTGCTGTGAGACATTAGCCATATGTTTGTAAATTGCCAGGTGTATTTGAGCACAGTTAGGAACGTCTTTGTTACTAGTTTAAAATATTCACATCTAGAAATAAGAGGACAGTTGAAAATGCCATATTTAAAAGCTTCTTGGAAAATTGTATTTGTGGTTGTTGGGTTTTTAAAATATTTTTTCTCATGTTCTTTTCTAGACTGTTCTGATAGTACATGTATTTGTTACTGCTTAGATGGTGCAGGTCTGTTAATATAATTATAGCCTTGTGTACAGCCATGGAAAAAAAACTTACTTCAGCTGCAAGCTTAGGACTCGCTTTTCAGTTTTGCCCACTTTATGTATCTGAATAATCCCACTGATGTTAGAGAATCTGACACTTTCAAGGGCAATAGTGACTTAACTTGTGTTTTAGAAGTGGTGTGGAAGCTCGAGGGTCTTTAATGTTTTGCACTGTTCAACGGTGATTTTCTCTCCAAACACTTACTGTTCTGTGCTGATTTGTTTTGAAGGCTGGTGGCCCAAAAGAGAGGGCACTTTAAGATATATAATGAGAAAGAGAAACAAAAAGGCAAGAATGTGAGAGTTGTAGTAACATTTTCACTCACTAAACTTATAGATGTGATTTCTTTGTTTATGACTCCCTCAAGCTACAGCAAACTGGGAACTTGCTGGTCATGACAGTTCTTCTGGAACTGGCTTATTGTAAGAAGGGAAATAGCCCAAAGTATCAATTGTATCCTGCTACTACTTGATGAAGATATTAAAAGACAGCTATGGACTGAAGAGGGTGAAACGGATGAAAAGGGGGAAAAGGGTTAGAGGAATGCATACTCTTTTTTGAAGTTCCCTTGAAAACTCTTTCAGGTTCTTGGGATACTGATTTAGGTATTGCTTTGGGGTTTTTTTTCTGATAATTAATAGGGGTTTGGGGTGGGACAGGAATTTGAAAAGAAAAATTTTTCTTTTTTTTCTGTCATTCAACACATTTGAAGTAGGCCTCGTGTTTGTTATATTCCTTAGTGGAACCAACAGAGTAATGCATGAAGGAGGAGTGAAATGGGAGATAGGAATCTCGGTAATCTGAATTTTTCAGCAGCTGGATGATGCTTGGTTTTCTTACCATAAATTCAGGGTTTCTCATGTCTGGGTTTCTACATAATAAATAGTCCAATGCACACTGCTGATCACAATTGACTGAAAACAGACGATTTTTTTTATAGCTTGCCTAAAACGAGTTCTACATCACAAATTCTGAAGCTGTGAGTAATCTTCATTTTAATCTTTATCTGCACTCCTGTCCCACTCCTGTCAGTGGTAAGGAATGAGATGCTATGAAAACAAAACTATCCTTTCTGTTCTCACTTCGCTTTCTACTGAGGACTAAAATATTTTAAAAATACATTTGTAATTTGAAATAGTTCATAGTATACTTCTGCTAAAATGTTTTGAGAGTACTTGCTAACTGTGTAACTAAGAAAGAGCTTGAGAAGCATTGGATGTGCAGAAACCAGAGAACTTTACGAGTTAGATTGTGAAAGAGTTTGCTTTGTGAATAGGGAATGCAGTTTCCATTGCTGCTTTCAGCGTTTGGGGAGGTGAAAACACTACAATTTTTTGCATGGGATTCTGTAACTTATGCTAGATTTGTCTGAATTAGAAAATTTACTAGGTTTCAGCAATTAAATGTCGCTTGCCCTTTTTCCTTAGAAAAGAAGGGCAGCTTATTCCTTACCTTCTCACTGGAGCTTGCTTTCTCTTGTCCTGTGAACAGCAGAGACTGTGAGGACTGAAGATACTGAAGCTGAAGTTATTTGAGCTGGGGAACTTTCATCCTGTCTCATTCCTGAATACTACTGTAGCTCAGGGGTGCATGGTAAAAGACTTTAAGTCACAGCAGGAATTGGAGTCGTATAAGACACTGGGTTCCTTAAAGGTAGCAAATAAGAGGCAAGCTGAAATCGAATAACATGGTGAGAGGCATCATCAGAGATTCAAAGATACATTTGGATTGATTCTTTCTTATATGTAAGAAAGCTGTGCTGTGACAGATGAGTAAAATAATAAGTGTTAGTTATTACAGTTTGGAAGGGATTGATCTTAATTCTAAGTGCTAACCTCAACATTGATGATTTAAGGTACCACTACAGCAACTATCTGATAAGGCCTTTCTTTAGGCTGCTGCTTGCTAAGAATGAATTTAATGGCAAACCATCACTAGTTTCTCACATCATTTCTCATTCCCTTCCGATCTTCCCTTCCCTTGTTTGCTAGTAACTGAGGAGGGCGTGAGGGTTTTTCATTTTTGATGGTGTGGAGCTGCCAAATGATTGTTTCAACATACTTTATGATATTCAAGCTTTGATAAGCAATGGTCAACTTGCTCTTTTGAAAAGTTAGTAGAGAATCCTTTAATGGCACTCCAAGGTGTGCAGCTTGCAATAATCCTGTAGTGACAGAGGGCAGTATTTTTTCCCCAAATATCTGGTTTTTATCCCAATTCTACATAATTTATTCCTGCCTCCTTGTCTGCTCAGGGATGCACATGCTCCCTGTGAAACAGTCTAGTATCTCATTCTGATTTCAGTGACAGGTTGAGGACTGCTTTTACTTAATTGATCTATGTATTTATTCAAAATGAAACCCATGATGCAGGTACTGAACATGCAATGAGAGACTAGCTGTGTCTGAAGTTCTGATATCTTCATTTGTTTATCCAGTGTAAAGTAGAATTCTAATATTGTGGTGCTACTATAGCTGTGATAGCATCAGACAGTGTTAAAATACAAAGTGATGGTGTATGTGGGTTTTCTAACCAGTCTGTCATTTACATAGGGCTGTGTATTGTTGATTCTAGCATTAGTGAAAATGGCTGTGGTAACTCCGAGATAACACTTTTATTCTTTATTTTTCTGGGAGTGATAGAGCTGCATTGTGTGTTTCATCTTGGAGCATGTGAAATTAACAAGTCAGGAAATGATGCAGAGTATTTGCTTATGTGCACAAAGTATGTACTGCTGGTCACAGCCAAGAACTGTGACCTGGTATGTGAAGTGGGACAAGTGGTAAAGGCTGTGGTTTATCCAGACCTATGTCTGTAGTACTTGCCTACCAGAGCTATTTTGATTTAAACCTATCTTGATTTATAATATTGTTACAATAGTTGTCATGCACAACATAAGACTTAATGAGAAGTTGTACAAGTGAAGGAAAATAGCAAGAGTCAATGTATATATCAAATATGAAAAATTATTTATAACTTTAGAGATCTCTACAGATTGCATTACGAGTACTTGATTTTTTTTCCAGTTCAATAACCAGTCTTCAACTGTTTGGTTAAAATTCTGTGCTTTGAACATGATACTAAGGTTATTAGAATAAGATAAGAGGATTTCTCTAGTTCCACTTACTAACGTTTTTAACATCAAGAGATAAGTTGAATTTTGTGAAAAGGGTTTTGTTTTGGTTTCTTGCTACCTTTTTCTTTTTAGCCTAGAAAAGTGTTACAGGTATTTGTGATTTAACAATTTATACATTACACAGATGACTGAAAACTGGACTACTACTCCTGGAAGTAATGGAAAAGATTGAAAATGGACAAACATATTTACATACAGTAATATTTCCATGGTGATACACTTTCAGAAAGGCAAGAATAGAAATTATGCCAAGATTCCACAACTGTTATGCTGTGGTGTTTAAGTTCTTATGAATTTAAGCAACCTGGAAGGGAAGTAGAAAAATATTTCAGGAGGATAATGCAGCCTACTGAGTCCAGACTGGCATGGTTCTGCTTACATGTCTTCCTGCCACCAAAACTGACCCCAGGAAGTGATTTGGCTAAAATGAAATCCCTTGTTTTTAAGGTTGTTTTCCAGCAGAATCAGCATGTTGTGTCATTGACTGGGTAGTAATGCTAGTGTGAGCCAGGAGGCAAGTCCAGAGCTGGTAGCCAAAGGGGAGAATGGTGCTCTAGAAATCAAGATGCAGATCAATCCTAGTTGCCATGGAACTATTGTCTTAGGTGTCCATTTCTTTTGTTGAGTGTCTCCTTTGTTTTCTTGTGCATGTCTTTGTGTTCATCTTTCCTAGGTGAGCCAGTAGTAAAACTGTCACAGGTGTCCTGATCCTAAATATGTTTTCTGTCACCAAGAAACCCTTATGATGTTGCAGTATTTTTTACTGATCTTTAAAATGTTTGTTGCTGTGAAGCTTGTGTTGAAGAGGAATTTTGTAATTGCATGGTTGCAGAATTAGTTGATTTTTGGGAATGTGCTGCTGTTGACAATATGCTTATGAATAGCTAATTTCTACTGTTTATGGAAGTAGGTAAGAACTTCTTTGATGCATTTTGTTCCTAATTATTCATAAAATGTGTTTTATGCTCTGGTGCAAAGTGTCTCACCAGAATAATGGCGTAATTCAAGATTTTTAATGTCTTACTGTGTAAAGCAAACTGGAGCCATTTGTCCTCATGTATTTGAGGTCGCCATCTGTATGGACAGATTGACTTGTCCTTCATTTGGAAGGAGCAGCTATTGGCTGAAAAGAGAAGTTATACAGTAGTTGTGGTTTTCTCTTTTGTGTTTCTTCAGTAATTTGAAGGGATTTGCATTGTGGGTGTTGGGTTTGGGTCTTTTTAAATAGCACATGTTCGATATTGATGAATACTGTTGCTCTTCCTTTTTCTGTGCAAAACCATTAATGATGGTGAAGTTCCTACCTGATGAAGTCAATCTCTGACTCTTGTTTTTAAAAGAGCTTCCTGGGGGAGAGATTCCTTTTCCCTCTTGTTTAAGCGTACTTTTAAAAAGTTAATTTGCTTTTGGAATTGTTTTGTTGGTTAGGACTTGCGGGCTAGAGGTAGTCTGTCAGTTTATTCTGTCAACTGAAACAATCATTTGCATTTTATAGACCAAGATCAGATGTTGTCCTTTGAACTTGGATACTGTTTGTACTTGAAGAAAAGCAACTTCATCTCATCAACTCTGAATACATATTGTATTCAAAGTAATTGTGTGGGTATGTAAAGACACATTATCTTGGGACAGCAAACTCAATCTTCTGTATACTCATGCTGTGTGAAATACAATATTTCAAGTTGGACTTGCTTTGATATGTCTGTGCTATTTTTCTCAATTCATGAAATAAAACTTCAATCTTTATTTGAAAAACAAAAAGAACAACCTACTGGAATGCCTTCCATAATATGCTGATTGATCTGGTAATCATGCTTTCAGTGTCTAGAAATACCAGTATTTTTTTTACTTTCGGTATAGGGGGAAAGATCTAGAAGAATCTGTATTTTAACTAAACTCTGTGAGGACATTCTTTTTATATTAGCAACTTTCTCTTTTTGTTAATGAAGGAGTAGTACTTTTCACACCTATTGTTTCTTTTAAAAGTACTTCCAAGTGCTAAACTGTAGTCTTGTCCAGATAAGCCCATTTTAAGGCTTACAGATCTGTCTGGTGAAGATTTCTTACTCTGATTCAATGGTCATAAGAGCTCATAAGAGCTTACCTCCCTCATGGAGCTGGGAATGTCTGCCTGGGAATGGGGCTGTTTTTAATCATATGGCAGATGAACTTTTGATAGTCTGCAAAATGTGTACAAGCACATCATGCCATATGGCAGAAAATATGCCCAGTGCATGATGAATGTCGCCTGCCTTTTTGCTAAGTGGCAGGCGTATGTCTTAGTAGCATCTTGTCAAGATGGGTTTGACCAAAGCACAGGTGTTCCCTGTCGTATAGCTGCATGGCGGTGTTTTTGTTGGGATCACATGGTGGAGGAACAATTCTAGTCTCTTCTTCCTGTTGCTCTCTAGGCCACTTCTGGGCAGGGTATTTGCTATGTCATTCTCTTAATGCTTCCAGAAGAGGAGGTATGACCCACTTTGGCTAAAAAAGTGGGCATTTTAACACTGCTCACTGTCTGTGATGGACTACAGAAAATTGTCAGGGAAAGACATTTATTTATTCTTGATGGGGAAACAATGGGATGGTTTTTTTTTCCTTTGTCTGGTACTGTCAATGGTTAAACTGCAGCGTAGCCCAGAAATGTCTGTCTCGTGAGAGGCCACGATGATCTGATCTTATTCAAAGCCTGGTCCCTTCATTCTTAATGCACATTTTCTTGATCATGTGAAACACCTCTTTGCAGACTTACAATTTTTTGCCTCTTCACCGATGTTAAAATGTTTCTGTGAAAACTCTTAATTCCTCTCAGAAGTAACCCTGTGCAAAATTTGTTGGTTAAAAACCAGTTTGTCTCAGAGGCAGAGATGTGATTCAGATTTATGTGGTAGATTTTTGAAAGGCTATTATTAGCCAATTAACTGTATTTTTAAAATGCTGTTATTTAGCAAGTGGTTACAGTGTCATCCTGTGGTTTGATTCATGTTCATGAGCCATTCTGACTGTAGCCTGACTCTTGCAGAGCCTGACCAAGGGGTTGCTGGTTTTGGCTTCTGTTCCACAAAGTATGCAGCAGAGATCAGTTGTCAATGGAGAAAGGTTTATAGTACAGTAAGGCTGAAACAGCTGGGAGATGAACTAGAGAGGGAATATAGAGATGCTTGTGATACAAAGTTTCCTTGTGAGCTAAGTGACATTTTTGTTTCATAGATTATCCACCACTCAAGTGTACTTCTGTTGTCATATGTGTGTTGTTACTTGGGATGTGGTCTAAATTCTAAGATATTTTGTCTGTCCTGGGTTGTTCTGTGAATACCCAGCTTGAAGTATCTCTGTGTATGTACATTGTTTCTTGGTAGAGCACTAAATAATCTGCTTTCATTTTTTAATTATTTTTGAAGAGAGATGGCAAACATCCTATGAGAAACTCAGGAGACTTCAGAAGTTTATAGGAAGCATTTTCTCAGTATAAATGTATTAACACATTACTTGTGTTCTTAATTTATTGTTAAAACTGTGACAGAAGTCAGGGTCTGCCTAAGGGCTCTATGAGAGTTAATTATGCTTTTGTGTCCTCTTGGGAATGTACTCCTGTGTGTACTTAAGCCCACTGTCCATCCTAATCTGATCCCCCTATTCCCAAGACCTATACAATGTATGTTCAGTATAGTCACATGTTACAGAAAAGCAAAATCAGGTCTGTTTCAGTTCATTCTGTTAGTGCTGTCTTAATGCGTCCTCATCTTGTACAGCAATTTGTGATACATTCTGAATTATGACCTTGCAAATGTTATTTGTGACTGTATTTTTTCTGAGGTTTATTTTAGTTACATTCCCAGTAATGGAAAATTTTATTGTGTGTAGGTTCTGACCCAAATGGTACTTTGGATCTTCTGTTGCTTGAGACTTCTAGTGTGAAGTGCAAAGACTTGCATATAGCCCCCTTTTTTAGTTTGGATGGAATTGTACAGTGGAAATGAGTTCTAGTTTGGAGTGCTATGAACTTCTCTCAGAAAGGCTTGCAAATAAGTTATGGTATGGGTTTAAGGCAGAAAACTATTTAGTATTACATTCCAGAATGAACAGTGACAAACTGACAAAACTGGCATTGGAATGTCCATAGGGTTGGAGTAAGATTAAGAAAATGGGATAGTCCTCAGATGATATGATCTCTGAGGGTCTGACTTGAATTTCACCCTTCTGAAGTAAGCTACAGTGTTCCCTTTAATTTATTGATTAATTAATTAATTGGTTTGAAATGTAGACATGTGGAGAAACCCCAGAAATCAATGTCTTTTTTCTTCTGTGTTTTCACATCTTAATGTTGCTGGTCAGTAGGAGTTTTGTCAAAGATTTTCATATTTCCCACATTCTTTTGCAGTTTGCAGCTATGTTTTATGCAGAAGTGGCAGGCTGAGGTGGTACTTTAGTGGGCTACAGCATGAGGAAGGATCATTTGGAATGGAAGTATAAAAGATTTAAAATATATTTGTCTTAAGCATTGAGGAGTAAATGGGGATACATAAGAGAATGCAACTCAAGGCAGCAATCTGACAAGGAATAAAGACCTCTTTGTCATGTTGTGGGTATTGCAATGTTTGAAATGAACTGCTAACACATTTACGGTCATTCTAGTGAGTAGTAGAATGCTATAGATGTGAATAATCATCTGAAGCCTCTATAGAACATTCCTGAAATAGTGTTTTAATGACTCGAGATATTATGGGATGCAGGAAAGTATACAAATACCACAAGCCTTTTAGCTAGGCTAGCCTGGTCAGTGGTTTACTACTACAGCAAGTAAGGCTTAATGTGCAGGATTACTTAGTACACAGTAAACAGATGTTATGTCCACGTTTCTGAACTCTGCATGTCCTTTTCTGGTTTTTTGGGGGTTTTTTTTGTCTCTGTTATTGATAATCCGTCGGCTCTCATTTTATATCTACTCTTTGAGAGAAAGATAGTGAACTGAAGTTTGAGGTTTGCTAAGAGGTTGTTGGTTAAGCAGATGTTAGCTAAATTAATGATGCTATGGTCTAGAAGGTGGATGAATTGCTGATAGCAAAAGAAATTATTATGGTGTTATGGATTTTGGTTTTTGGTTCTTGCTTTTCTTGTTTGCTTATGTGGTTGTTGTTCGGCTCGCTAGCATGACTTACAATGATGTAAAATGAGCCACAGGCTTCTGTGCTGTAGCAGGTTGCTGATTTGCATTCAGGACCTGGCTGGCCTGTTGGCTCATACATGAAAGACATCAAAACTTTATTTTTCCAGGCAAGACTTTGGCAAGAAAATGAGCTTGGAGGAAAAATGTAGAACAGTTAGGGATTTTTTAATGCAAAACCCTTAGAACATCCTAGATTTGATATTTCATGTCTTTTTTTTTTTTTTCTCAGCCAGGTTTTGCTGAAAAATTATAATGTATCTTCTTTCTGGTCAAAGTTGTGGTGCCTAGTGGCTAGTATTTTTAAAAATGTATAAAGGGTATTTTAGAAAAGAAACAGCAACAATGAAACAAACTTGAAAAAATGCCCTGAAGTAATGTTCCTATAATCAACATTTGTGATTAATAATTTAATCAGTTTAATCATTTTATTCTGAATTTGGCTGGTGTCCTAGTTAGTTAAGCAGCTTCATCTAGCTGCCTGAAGTTCTTGAAACACTTCCACTGCATGTGTCTGATGTTGAGGGATGACAGTATTTAAAGAACCCTTCTTGTGGCAGAACTTATTGAGGTAATAGGTCATTGCTTATTGAGGTAATAGGTTTCTAACAGATCTTCTGAGAATAAACTCTCATAAATAGCTATTTTGTAATACTGTATTTGAAGTTTTTTAAAATGGCCAGTATTAGAACTTTGCCTGAATGCCCTCTTTTTACTTAGGTACGATAAGTACCCATCTGTTTAAGACTTGCAGAAATGCTTAAAGCTGATGTTGCACAGATGATAAACACAGTAACATTCAGATACTATGAAAGGCTTCATGTGGTCTTGATGATGGTGATGTCCTGATGGGTATTTTGATTAAATAATAACTTAGTACTTAACTTTAAACATGAGATGATTGGATACTTGTAAAAATTTTTGAAGGACAAGAAGTTTAAAGGGTCCTGACTTAAAAATGGTTGCATCTAAACACAGGTATGAGCACATACCTTGGAAATCTAGTCCCATGGTCAACTGAACTGTAGTCCTGACCATAACAGGTCATAAGTCTCTTTTGGACCAGCTGATCCAGAAGTCAGCATTGAGAGATGGGAGCAGTACTTAAGCAAGTTTCACTTCATTATAGAGTTTAGCAGCCCAGGAGGTTGGAAGCACTCTGAAACCACACTTTTCCCAGTTGAGATGTACCCAAAGAGCATTACCTCTCTTTTTCTCTTTGGAATATCTCCTTTGGCTGTGAATCAGCCTGACATCACTTGATGATGAAGGTAAAAAGGAATATTGGGATGGTAGAATCTTTCAAAGTGCCCATTTCTATACTGTGTGATGTTTTGTCTTTTCAAGAATGTCTGCACTGAAGTCACAGAATTCTGAGCAAATTAAGGAGCATATATAAGCTTCCTGCTGTTGTGTACAAACTCATCAAGGTCCAAGTGAGGCAATTTAGGGACAAATTTCTTCCTCTAGTGTTAAGGCATTTGGATCTGCTGTAGAAATATCCTAAGAACATACCCGGTAAGAGAAATCAGATATTAAGTTGGAAGACAGGAGAGTGGGCAGAGAGTCTATATGATGAATAACAGTCTTTATTTTTAAATATTTTTTAAATCAAAAGAAGCAAACACAAAATTTTACAAAATCCATGTTACTGTTCTATTTCAGAGAAACACATTAGTGAATTACTATATTTCAGTTCTCCCTGTTTACTTGAGATATATTTGATTTTCATGTGAAAACATGTATACGTTTCTTTCAGAGAATAAAATGGTTCATGATATGATTGGGGCAGTATTTGGCTAACACTTGTCAGTTTGGGTGGTCTGATACAGAGATGAATTTATGAAAGAGAGAAGTGAGCCTAGCAGACTCTGAAGTTTTGATTTTGTAAATAAAGTTTTGTACTAGTAAAGGCTGAAGGTGTTGCCCTTTCCATGTGTTGCTTCTGTTTGACACACCCCTTTCAGTCATACTACACATCTGTTTGTGCAAATTTGTTGTCAATCAGAGTAGAAGGGTTTAAAAGCAGCAAGAACAAAGATGAAAAAGATCCCATTGAAGATCACAGCACAACAAAACTTATACTACTTCTGCATCAGTGAAAAGTCAGTTTACCTTTTTTTATAAAAGTTGTTATTATTTTGAAAAGATTCATCATCTTAACACAATCCCGGAACGTTGTGGAGACTAAGGATAAATTAGGTATAGAATGTGTACCACATGAGTACTGACTTTGGTCTTCCAAACAAATGTTAAAGTAATAGCAGACAAATGATTTTTTTTTTTTTTCAATAGAAACCACAGTTTTAACATGGAAATGGAATTAATACTGTTTATTGTATAGAAACTGATGGGCCAGTATATAATCTGCATCCCGGACGAGCTTTAAAAATATTTGCAAATGGAATTGCAATTATTTACTGCATCAGAAAAAAAATTGTCAGTGTAGCCTGGGATTTGTGGGCAAACACTGGAATAGGTTGCCCTGAATGCTTGTGGGCATGACTCAGAGCACCCTGGTCTGATTTGAGAATTGTCCTGCACTGGGCAGTATGTTGGACCAGACGACCTCCAGGTGTTCTTTCCCTTCATTTTTTACCAGGCATATGTGGGTAAATGCGGCTTTATCAGTGTTAGATCATCAAATTAACTAGACATCATAGTTTGGAAAAAGATACTAGTTTTGGCAAGGTGAAGTGCTGGTCGAATCTGTTTAAATGCAAGCAAAGTACTTATTACCCTTCCCAACATGAAGTCCTTAATCCCAAACACCAGTGCCTTTAAAGGACAGATTAGATGATCAAGTAGCTGTGGGACAAGGAGACTAAAATGTTCTGTATTGGAATGGGAATTATAAGGGTAGTTGGAGTTTTTAGGTGCTGTTTAGCAGCGTAATGAGAGTAACTCAACCACTGTTCACTTCAGTAGTGTCTAAAAAGATTTAAAGCTTCAATTTGGTGTAGCTGTCAATTCTACAAGCAAAAATACAGAAATTAAATTTCTTTGTTGCTTTAAAAACCAACTCTGCTCTGTTTGATATCAATATAGGTCTCCGACACCCTGGAGTTACAATGTACTTATAATAATTTGAATTTTGGAATTTGGTGAGGAAAATACATATTACACCTAATGATTGGCTTATTAAGGATACCTCTGTATGAGCTACCTTATTTGCAGTATAATGTTAAAGTTATTACTAAACGTACTAGAAACATCTTGTTACAATTTTTTTTTCTTGTTCCTTCAAATGTGACTTTGGAAGGGACAGCATTTTAAAGTTTGTTCCAGAAGGCACTTTGAGAGATGGGTGATTGAAAAGAACTCTCCTGAATGGCACCTTGCTGTACTGCATAGATCATAACAGCTTTTATTCACCACTGTGATTGTTTTTTAAATTACTACCTGTGGATGAGTACTTGAAAGAATTGGCCTGCTGGCTACATATTTGGTTTGATTGAGGGCTATCTTGAAGTTGCCTTTAAATTACATGGGGCTCTTGATGAGCCTAGCATTTTCTAATCTTTTTTTGTATTACATGGTTTGTTTTGTTTCTTAAATTCTTGCAATTTTAGGAAGAATAGTAATTCTATCTTAATTTATTTTTTTGTTTTAAAAAATTATGTCATTTCAAGCGAAGATGTACAGAAATGCTTCTTTAGCAAGTAATAGTTGCTGCTTATTTTGCATCATTCTTTCACTGAAAGTCATGAATTATATAATGAATAATTATTATACTAATAGCTGCTGATGGACTAGAAACTATTTAATTTCTAAGAGATACATTTGTCATAGGGATAGCTCCAAGTGACATCCATGACAGTGGTGTTCAAAAGCAAAACTGCTTTAATAGTTTATTGAAAATATCAATAATGCAGTAGTGTGTTATGTGGACATTTAATTGAACTGTCACTAATAAGCCAGGCAGAAGAAAAAGGAAAAAATGAATGTCTGAAGACAAACTGACAGTTGAAGTTGGTTAAAGTGTTTAAATAAACTTTTTTTTTTTTCAGAAGTTACAGTGTTGGTAAGTCTATATAAAACATTCCATTCTTGTTTTGATGAAAAATTTGTGTCAGAGGCTCTTTTGGGAGTGTAAAAACTGGGAATATTTTATTGCTTGTTAGCCAGTGTAGTGGTCAGGAATGTGGAAAAGTCAGATTCCAATCCCTTTCCTGAGTCAGAATAGCTTGGTGCTGTTGAAAAGCCATCCTACCTGAATGAATGAGGTACCTGAGCATCCCAGTTCTGTTTCCTAAGCTGCCATAACCCAAGGCAACAGGAAAATCCAGTTTTCAGTTTTGGAAATGGATCATTTTGAAAAACTTGAGGGGGGAAAAAGCAGACAAATAAACAAAAAGAAACAATGCTGTAGAAATTCCTGTGGAATGTAATCATTGTCCTCTAGATAGCATTGAGAGGTGTGCCTGCCACTAGAAACATTTAACCAATCAAAGGCTGTCTGTGATCTGTGTAAATTCCTCTCAGATTTGCATCAACTGCAGTTCCCAGCTTCAGCTGCCGAGTCCTGAGTGCCCTCTGTTCCTAGAATTTGATCTTCTCTCTTACATTCAGAAAATAGCTTGAGCGAATAAGCAGAAGATAGGAGTGTGATGAAAAGATGGGGTTTTAGCCTGTTCAAATATATTACTCCATCTGTGTGAATAGTATGGAATAAAAAAAAGGTAGGTAAGGGTGATGGCAGCAGGAGAATGCCGCATTTTTCAATGCTCTGAAATCCTCAATACATTTAGTTTGCTGGCAGCTTAACAACACAACTGGGATTATTAGTGACTGGCAGAAGGAGCATGATTTGCACTGGATGGTTCTTGTTAGTTCTGCTTTTTGGGCCACAACAGTAAAACAGAAGGGAACAAAGACATAAAGGTCAGGGTTGGGGTGTTTAAGTCTTTGTATTGTCTTAGTGGGGAGTTTGCAGGCTACAAACATCTCCCCTAACCTCAGCTGAGGGATTTCCTTGACCCCTCTCTACCTCATTCTGCACCTAGTGACTGCAAATCATGCTCTGCAAAAAATACTCTGTCCCACTTTGCTCTTCTGACAGACAGACTTGGCAGCCTTTCTGCCTAGCATGGGTATCACAGGAGCAGCCTGCCACATGAATCTTCTTGCCTGTGTCCCTGCTGTCCCTGCAGTTATCCATTCTGCAGCACACTCTTGGTTACAGCCATTCATAAGTATTTGGGCCGTTTATAAAGGGCTTTGGTTATAGCTTAAGCATAGTAAATGTCAGTACAGTAAAGGCCCTTTGGACATCAATTAAGCTTCCTAGTCAGGTTTGTGAAAGGAAGAGATTTTGTCTTCCCAAAGCCCCGTGAAAGAATCAAAAATGCCATAGCCTGCTTTTTTCAGCTGGCACAGTGGATTGCCATGCTCCATCAACCAGACTAATTCTTTGGCTGCCAGTGAGGGTCACCAAGCACTGCTGCTTCCTTGTGTATCTCCCAGCAGCTGGCTTTAGAGGGACAACAGGAAGAATAATCTGGGCATGGAAAAACAAGGAGATAACACTCTATTTGTCTCTGTTGCACAAGGCCATGCATTTCTTCTGCAGGTTCTTGTCCAAGAATATGGTGTCATTATCAGAAGTTATATGTGGTGGTGTTTGGGTTTGGGTGGGCTTTTTTTGTAGTTATTAGGATTCCAAATAGAATCTGTCTCTGCTGGTATGAATGGGTTATTGACAGCAGCAATCGCTCTGAGACAGAATGTGTATGTGTAGATACAGAAATGCTAATAATTACTGAAATACTATAGTGTTAAAAAATGATCAGTACTGTTTCTCCCCTGGTACCCGTAGACTGCTCTGGTACCATTTGGTAGAGGTCTCTAGTTCTTGTTGCTACTTATGTAAGTTTATCTAAACCAAACCAGAGACATTGTTACAATCTGCTTATTGCAAATACAAATGATAGAAGTACAATTACTTTAGTATAGAGAAAGCAGTATGGTGAAGGAGAGAAAATGTGGTGAGCAAAATGAAATCCTTTTTGTATCTTTGGCATGAAGCAGTGAAGTCAGCAAAAAAGACAGGACTTGGACTCTTTGACCTGGACTTTTAGTAAAGAGCAGAGTTTTCCCACTATTCAAGGGAAAAAACTGATGAAACACAGAAGTTGGGTTGGGAGAGAATGAAATTACCATGTACTGAAAAAGTTGGTGAAGAGGTATGCAGATCATGTTTAAGAAGGAATGCAAATTTTATTTTATTGCAAACCCTGTCTTGCTTCCTTTTTGTTTCTACCTACAAAAGTTCAGTTCTTCATATCATGGCACAGAAAGAGATGTTTGTTGTACTGACTACTCAAAGCATGATTTGATCAACTCATAAGTGTGTTAAAAATATTTTGAACCATAGGTAAAAGAATGGGGTTTTCATTAAGCAAGCATGTTGTGCTGATGATTAACTTCTACCTCTTCAAGTACTTGACAGAAGATCAGATCTTGTTTTTAAAGGCTGATTTAAATCAATCATTATTCTGTCCAGCAAAATTCCAAGACCACCTTTGAAAGCTCTTTTGAGAATTATTCTTCCTCACCCGAGGTTATATTTGTCAGATCAGGAAATTCCAGCTTCTTCTCTTAAATTTACTAGGGAATCCCTGGAGCCTAAAATTCAGAAAACAGGTTTTTGCTGGACTGTGAATAATCACGGTCCTCTCTTTCTTCCCTAACTTCTTCACATGCTTTCTAAATTAGAACTGTAGCCATGCTGAGTGCCTGCAGATAAGCTAAAAAAGAACTGCATGGACTGTCATGAGCTTGGAAATCTGTCCTCTTGTTAGTCAAACTCCATGCTCATACACATTCTGACTGAATGTTAATTTTCCTTGTATTTGTTTTCTTTACATAGCATACTGTAGAGCATTGAAATGCATGCAGACACCCAATGGTATTTTCAACAGATTAGAAGTTTGACTCCTATTTAATTACAGTGTGCCTACTTTTAAACTTCTCAGTACTTCTGGAAATTGTTTTAGATGACTGATGTTTATAGGATGAGAGTCAGAAGCCTAGCCTCCAAGTAGATACATTTTATTTTAAAAGCTTGAATGATACATGAAGTAATTTCCTAAAGGAACCTAAGGATATTATGTAGAATTGCAGGAAAAATAGTAACATTAATATTTATGTTAACGATTTTTCACAAAAGCAACTGATGTAGATTGATTTATGAGAGCTAGTAAGAGCCTTCCATTGAGAAATTGAAAGAGAGTACATAAGTAATTGGATAGTAGAGATTTGTATCTGGGCTATCTGTTAAGAGCAATCTTCTCTATTCAGTTAAAAAGAATAATAAATGGCAAGTGGAGATGTAATGGTTATCTTGGCAAGGAGTGACTGTATTTCCACTGTATGAGCTAATGCTGAGGTTTTTTCATTACTCAAACTGTGTAAAAACTTTACATCTAACAAAATACTGAAAGTGATTTTTATGAAGTATTCATTTAAAAATACCGTGTCTAAGAAATTCCAGAAGTCTGTGAAATTGCAGCTTCCTAGTTCAGCTGAATTTATTGAAGCATTGCTTATATGGCAGCTTGCCTCTTACAGTACAAAAGATGTGTACAGTGTGGGAGATTACCGTTAAATCAATTGTTTGTGCTTAGGTGCTGTTTTTCTATGAAAGTGCCTCTGCTCAGTATTTGAGACAGCATTGCAGTTTTTTGTGTCATTAGCAATTGTTTTTAAACTGTCTCCTTACGAGCGCCTCATTCAGGAACTAGTTTGGACTAAAAAAAGTCAAAATGGCTAATGTAAAGGCTCTCAGAGAAGGACAAAATATATTTTTTTTATTTTATTTTGGCACACATGACAAAAGTCAGGTAATTAAAGTATTAATTGCATACAAAGTTTGCTTCTAGCCTTATCCAAGGCAAGGCTGCCTTTGACTTTGGTGTAGATATTTCCATGGCTTGTTTTGTGAAGTTTTGTATCCTTTGCAGGATTGGGCAATTAACTGATTTACATTATTCTAATTTGAAGTTCAAGTAGCCAGTAGATCAGGGTATTAGAATAAATAGAAATTTTCCTAATTGCTCAGGCATTTGCATTTCATAGTCCAACAGCAACCAGCTAAGATTCATTGTTAGTCCAAAAAACCCTCAGCCTACCAAAATCAGCCTCCTAACTTTCACCACATGAAAACTTTACAAAGCAGGTAAGCATTTCTCCAATTTTGCTTGCTTAGTCCTGTCTGTCTGGTTTTAATAGCTAAATCATAAGGAGGAGGAGGAGGTGGAGTCATATATGTTGCAGCAGTGCCTGCGATCTCCATCAAGAATCAGGGTTTCATTGTCTTTTAGGAACTCTTGTTTCATAACCAATTCACATCAATCTGAATTCAGACTGCAAATGGTTCCACCCTTTTTCTTGTATTGGCATTTTTACTGGTAGTGGACTGGTTAGGAAGCTTAACTGGTTTAAAAAATTAAAAATTCAATTTCTCCTCCTAGTTTTTTTATTTGAACTGACTTACTATGGAGTCATATAAGTGCCAGAGAAGAGGTATGAACATGTAGCATGGAGGAAAAGCAGAACTGTGACAGCCAGGTTAGGTCAACTTACATTGTTATGGAATTGTAGTATTTGGTGTGGCATTAGGATGGGGCAAAAATTATTTTTCTCTACTCAAGTTACACAATGATGAAGTTTTAAGCTCCAAGAAACAAAGGCGAGGCAGGAGTGAGTGCACATGTATTTATGCATGTGCGTATGGTTTGGAAGTGCGGCAATAGCAAAGATTTAAAAATTGTATGCAAAAAGCACAGTCAACTGTAAGATCAGAGTAACTCTCATACAACTAGTCCATTTGGTTTGCTCCACCACATGCCTATCCTCATGGTGAATTTTTTTCCATTATATTCAACCTAAACTTGTTTCAACTTAGGTCTTTTTTCTCTCATCCTTCCACCATGTCAACCCTTGCAAAGAGTTGACAATCATCTTGACAGTCATCTCAAAAACTTCCTTGTAGGTAGGCACAGGCTGCTGCTGCTGCATTGCTCTGAAGCTGCCTCTTCTCCAGGCTGAACACCCCTCAGTCCCTCAGTCTCTTCACTTCAGCTTGGTGCTTGGGTGCTTCCGCTTTCCCCTGGACTTGCACCAGTTAGATTTGTTGATGTTTTTCTTGCCACAGAAGATCAGAACTGGGTGCAGTAATTGAGATGCTGTCTAATGAGTGCACAATAGAGGAGTGCACTCTTTTCTTGACCTATTGGCCACACTCCTGCTGATAGGGTAGGCTGTTGGCCTTCTCTGCTGTCAGGGCACTGGTTCACTGAGACCTCACTGCCCCAGAGCTGCTCCCCAGCTGGTCAGTCCCAGCCTCTATTGCTGTAAGGGACATTTGCTTCCTGGATGCAGGACTTTGCATTTGTTGATACTGAGTCTCTGAAGGTTCCTGTTGGGCTGTTCCTGTAGCCTAAGTCCGTCTGAATGATGTTCATGTCTTGACTGTATTGATTGTTCCTACCCAGCATGGTGTCATATGCAAGTCTGATGCTTTTTCCAAATCATTAATACAGATGTTAACCAGGACAGGTCCCTCCAATAGTCCACTTCTTACTGGCTTCCAGGTAGAATACAATCTGTTGACCACTAGTCTGAAGAAAGTCAAGCCTGATTTGCAGGCTGCTGTTGCAAAACTAGGACAGATGAATTGGGACTGTGTTTTTAATCAAAAGTGAAGACTAGCTATGATTTCTTTCTTACAACTCAAGATGGAACTCAAACTTGTTAGTCTCTTGACTAGGTTAGCTTTCCATGGTTAGTGAAGTTTAATTTTGACCATATATTATTTGCCAGAAATAGGATTCATGTAAGTCTAAGAAATGTCAACTTGAAGAAATGCTTCTAAAAAACTTTGCAACTATAATTCAACACAAGCAAAAAAAAAAAAAAAAAAAAAGTTAGGCAAAACTCTAGTGATTCATTATAAAAATGTTCAATAACTAAATGGTTATTAAATAAGAATAGACTAAAGGGACTTCAAGGATATTTTTGCTTATGAGTTGCAATGCTCACAATATTCTCTGTAGTAAGACAGTTTTAAGAATACTTTCTAGTAAGGTTCAGTTTGAAGTATGTGCACAAGACCAAAGTATTTTTCTTATTTTTCTTGTTTCTTTTCATCCTGGGAAACATTCTCTTCACTTTCATTTTGTATGTTAACTCTTAGGATTTGTGCATTATGTGTTCCTCCCTGTTGCCAAAGAATAATACTGCTATTTTAGTGGCTATCTTGAAAAATATCACCTGTTTTGGTTGGTTGGTTGTCTTTTTAATCCTTAATGTAGAGCTCAGCAGATTCTACATGGTCAGAGTCCTTTTTCAAAATTTATTTTAATACAAGGTACTGTGTCTGACACAGTTTCTGTCTTTTGGAATTCCAATTTGAAGTTATAACAGCCTTGGGAAAGGAAGAAGTGGCAGATTTAATTCATCCATCTGCATATGCTAGAAGATGAGTGAATTTAGATTAGAAACTCCAATAGGAAGATGGTTGCATCTGGAATATCATATTTACTGTCACTGAGAATCTGTTCTTTGTAATTTTTGTCAAATCTGTTTTTGAAAGCAGTTATGAGTTATCAAAAAAATGCAGTGGCAGTGAGGTCCAGCTATGATTGTGTATTGTGCAGAACTTTGTTTTGAGCCTGCTCTTCTGTACTCTCTGCATGTGTTTCTTGTATCATGAGAAACAGAGTAAGGGCTGCCTGTTCCTTTCATGTGTTTGGTATTTCCATTCTGTGAGCAACTACCACGATGAATGACATCAACCTGTTCAGTTGTGTTATTTTCTACACCCTGATGGCCATTGCCCACTCTGTATGTTGGTCTGTTGTTTTACTTTCAACATCATGTTGTGCTGCAGTACAAGGGCTACCAAAACTGAATGCAATATTTAAGGGTAATCACACAGCAGTTTTATATAAATTGTATGGTGGTGTTTTCTGGTGTGTTTTATTTTCCTCATAACTTGTAAGCAAGCTGTTTGGCATTTTGGCTTCTGCTAAATGTTCACCTGATTCAAAGAGAGAGATCCACGAGATTCATGAGAGTTGAATGACTTCTTTAGTGGTGTTGGCAAAAATAATTGATGTCTCTTAGTCCAGTACAGTGCTACAAAATCTCCTCACAGATTTTTGTAAAAAAACCTAACTTCTTTTTAAATTTTGAGTTTTAGGTGTTAGCTTAAGCAATTGAATTTGAAAATGTGCAGAATATGTATACATGTGCATTTTGGTGTTCTCATCTTCTTTCCCCTTCTCACATTTGCTTTCACCTTGGAAGACAGGACTCATAAAACATGGCTGTTATCTACTCATAAGCGTGTTTTCATTATTGTTTTGATGTTTGTATGCTTATTTGAAGAAATGGTAATATACTCTGTGCTATTGGCAACCACAAATAAGGACGAGGTTTTGATATATACTATATTCTCTGAAGTAATTATTTAAGCTTGTTTAGCGTGATTTTTTAAAATCAGTGATGCAAACTCCTAATAAAACTGAAGGGAGTCATTTTCATGTTTGGGAAAGGTAGGCAGCTCTATTCAAGTCTGGTAAGCAGAGCATTAGCTCATCTGGAAACTCCAGGTTCTCTTTTACAGTGTTTCAGAGAATTCCTCATCAATCTTTGCAAATTACTGCCTTGGAAGTGTTTCCCCTGCTCTAAACAACTTTGTGCCAACCATACTTGGTGAAGAGGGCTGTGTGACAAGCAACTGGGAGTAGAGGAAAGGGTTATAAGGGTTTGGGGAAAGGGAACCAAAAAGGATAGCTGACCTGAAAGGGGTTTAGTCAGTTTGATGTGAGAAGCAGAAGCTGATTTTTTTTTTTTTTTTTTTTTTTTTTTCTTCTAGTAGAAGGCCATGCTTCAATAAACTGTTTATGTGCTGTATTCCTGCTAGAAAATTCCTGCTAGGAACTGCTAGAAAATTTGCTGCCTCCATTACAGGTTTTGGGGTGGTTTTTTTCAGGCAGTTTCTGGGAGTGGGTGTATGGGAAGGAAACAGCAAAATTAGGTGTTTCCTGTTGGATAATTGTTACATATTTCCCATTCCTCAAACCTTGCTGCCACTGGGAATAAATTTGATCTAAAACTTGAAGTCAATTAATATTGTGAATAAAGAAATGTAAAAACAGTAGAGATGCTGAAGGAACTCTGCATTGATTTTGTTTAATAGAACACTGTTTTATGAGTATCTCAGAGTATACAAAGAAGGGCAGTTTAATAAAAGCATTACAAACTAGAGTTCTTCATATTAAAATTATTAGTGGAAGGGATTAAATGTAGGCCAGAACATATATCTGAAGTCTTCTTATAATTACAATTTTACATTGCTGTAATCTTACAGTACCCTGACTCTTCATTATCTTGCACTTTTAAGTTCAACATTAGATCTGTATGAAGCAAACATTTGCTACAGCCCTTACTCACTAGTTCAGTTTTGTGCAGTTTTACTAATATGTGTCAGCCCCTGACTTCCATTATTCTGCTCTCAAGAATGGTTTTTCTAGAGTCTCTCATCTGTGAAAACAGCTGAGATTGAGGGATCTTTTTGAACCATTTGCACCAAGGGTTGGCAGACTTTATGATCTCTTACTAATATTAAAATACAAATATATTGCCCTTTTTCTCTTAAGTGTTGTGCTGCTTGCAGTTTTATAAAATTGGTGCTGTTTGTTCATTTTCCATGTAAAAAATTCTTAAAACATTTTTAAAGATTTCTCCTGTGGCATCTGGAAACAGTTGACCAGAGACCAGAGATTGGCCAAGTGATTGTGTGCCATTTGAGCTCTGATCTAGCTCAGTCTTTTTGCAACAGAAGCTGCATTGTACTACAAAACACAGAATGTTTAACGAAGTATGCATTGAAGATTGTTACAAGTGGTTGGATGAGAAGCTGGAGTTGAGACATGAAGAACTCAGTACTGAGAATAACAGAGTGGCGTGCTCTCTCCTGTTGGGTGCAGTGTTTAGGTCCATGACCGAATTACAGAGACATTGGGCACTTAACTCAAGTTCCCTCTTCCCCGCTTCTGGCATGATTGGTATACTTGGCTGAAGTGCTTCACAATGCTGAAGTCGAATGTTTGTGAGGTTATCTGAGATGTTCAGATGGATAGTACTTTTTGAAAGTGCTTATCACAGATTTCGGTTTCCTGCTATGGAAATTGGTACGCTCCTGCTGACTTCAGTGAGAGCAGAGTTAGGCAAGGAGAGTCTTTAAATATCCTCTCTGTAAATCCACAGGTTTCTTACAATGCAAGGGTTTGTTTGCAGGAGAAGTGGAGTTCACAGAACAAAACTTTCAAAATCATTTTCTGTAGCTGATGAGGTGAATAGTGGGCTGATTTGGACTAGTGTGTGTATGAAATTACAGAAAAGAGGAGGGGGGAAAGTTAGAGATCGGGAAGATCTTTTAATGCTTATGTTAAATATGATCATTTTCTGTCATTTTGACTGTGTTTCTTCTTTGAATTACATTTCTCTTTCTCATATTTAATTATCACAATACAAAAATATCCTAAATTTAATCCTAACAATATGCCATAAATCTGCTTTTGATACTTTGTGCCTGACATCCAAGCTGACAAATCATCAAAATTAACAGAATAAATGTTTCAATCCTCTATCATAAGTGCATCTGTTTTGATTAATTTCTAATAAAGTATTCCAGTCTATAGACATTTTCTAGTCTTTGTAGTTTGTTGTATCATACTTCTATCAGACAGTAAGCTTTTGGGTGCAGATGTTGCTCCTATTTGCATGTGGAAATTACAGCAGAGTTTGTGCCATTTTTGAATTTCACGAACCAATGCTTGACTGGATTTGTTGTGGTGTGTTTGGTTTTGGTTTGGCTTTTTTTTTTTCCTTTTCTTACCTGGAGTATTCCTAAGAGTACATCTTCCTGCTGTAGAAGAATATCTGCTAGTAAATATATAAAATGAAGAGCGGAATGCTACAAGATAGGTAAAGGAAAAGATTTCGAAGTCAATTTTGCGCACAGAGATTGTAGGGTCAGGAACACTTAAAATTACTGGAGAAATAGCATGGTGTTTATGGGATTAAATTAAAACTAATAGCTGAATTTCCTAACAGTGCTGTCAATTGATGACAACATTTTCCCTCTACCAACAGTGTACGGTCACGTATATATAAGTAAGCTACAGCAACACTGCACATAATAGCCTTTTCATAATGTCACTGCATTTGAGCTTTCCGGGGGAAGGCGCAAAGGTCGTATCATTGGTTTACGGCTGTGGAATTATCCCTGGGCTAGGGTATGGTTATCAGACATTCCTCACATTCCAGATGTCTAATATTATAGTGCTTACATGCCAGTGCAGGACCAACTGCTGTGTCAAAGAAAAACACTGGGGAAAACATTCATGGTATTACCCATTTCCACTTCTCTGTGGCCCCCCTCCCCCCTAACCTGTCAAAATGTCATCTTTGCATTGAACTTGGCAATGTTAAACAGATAAATTAATTACAAATAGTGATTTGGTTGGAGGTTTTGCCCTACAGAAACAAATGGCTGGTATGCTGAGCTGGAAAATATTGGTTCTCCTTTTCACTTTTAGTACCTTCAATGAGGAAATGATGTGGCAAAGTGTATAGCTGTGTTCAGCGTGGGGTTTTTTCTTCACAGATGGCAATTGTTAAGTGGAAAGCCAAAACAGTTTATCATAATCAAAAGGAAAAGGAAACAAAAAACCAAGCCAGCAGGCAGTTTGACCTGGTCCTGCAATCAGTGGGTGTGGGTCCCTTCCTTCCCAAATGCATTCTTCCCCTTCTGGGTCTCAGATATTCAGTTCATGTGCCTTTTCACAGGAGCACCTGTGAGGGGACAGAGTGAGCTGACATTGAGCTAATGCCACTGCTTTGTAGCTGGGAGGAGGCATTTATGCTCGGCTTCCTTGCTGGTAGCACATTTTTATGGCAGTCATTAACATGCACACAGCATCTCATGGCGAGCTGGGAGGCAGCACACTCCCTCTGCACTCACCTCCCCCTTATCTCCTGCCTGCTGGACTGAAAGCTTAAGTTGTGTGTTCTCTGCTTCCTTCCTTTTGAGTGTGTGCTTGTGAGAAGGACATCAATTGCCCATTTTGTGTGGGATTTTTTCTGTGGAGGAAGCAGGCAAGATCTTTGGATGAACTGAAGATTTTCATCCTTAGCTTTTCTGTATTGCATAAAGCCTGGGGAGTCTGGGGATGTGTACAACTTTTGAGCATGGAGAGCAAGTCTTTTGAAATAAAGAAATAAAAAAAGTATTAATTTTTGTTAATATATTGCAAGCACTTTATTTCTGATGTTTTTACATTGCACTTGCAAAACTGCCAAATGAAGTAGGAAGATGTTTTTTGGAAAACTGTGTGTGTTTTACCTTATAAAATTTGTTCTCATTTCATTTCTCCCCCCTGCTACAATTACCAGTTGGTTTCCTGATTTTTAGTTTGGTTCACTACTTCTGCAGATCTTACTGGCCCCTCTAAGGCAAAAAAATCACATCCCAAACAGAATCATGGAGTGGCCTGGGTTGGAAGATTATCCAGTTCCAACTCCCTTGCAATGGATAGTGACATCTTTCACTGGACCAGGTTGCCCAGATCTCCAGTCAGCCTGGCCTTGGACACTTGCAGGCATGAGGCATCCACTATTTCCCTAAGCAACATGTTCCAATGCCTCACTACCCTCACAGTAAAGAATTTTTTCCCTAATATCTGATCAAAACCTACTTTCTTTCACTTTGAGTATATGACCTTTATTTGTCTAAAGGGATAGCATTCATTCTGTACGGGTTTTGTTGTTCAGCTATTTTTGCTATCGGGTTTTACTTTTGAATACCTGTGTTGCTGTTAAAATAAGTGGACACAAAACCTTTGCAGTTATAAGTATATTTTTGTTTCAAAGAACTTGTTGCTTTCTATGCACAATACAACTTTTCTAGTAAAAATTCATGGCTGTATTGGCTGAAACTGGTTATGTTTGTAATAGATATTGAAAACTAAGAACTTTTGTCAAGATTCGTGGGTGTTCCTATGTTGTAAAGTTTAGTAAGTTATGTATAAATAACAGGCCATTGAAGACTTTTTGTTGCAGTGTGGTTGCAGTAAGGTTTGTTGGTTTGTTTTCATCCTTGCCCTGGCAGTTTAATGTTTAACTAAATCAAGAAGAAAACATTTGGAGGAATGGAGTACAGTTTGCTACTGTAGTTAGTGCTTGTCTCCAAACCCCATAATTGGTGAGGGGCCAATTTGTTATTTCTAAGCAGGACTTGCTGAATATGTTGAACAGTTTGTGCTGTGCTACAGTGTAAGGATCTCTGACTTGGTCTGTAGTGAGGCAGCAATCAGATCTGATGATGAGCTGATATTGCCACTTTGCATGGCAGTAGTAGTGCAGCTGGCTCTCTGGAAAGCTGACTGGAAACTGAGACACTGTTCAGCACACTGCCCTTTTCAGCAAAGCATTTCAAAAACACCTTGAATACCTTGCCTAAATTACAAAGAAACCACTTTTTCAGTACTCTAAAAAGGTTTTTAAAAATCCCAAATCCTGTGAGGACAGAAAAATATTAGATTTTAGTTTCTACTTCATCCTTGTGTGCTTTGTGAACACAATATTATGTTTACCTGGGTTGCTGGCTAGCTAGACAGGTGTCTTTTAATGTAAGGTATATTTTTCAAAGTTATATATATTTTTCACACAAAGTTGTGTGAAACATCATTGAATGTGGTTTAGTTCTATCTACATGAACCCACAGCTCACGTGTAAATGGGAGTTACAGTAAATCACTGTCAGTACAAGTTCAGTACTGGAAACCAAGTTTTTGAGCTTGTTAAATAGTTGTGAGATCCTGTTTTCCCAGTATCACATACCCAAATAATGTCCCTCCATTCTGTGTTGCTGTGAGGTAGAGAAATGATGTATGCCTTTTAGTATAATTCTCCATCTGCCTGTTAGTACATTTTTCTTTACCAAGTAAACTCTGTAAAACCAAGAAATATATTTCTGTAAGGCCTGCTTGTAAGTATTCAAGGGCTTAAAGAATCACAGGATAGAAATTGCAAGCTATTAAAAGTGGTACTGTACCTATATGGTTTTTTTAGAAGAGTCAGTGCTTATTTCAGGGTTCTATTCTTATACAAATTTGAGAGATTTACCTGTCTTTGTATTACCAGGAACAAAATTATCTGAAATCTGGAAAACAAGTGAAAATTCATTAAATGTATCCAGGAAATACTTGCTGCTGGAGTTAATAAATCTTTGTCTCCAGAAAGTGTATAACTGTGCTGTGAGTTCAGTCTCTGCAATAACTTTTTGAGTGGTGCAAAAAGGTGAAGGGCTGTTGACTGCTACATATCCATGCTAGCCAGGAGTGTGGCTGTGAGCATTTGACTATAAACCTGTGCTGTTGTGTGCATGTGTGCATAGTAGAAAGCAAACACATTAGTGGTGCACATGCTAGTGGCTACAGGCATACATTCAGTGCTATTAAGAAGTTTAATTTAATGTTATTGAGAACATTTCATCGTTAAGGAATGGGTTACATTTAGTTTGAGCTGTTAGTAATTCTGTTTTGGCATAGAAAAAGTAACATGCATGTTTGCTGTCTTTTGAACATAGGCATTTGTTGACATTTGGTTGCACACATCTTGTGAACAAGGTAAACATGCATGACCTTACCATATTTGTTTATTTTACACCACTGTTTCAAGCTGGGATTGCGACCATGCTGCTCCTTGTTTGATCTGTTCTACTCTGGTATTGATGTCCACTTAGTTACTCTTTCAAAATAATACCTGTAATAAAGTGGCAGTATATCTTAATAATACCCTTATTAAAAGAGAATGTACCTAAACAATTCAAAGTTTGTACATAATGTCTTGGCCTGATATCTGAATGGGAGGCACTACTGTGTTGAGAACATGGTGTTTAGCAGCAGAAATCCTGTCGACGGACTCATGAATGAACTTTTTCAAGAGAGAGATTTTGTGTGGAATTTGCTAGTTCATAATTTTAGAATTGAGTGGACAAACAATATGGCAAAAGGGTGTTTTGTGGGCCAATTCTGCCCCATTTGACAGGTAAACAGCCCAGTTACCACTTTATAAAGTTAGGAAAGAGACAGCAATATAATTAATACAAAGTAAATGCATTTTGTTAGAGCGTCAGCCAGTATGATTTGTGGAAGAGAAAATTGTGTTCCCTAAGCAATATAATTTTCATGCTGTTAGTGACCTTGGCCATAGGGAGCAGCAATGCCTCTCTTTAACTCTGACCTACAACGTGGAATAACAGCTGTCTCTCTTTTGCCATTCTGTGTGCACTCTGCTGCCTGCTATAGAATTCATCCCCCTTAAATTTAGGTACCCTTGCACACACTAAGGATTCTTGCATTCAGAATCCTGTACTTGCTAGGGAAGGAGGGGAACCTTCAGGTTTGAATTGGGTCAGCTGAATGTGCCTCTCTAGGGAACCTAAAGGAGTAATTCAGGTTAGGTAACTGACTTTTTGAAGTTAATGAGATTAATTGCACCCCTGAGTTTTATATAAGAAATTCATCTTGAGTGCCTGAAGTGAGTAAAATCCATGTTTGTAAGCATATCTAATATGGGATTAGAATCCATGTTTATACACCCTTCAAAGTAATAATGCCTATAGCCTTTGAAAGTTGGGTAAGAATTGATTTTGAGATCCAACTTGAGCACCAAATTCAGGTTTGGTGAAGAATTTAGAACGTTTTTCTTCTTCTGTTTGTACTTTCTTTTCATCGATGACTTGATTAAAATTTTTACATTTGCTTGTCTCAAGCTATGGATCAAAATAAGAATTAAATACTTTCACTCATCCTTTTCCAAAATAAAAAATTAGTTGATGATGATTTTATGTTACTATTCTGTGTAATTGTGCTAACTGAAAGTGCTTGAAGTAAACTTGTTGTAAACTGTTGTATTGGTGGGTATTAGTGTGGGTAAACCATCTGTACACCCTTCTGTAATGGTGTATGGATTCCAGATAAATGCACATGCAGTTCTCCCATCACTGGATTTCTTCTCTTACATTTTAATAGATGCTCATTCCTGCACATCTGAATAGCAACTTACATTTTGTCTTCTCATTTCCTAGAGTTTGGAGAAGAGGTATATTTTTCAGAACAACTTCTGTCAAGAAAAAATGCTAGCAAGTACTGCATTGTAAGAGAAAAGAATTAATGTGTAGTATACATCATTATATATGAGAAATGAATGGATGTGAAATTTAATCTGTACAACATTTCATGTAAGTGTCACACAAGATCTTGCTACACAGCAAAGGACATGAGTTCATTTTGGGTATTTGGAGAAAGTTCTATTGAAAGCATTTTGAAGTTGCTATAGAAATTGACCATTAGCCCTAGTTATAATTGAATTCCAAACTACAAATCTTGACTGCAGGTCAAGTACCACACAGCAAAGGAAGTATTGTTGGAAGTAATTTTAAAAGACATTAAGATGAATCTGTTCATAATTCTCAGGTATTTGTGTACCTCTTGCAAACCTGTGTTTTCTTCCTTTCTAACTGAGGAAAAGTAATTTCAGGTTTGTGTGGGGTGGGGTTATTTTTCTTGTCTCTGTCTCTCCCCTTCACCCCTGCCGTTTTCTGAGATCTGCCTACCATGACCTTTCTTCCCCACACCCTCCACCACATATATTATAAATCACAGTAAATCATTGATGCAATTGATGCAAATTAATCTATATAAGCAAATCATGTCGATAGCTGTGCTCACACAGTCCTTTGAAGTGTGGATAAAATCAGAAGTATGCTAATGAGATCAGTGATGCTGGTGTCAGCTGAGGTTAGAAGAGGTTGAAGACCAAAGTCCAGAGTTTTCTGTTGATAAAGTAGAGTACTAATCATAATATGGATAACTTATGTTTCAATATTACAGTTTATTTAATCCTGAATGGATTTTGGAGAAAGAAGGAGTCAGAGAAGGGATGCAGCAGAATGCAGCGTTTCTCTTGCATAGAACAGTGTGTTCAAAGTAGTGTGTGTATATATATACATATGTGTGCGTACCCATTTTTAAGAACATGCCTCTTGATACTCCCAGATCACAGAAATGTGAAATATCATGGGCTGTCTGTATCTTGACAGAAAGATAGTTTTACTAGTATATGTAATAAATTCCTCTTTTTTTATGGACCCTGATCTTGGAAAGAAGCCTGTCTTCTATATATTTCTGTGATCTGGGGACCTCAAATTATGGTTTACATCAAATAAGAAAGTTGTCCAAATGAAGCAGTATTTCTGCACTGACAATCCATCAGTCTGTAGTTACACTTCCATTTGCCATATCTTCAGCCTCACGTTTTTAGAGCATGGTGCTGGTAGCAGCAAGGTTGTGGGTTCTGTCCCCATGTGGGCCAATCACTTAAGAGTTGGATCAATAATCCTTGTTGGGTCCCTTCCAACTCAGAATATGCTGTGGTTCTGTGATTCATTATTAACATTAGATCCATATACAGAGTTATTCTTACAGGAATGGCTGTAGATGCAAGAACAACTGTTAATGATAGCACATATATCATTGCAGAACCTGCATTTAAGAGCTAGCTAACTCTGTATTTTGAAAACTTTAAATAAAAATTTGGATTTAATGTGATAATACAGCTTTTCAATTTGTAAATTTTATTTGTCTCCTAGGTCTCCCCGAGCACCTGTGAAGTGATTGACATAATCATGCATTGTTTACATAATGGAATTGCAGAATGCTTCCTGGTTTTCCTTAAAATAGCCACTTCTCCTTACGCACACCCGCCTCTTGTTCAGTAAGGTTAAAAAAAAAAGGTGCCCCTAGGTGTGAATACTTGAGCTTAATGATATGCATTAAAAAACATCCAAGCCTTTCTTTAACTAATTGAACTTCATTGGATACTAAATATGGACTTTGAAGTCATCCTTTTTAGAGTATTGGCATTCTTTTAGGAACATGTAAATGTATGGCTGCAATCTGAAACAGTTTTATGAACTACCTCAGAATATCAGTGCCCAAGAGATGCAGCACTTAATCCTTTATTATGGTGCAATAAACCTCATTTTTCTTGGTTCACAGTTAATGAATGTAATGGCAGTCCATCTGTCATAGGTTACTATGTTGCAGATAATGATCTTCACACAGACAAGATTCCTTCAGTCCTTGTTCCTAGATATTACTTCCTATCCAATTACATCTCGTAACTCTCTGCTTTCAACTTTTGTCTTGCAAATTTTCTCTTGCTTCATATTGTGTTAATTTTATCCATTTGTCATATGTATTTTGCAAGTAAATAGTGGTTATGTTGAGACAGTTCTGAGGGCCATAAGCAGTCAGGTAGCACATTGTGCTGATTGCTGTTCAATTGTAAAATGACACATCAGGCTCAATAATTGTGTGCTATTAAAAGACTCTGGAACAAAAAAGGGAGTCATGGGAATGTTACCCTCTTAAGTAATTGCGATCTTATTATGTACAAACCTTCTCAGGTTTTAAAAATCTACTCTGGAACAGTTCTGACATAGTTCAGATCTTAAGGATGTGATGTCCAAGCACGATCCAGCAGAGCAGGATTCATAAAACAATTTGTCCTGTACTGCCTGTCTTTTTGGACCTCTGTCTCCCTCTTCTTGTCATTTTGTTTAAGGTCCAGTGTGGGTCATTCAAGTACTTTTCCACAGTTTTTTAGTGTCTCTTTAGTTTACGGAGTGTCTGGGATGAGAGAATGGCTGTTATTCATTCCTATGGTATCTGGTTTCAGATGGGTGAGAACACCTGGACAGAACATTTGCATGATCACAGTCAACTGCAGTCTAACCTAGAGAATGTGCTATTAATAGTAAGAAGCGAGTATTTGATTAAAAATAAAATTGGTGTAGAGAGCAGGTGAAAAGTCAGGGTAGAACTGGGCTTACATCCCTCCTGTAGAGGTGATCTAAAAATCACATGTCATGACTGTTCCTAGCTCTGGTGTGTAACTTTGGTGAAAGTATTGAATGTTTGTTAAAAACCATCTGGCTGTGTTTATATGAGTTTATGTTCTGATTCCTCTGTTGCTATATGGCATTTCAAATATTTTTTTCTACTTGAACTACATTAATTGAGTTTTGAGTTAATATTATAATGTTAAGGCTAAGGATGACACTGAACTTTAATTTTTATTCAGTTTGTTTCATGAACATCTACATTTGCAATCAAATTTGAGACAGGACTTTCTTCACAGGTAGGTGTGCCCTTGTAGTTGGCCTGTCTTGTTCCCATGACTAACCAGACTCACCAAAGCTTTTAGATGACTGATGCTTCCTCTGAGCAGTAGTGGCCTGGGAACTCTTTGACATGGATGCCCTGTGTTCACTCTGCTGCATGCTGCCCACCTGAAACTGTGCTTGTGTTTATCCTGGATTTAAAAGGCTTCTCCTGCTTCCCTAAGAGCCATCCCTTTCTCTCTAGCAATTACTATTTCCAACAAAACAGTGGTCTTTGAAGTGGTGCTGGTAATTATAAGTAGGCAGCATTTGGGCAGGTGTGTTTGGTATGGCAGTGCTGGGGAGCTGCAGCCTGCAGGCCAGCTGTTGGCCTGCTGAGCTGCACAGTTGGATTCTGGCCATGGCAGCACTGCTTCTGCTGCCCAGAGAGGAGGAGCAGGGTGGCAGGTCAGAGCTGGGGTTTCTGGAAAGTCCTTGGAGCAGCCTGACTCAGCCTGATCTGTGCCAGTGTCTGGATTTAAAAATGCAGGTTAGCAGTGTGAGAGGATAGGCTTGGCTTGCTGCAGACCTCCTCTGTCCCTGGAAATCACTGGCGAGTTGGCAGCCTACTTGTGCTACTCATAATCTGTATTTTTGAATCCTAGTGATCCAAATGTAATTCCACATTGGTAATTTCACCTATATTTCATAATAGTTTTTGGTGTGTTTAGTGGTTTAACATAGCAGTTTATAAGTGGCAATAAGTTAGCAAATTTGTCTTATACTTGCAAATTTGTTCAGAACCTCAAATAAAGTGTTAGTAACCTTCATAGGATTATGATGTAAACTTTGGAGAAATATGAGGAAGTGGATTCATGCTTGCAATTTAAAAAATATAAATTGAAAAAGAATCAATATTCAAAACGTTTTGAATCCTAAGAGCTTTTTTCTCTGTGATTTCTGCAACCCTAGCTTGGAGGAATACTGTCCTACTCAAAGAATTGGTAGATCATATCCGTTGATGATGGTAATAATAAAAAAGATAATAGTGGGGCAATGATTTCTAAGTCAAATTTGTGCTTAAATTTCTGGTTTTTCAGCTGCATAAAGAATGCACTATTTTTGTAAAGTACTTTCTGTCTGGTGTTTCATACGCAAAATCCAATTCAGTTTGTAAAAGGTAAAATGTACTATTCTCTTTCTTTCCTCACAAAAATGTCAATAAACCTGTTTTTTTTGGTCAGGAACTAATAAAGAAAAAATCCTGAAACACAGAAAAGCATGTATTAATTAGGTTTTTATTTGTATAGAATTTTAATGGTGAGATGAAAAAACAGTCTTAGGTGATAAAACTTAATCAGCAGTGAGCAAAGTGCTGCTTGTGTGTCCCACACACTACTCTTCATCATCTCACTCTGAGGATTTTTTTTTGAACTCTAGCTATCTACTTACTCTTATTGTCACTATGGCAACAATAAAATCTTAAATCTCTTGTTCTTCCTATTAAATATATCAGTGTGTTAGAGACTGTGTTTATCTGTGGATATATCAACAGGAAACTCAATACTAATTTCTTTTTTAAGAAAAGGGCAGAAAGATGATCATGTAAAGCTTTGCTCAGCCTCAGTTGGAAAAGAGCCCATGTATTATTTTTATTAATCTAGTTCTTGTAACAAATAGGTGCTCTACTATTAAAGTGAAAAACTTTAATAGTCTGTCCTCCTAGAAAAGCACCGTGTGAACATCTAAGGCCCATTACATGTTACTTGTAAAATGTCTACTCTGTGCACACTGCTGCTTGTTTTATTCAAGCGTGTGGATTGATAAGTGCTGCTAGCTGCACCTTGGGTAGTTGTATTCTCTTTTCTGACTTTCCTGTTTGGTCATTAGAAACAGTGATCTTGAAATCTTGTGCTCTCTTCACCAACTCAAGGTTGAAGGGTCCAGTTTTCCTGGTGATAAATAGGAATATAGACGATTTCTTTTTTTTAAAGCAGTTGGTTGTTGTTTAATTTTAAGCTGTCAAATGTGAAGGATGTTGCAGTGGATTTCTCACTTGAGTTCCTGTACTGAAGAATGTTTGCAATAATATGTTCTACTTTAAGAGGAAAAAACCAACTTGCTCTCCTTTCTTCCTGCTCTGTTTCTTTAGCATCTGTCATAATATGAATTAACACAAATAACAAACATGTGTGGAACAGAGAAAAGCTATATCATTGAATTGTTTCCTTGTTGTAGGTTAACAAAGCCCTTGTCATTTGCGGATTGTGTTGGGGATGAATTGCCATGGGGATGGGAAGCTGCGTATGATCCTCAGATTGGTGTATACTATATTGATCACATAAACCGTAAGTATTCTTTGGTTTGCCATATTGATTATAAAAGACTCATCTTGATTAGACTCAGAATTCTTTATTAGAATCAAAATGCTGGGGAAGATTTGCCCTTTGGTATAAAATTATTGGCTTTAAAATGCTTACAAGAAAATCTGCTGGTACAAAATGGCTGCATCTGTTTCTATGTATATTTTAATTGCATGGTAATTATGTCTAAACCACGTAAAACTAGCAAAATGTGAAGTACAGTGCTATTTAGACCTACTGAAATGAATATATTCCTGAAAGCATTTCTATTTTCTCTTTATACATTTATTACTCCATATTGATATGTTTTTCTATTTTCTCAGAAATAGCCTTGAACAGCACAATAGCAAAGATTCTATTTGAGATCAACACCTGAATCTAGGTACCTGCATCTGTGCTAGCAGTGCTATATACTTACCTAAAAATTAGAAGGTATCTACAGCATTTCAGATGCTTAAAGTTAGCAGAGGCTACTGCACAAGGTCTGTAAATATGGCATGGACAGTAAGAGACTAGTGGCCTTCTGAATGGCATCTCAAATGTATGGGCAAGTGAATCCACCCTGCCTTGTCTAAGCCACTTTTGCAGTCAACAGCTCTCTAGTCAGTACAGCAAGTGTAACGTAAAATGTGAGGCAGCTGACTGGTTGGGTGTCTGCTTTGCAGATGAGGTGATTTAACCTCCTTTGGTTGGATTGGACTAGAACTCTGATAACTAGAGTGGGACATTAGATATCAGCCGTGCTTGTTGAGCACTTGCAGATAGACACCTAATATTGAACTGAATCCCACCCAATAACCTCATTTGTGCACTTACAGCCTTGCTTTGCAATGAGAGTCCTCTGATCTTAGTGTTAGACATTCATGAACTTTTAAAAATACAAGCATCCTTGACTGAATTCAAAAGTTGAAGAAAGTAAAGGGTTTTCTTCTGACTCTAAATGCTGTTATCAGCTTAAACTTGTCTCTAAGAGCTGCTTTGGCCACAATTCTAGAACATAAACCTGTAAAATTTTGGGAGGCCAGTTGCATTTCTGGGTGTTTTGAGAGTGCTTTCATATCAGTGCTCTGATAATTGTGCTCTTTTTACTTCATGTGTGTCCAAAATATTTAATCAGTTCTAAAAACCTCTTGTAGCTTTGTTGCTGGATATTTTTTTTAGAAAGAATTTATATCCTTTCTTTACTCTTAAATGTTATTCCTATGCATTGAAGGTGAATTCTGGAATATTAGGAGCTTTTCATGGGTTGAAATTTTGCTTCACATACATGTAAGATGTTGAGGCTTTGATAACATTGTCATGGGAGTCTCTTGAAAATCGTAAATATACTGCAAACACTAATGCTTGCATTTAATTGAGAAGAGCTGTGTATATCCATCTGTACACATCTTCTGTGGCTGGGACAAATGTGATTAGCTGGGTTTCTCTATGTTATGTTAATGCATTATGATGGATGACAAAATAGCGTGCCTTGGACTTTGGTGTACTTAAAGATAGTTTCCATCCCTTGTTTGTTCAGTAGTGTACTTGATTCCTCTTATATTAATATATGTATTCCTTTGTAAAAATTTCAGTGAAACTTATTTTGTAAAGTGGCATATTTCAGTTTTGTACATTGTATTTTGCCCAGTGTTTTGGTGAGAGTACTCTCCAGCTGTTGGGTGATAAACTGCCTAAGAATCTTACAAGTAGGTAATTTGTCTGGTGCACCAGATATGGAGATTATAACTTCTACTTATCTGACTAGGGTGCATGCAATGTTTTGATGCTATGGAAATCTCTGGTATGGAGGTCACTTGAAATTAGCAGAGAAAAGCCTTTCTAGAAAGCAGGTTTTCTGTTTGTTTCTTTCTTTCACTAAGTGTCTGCTTAGTGCTTTATTAGTTTTGTAATAAGTCAAATGTGTTGAGTATGCTTTTTGGGTTTGAACTGTTAAAATTCCCTGTCAGGACAGTGGCTATGTTAGAACAAGGAAGACTCTTGTACTCTTTTGAAAGTAGCTTTGTTAATTCTCTTTGCTACTGGACAAAGAAGCCAAATGAAGGAGAAAAACCGTACCTACTGTTAGGAGGAAGAACAAATAGATAGATGCTTGAAAAACAGGTTGGATAAAGTAGAATTTCAGGACTCATAAATGGCAGCTTGAGGGATAGCACCTTGGGAAGAAATCTGCTCCCATGTGTTAGGTAGGGAGAGGTGACTAATGATGCTTCACTGCCTTCTGGCTGGATTTATTTCAGCAAAATGTTTGAGGGAAGCCTCATAGATTCTCTCCTTTTGCATTCCATAATTAATTATTCTGAACAGCTTCTCTGTTATCTGTCCTTTTTCTCATTTGATTTTCTAGTGTTGTTCCTACTGTGTGCCTCTCTACAATGCTGCATGTGATCCAGCTGTGAAGTTTCAGGTTGCCCGCAGGACTTGGACCAATTTTACTATGATGGCTCCAAACTTGTTATGTTTCTCAAACCAGCCCAATGAGCTATGAGGAGCAGGCTGACCTTAGTACAATTGGCTGTAAATTCAGAAGGTCTTACTCATGGTTGTTCCCTCCTTTTCTGTAAAAATTTGGGGTTGTGAATGTTAAGGATGGAGTTTCTGTTAATGATCAGATAGGTACTTACTGCAGTGCATATTGGCAAAACTCCCAATAATTCAGAGAAAACAATATTAGGCTGCACCTCGCAAAAAACTACTAAGTTTCTATAAAGTCTTTTTTTTTCAAAATATTTTCCTCATCTGTGTAATTATTTGTCTTGATCTTTTTCCTTTCTCTCACCAAACCTGAGAAAAGCCTACTCTTCTCTTCAGCAGAGGGTTAAGACTTGTCTGTGAGCAGTCTGCAAATATAGAACAATCCCTCAGATTCTTTTGGTGTCAATATGTTTAAGGATAACTTAGTGTTATTATCATCTCACATTTCTATGTTTTCTATATTTATTTTTTTTTTTTGCCCCCAAATAGAGTTTGGATTTTTCAACAGCCTTAGAGCTTTCTCATGATCTTTTTGGATGATGTAACCCACTTTGAGAAGCACTGACTGAGGTCATTATTTTATGAATATATTACCCCAATTAGGAGTTTTAATGTGATGCTTTCAGCTTCAAGGGAGACCAGATTACAGGCCATCTGGCAAGGCAGAACATGCATATGATGTGGGTAGCTAATACTGTAAGAACTTAAATGCTTACCCTGTGCTTTAGTAGCACCCTTTGTTAGAGGATGACTGAAGGGATATTATTTGGTGGGCAGGGCCTTAGGAGTTTGTTTTGTGCAGGATCCTTATTACTGTAGTTTGGGAGAGTTCAAAGATTATATAACTTATGCTGCTGACTCTTACAATCATTACTGCATACCTGTTCTCATGTGTTCATCTACTTCAGGTAATTTGCTAACATTTACTAATTGTGCTAAACAACATGGTTAGGAACTCAGGCAATACTAAAAATAACATGTAACTATTACTCCCCTTTATTCAACTATCTGCAGGCGAAGTCATCACTTTCAAATGTTTTCCAATTCTTCTGTAGGATTTTCCACATCAAGCATTAAGTGTCTGAGATGCGAACATTTATGTTCTTAGAGCTTGGATTTCCAAACACCTTTAAGCTGATGTAATCTTTGAAAGAATTGGTCCTGCTCTATTGCTACCTCTGGCCTTTTGTTCTGTACCTGCAATGTTTTTGCTTATACTGCCATGAACATTTGCATGGCCAGACAGTGAATCAGATCAGGGAGCTGATTCAAGTTGAAACTAATCTGGTATGGGGGGAAAAAAAAGTTGCTGTTTGTTCTCCTTTCCACACCTCTATTTATGCAAGCAAGAAAGGGAAGGTGACCTGGGGATATGAATGAACAGTCAGGTGGAAGAGATGGAGAGCAGCTACTTTTCATAGTAGCAGTGGTTAAAAGCATTTTGAGATTACACCCTTGAATTTTCATCTATTCCGTGCCCTGTGCAGGCTTGCCAGGAAACAGGTTTGACTGTGAGGCTGCGATTTCCAGGTGCACTTCTTGGGGGTGATGACAGCTAAAGTAGCAGTCATTGCTTGCTCTGGCTCCTGTCCCCACATTGTGTCTGCATGAGGATATGCAATAAACATGGACAACAGGGAAGTGCTCTGCTTCCTGAGGTGTGAATTGTTTTCCACCTCCTCTCCCTTCCCCCAGCTGCTCAGGTTTTCTGATCTGGATCAATCTACGGTATGCATTTAGATGAACAGCTGTGGATGTAATGGTAGAAAGAAAGGGAAACTTCTGCTTCTGGTTTGACATGCGTAATCTAAGGGAATCCCAGACTGGGACAAATTCTGCCTTGCCTTGAGCACCCTATCTGTTCCTAAATAACTTACCCCCTTTACTTTCAATTCTTATCTTCTCAGATAAGTGTCAGGAGTAACAAGGCAAATGGTTGTTTTCTTCATTGCATTGATCTAGTTAACTCATAAAACAAGTACTCTACTGTTAGTAATGTTTAGTGGCAAAGGTAGCAGAATGGAAACGAATGACAGTGTTTGAAATGGTAGGAAGGAATAGTTTTTCCCAGCCTGGTACAATTTCAGACCATCACATCACTTTCTTTTTGCCATTCTGTACTTTGTATTCAATATGATGATTCTTCTCCCTGCCCTCCACCCAGCACTTTTCTTCAAAATGCAGCTCCTCCCTACTTAGTTTTAATTGCCCCTTTTGGAAGCATGAGTGTATCTTTCCCAGAAACACCCTTCTATCACTGTTTCATCCACAAAGAAAAGGAAAATTGAGTCAGTAGTGCCAAAAAAAAAAAAAAAAAAGAAGGTGAAGCTAAGCTATTTCTTTTTTTAAAAAAAATTGGCTAGCTATTTACGTACACTGCTTCACACTTACAGCATCATATTTTAACTACAAGAGTTCTATTTCTTTTTGCAATCTTGAAGGCTTTCATGCTAGTTTATGCTTGTGCAACTGGTTTGTCTAACACAAGGATTTTTGTGTGTAGACTGCTCCAGCCTGGAGTCTAGTACATCTGCAACTATGAAAGTAGGCCAGATTGATTTTCAGAAGGGGAAGAATCTGAAAATCCCACCACGAGTCTACAATTACCAATAGCTTGAGGGAGTCAAATGGTGTATCATCACAAATGTGCCGTGTTTGTTCCCATGACCTACCACCATCTTCTAAGCAAGTGGTCACATGCAATCAATTGTGAAGACTCTTTACTTGTCAGCAAACACATGTGGGAGAAACCAAAGTGCAATGTGTCTTATTCTTGAATCTTTTTTGTAGATATTTTGTCTGCATTCTGGCTGTAGGAAGGGATTAGAGTAATCTGGTGCATGCTGGCTACAGAAGGAGGGCTCAAGTAATGAAGGCTCTGGATTAAAGATGATTTTACCTGCTGTCTTTTATGTAAAGATCATACTTGCATCTTTTTCTTATGTCTTTGTTCTGCTAGCCTTAGCAGTAGAACATTATCTACTTGCTTGATAATGTAGAACAAAATCCTCAGAATTTCTACTGCATTTGACTGAAATATATAAGCATATGCTGCCCTATATCTAGAGGAAACCAATAGTAAGAATCTTTGAATGAATCTTTTTTTGAAATCTGCTCAGACAGTATAGCTGGAAAAAGTTCTCATTTTCTCTCATTGCTCAAATTCAAGCACAGAATTATTTTACGGAAAAGTGAAGAAGGTGTTTGGAAGAGAGGGGTCACTTTTTGTGTGAAAGTTTGATGGCAGGAAACAAACTGTAGAGAGGTCACTTTTGAAGATACTCTAAATAACATAGTTTTCATCCATGTCTCTCTTTAGAACCCATATTCCATTTAATTATGTGATAGAATGTGATTTTCTTTGAGTATCCAGCAATGCGTTAGATCATTTTTAGTATGTCATCTTTTTGGCTTGCATGGTCTTACTGAAACTGCTGTCTCTGTAATGTGCAATTCTTTATTTTTATGTACCCATTGAACAAAAATGTCAATGTGAAATGATGCAATATTTACTTGTGAAACCTTCCACAAATTTTTGAGTACAAATTGCTTTTATTGTTGTTTGAGTTTGAATTGCAAGTATTTCAAAAAGCGGGGGGAAAAAAAAAAATAAGGAAGAAAAAAAAAATTCAGGAAACATTTGCTATGTAAACAATAAAATACATTTCTTAAGACAGTCTAGTAACACTTGGTTATTCTCCCTGAAACTAGTGCTAGTGCATTTGCTCCTTTGCTAAACATTTAGACTTGCACCCCAGTTGACTGCAAGGTTTGTTATGCCCGTTGAAGTATAATGAAGTAATATTTGTACTTTCTTTTCCTAAGTGTAGTTTTGTTTGATTGCAGGCAAAAGTACTGGAGAATTGAAAGCCAGTTTGTTTATCAAGTAATGTGGGATATACTTGTAGAATAAACATATCCATAGTGATTACGTAATGTTGATAAAATTGCTTTCATCACCCACCACTTAGCTAACTCCTGCGGTAGTTGGTATCCAAGATTTTTCCTCTTCTGATATTTTATGTCAAAGGGTTGTTCCTGGTTTTATGTTGTCCTGTTCCTGGTTGTGCTGTCTTGAGACATTTTTGTGCAGGTTACCATTGAAATCTTGATCCTCCTTTGCTGTGCCTGGCCCTAGTTTGGCTTGCCTGCAGCCCTTTACCAGGAGCTTTCCCTCAGCATGCAGTAGGATGCTTTCAAGGTATCTCCTTCTCAAACCACCTCCATGAAACAGGATGTAATCCTGCTAAAGCAAAGGTATTGAGGACTGTTGAAAAACCAATCTGGATTTAGCTTGCGCGCTTTCTTCAGCAGCTAGGTTCAGGAGAAGTTCCAGTGATGAGGGATCCTGAATGTAGTCAGCTGTTGGTTTGGGGGTTTGAGGTCTGCACAACTCTTGAAGGTGGGGTTCCTTTGGCTGGAAGGGGTAGTCCTAAAATTATTATGCGAGATAACCAGAGATGTCAGGTGTAGTGGAGTTATCTTTTCATCATTTATTGTTTCAGACAGAGAAATTGCCACCTTGACACAGAGTATCGAGCTCAACCATGACATGGAGCAGTAGTTCTGCACCAGTCAGAACTACCCTGTTTTCAGGGCTCAGCCACTGCAGTTTTGTTGTCTCTTGTCTGTTAGTCCAGGTTTCCAAGTTTGGGAATATTCCTGTAAGTCACTAAATGAGGGAGAAGGTACACAGTATTGATGAGGACATCCATATTTAAGAATCCAGTGGATTACTGGATCTGTAAGTAGGCTTGCTGTTGCCAGCAAAAAAGGTCTTTCCCCAGCTTTGTTGTTCTTCCTACTTTGTACTGGCTCATTGGACCTTTGATGGCATGTCACAACACACCTAACCTGCTAGAACACAATGTATCTGCCTTCATGTTATCTTCTGGAGCCAGTCAGTGTTTAGGTGGGCTTAGTACATCAGATAGGCTGTGCTGGATTGACTGAGTACCAGACTGTGTAAAGAGAACGTGTGAATGTCTGATGTAGGGGACTGTGGGTTTGAGGTGACATGGTAAAAACCATCACTAACAAAAAGAGCTATTACACAGCTCCAGCTGTGGCATGCGACTCTCCCCTGTTCTCCTTCCTACAGATCTTGGGTCTCTGGTCCTCATTTCTTGCCAGGTCAGCTAGTTTCCCTTGGGATAGCCTCTCGTCTGAGATGGTGATTCTGCAGCAGTTACAAACTGAAATAATATGGGCATGTGTTTAAACACATGAGAGTTCTCCCTTCAGAATGAAAAGTATGTCATTATCTTGTCTTCTCTTGCTGTGTATGTGTCCTCCTCAAGTAGCAATCTAGCATATCTGACTTGTTTTTTTAGTGGGACCTCTTGAGAGTATTTGTTCTCTAACTGTGTTGCCTGAATGCAACTGTGTCTGACTGAACACAATTTACATGTGGGTTGTTCTAGAGCCAGTCGATGCTATTATTTTGTTTGGCAAGGGGAGATGCTGGAAAACTATTGCTTCCACATATTGTTAATCCTGGAGTAAAATGTCCAGTTCTCTTATGTCTAGCAGTGGGGCGTCGGGGAGCTGTTCCCTTCCCAGTGGGATTTACTAGTGGGATTATAATTCCATTTATTTTAGGGAAATAAGATCTTCTGCTGATAAAGTAATAGTTTCCTTCTGTTTAAGTAGACTGCAACAATTTGGCAGAACTTCTTGATAGTAGACAGGAAGGTAACGTGAAAATATCTCATTTTTTAAAAATTGGCATGCCTGCCTATCACCTGTATCCCACGTATAATATATATCCTAGGTATAATTACACAGAGCGTGCATAACATTGCTGCCCTTGAAGCATGTTCTTGCCAAAAGAACAAACAAAACTTCCAAGGCATAAAGTCAGTCCTGACATTTTGATTTGGAATTATTGTTCTGGCCAGATTTTTTCTTTGCTGAGTTTAAGTGCATCAAACTTGGCTGGCAGTGATCCAGGAAAAGTGCATTTCATGAACAGCAGTGTGATTAAAGCCAGCACAGCTTCCTCTTCTATGTTACAGGGCTGTGATCATTTCAGTGACAGGAACGTCCTTGGGTGGAGAGTGCCATCCTGCCATTTGTGCAGTTCCGCTGGGCGAGACCACAGAATTTCCCCCCAGTGTGAGTAGTCACTCAGTTCTTTTAAAATAGGAGGAAATAAATCGGTTTTGTATTGGGGTTTTTTAATACATTTATTAACTGTGCATTTACAGTAATTTGTTTCAAGTTAAATTAATTGGTTTTAAACTATCTTAATAGAATTGAGTAATTTTGCTTTTCTTACACGATGCTAAACCCAAGTCAAATTAGGAATAAGTAACCTGAGTATTACGTGCACTGCCACCCTCTTCATTCTGTTACTATGGCTCATTATTTTTCCATTGTGATTGGACAGAGGAAGTTGATATATACAATTTTTTTTCATCTAAGTGGTGGTCTTCATAGAGCCTGATGTACAACTCCTGCTTGTTTAAAGATCCATTTGAAGTCGATTCCTTGAGTTCATACCTAAGTTTATGCAGAAAATGTTAGAGAGGACCTGCCAAGGGAAGATCGTTTGTTCATTTTGCACTGTTGAAGTCCAGTTTTGGACTTCTAGAACAGATGCAACTCTACAGCTCTGTCTAGTGTTCACTACCAGTGCTTACTCCTCACCTGAGGAGCAGAAATAACATCTCCCCATCTGTCTAGCTGGCAATCTGCTGCATGATTTGTATCTGCTGCAGACAAGGTTATAAGGCATCCTGTTGCAGTCACCAGTGGGAGTATTTATCTGCCTTAAAAAAGAAATGAGTTCTCCCTACTTTATTTTACATTAGCTGTTGAATAATAAGGGGAATAAAAAATTTGGGTGTTCTTTGTGGTTTAAATCTCACTGTGGTTTAAGCATGAAAGGCTTCACAGCTCATTTTCAAATGTTCAGGAAACTTTTCCCTCAATTACTTGTATGTAACTATCCCAATAACATTCTTGTGTGTACAAGTTTGACCTTAACAGCAGGTGCTTGAAACATTCTTGTCCAAGGAAAAAAAATCCTTATCTTTTTGAGACTTTATTCTGAGAAGAATAAATATTTGCTTTTGAAAGAACACTGCTTTAAAAAAAATTATTGGCTCTTGGAAGGTATATGTGCTCAAAAGAACATACTTTCAAGTGCTACATTTCAAAATGTAGTGCTATACAACCAGAAATATCATCCATAGTTCTGTCTTTGGGCTTTTTGTCCTCTGTGGGGTAAACCTACTGGTGAAAATTGAGATAACTGAAAAGTATAGATGAACAAACATATGTGCTGCTATACAAGCACATGTTTCTAGAAATATGTATACGTTTGTATATATATATAAACAACTTGCCAGACAAGTGATATGCTTTTTTGGGTTTTTTAATTCATAATACTTAAGAGGTATACAGAGTAAAATTCTTCAGAGTTTTCTGTGTTTGGTAAAAGTTGAGTAACAATTCTAGGATAGTCATTCCATACCGCTTTGCTTTTTCCATGGTGATGTATTTTCACAACTAAGCATTTGTTCCAGAATAAATATGTGCAGATAGAATTGACTGAGAGTAATTTGACCAGTCAAATTTGACCTGTGTACCTACACAGGCAAATACTGAAACGTTGGAATGCTGAAATTACAGTGTGCAATTTTTTGAAATGCAGGGTCACCTTTAACTCATTTATGACTATCAGTATAAAAGATGCTAGCTCATATAATCCTAGTATTGTTTTATACTTGCAGCTTGGAGAGGCAAAAAGGAAATGTTTGATTGTATTTGTCAGCAATACAAAATAATCTGCTGTTGATCAGCTTTGTCCTTCTCTTGCAGTCACAAGGACAGGGCATCTGTAGGCCACGTTTTAGAGCTCTGCAGGCTACATTTGGTCTTTGGGCTGCATGTTGAGCAATCCTCACTTAAAACCTACAAAGCAATTACCTACAACATGCTCGAAGATGAGACCTTCCAATCTTGTAAGATTATTTGGTGTCTGCTGGTTGCACTCTTAAAACACAATCACGTCATTACATTCATCTAAAAAACCACCATAACTGCGTTTATCGTATTTGATCATTGACCCATGAGAATCCTGCTTCATGCTCTTCATCCTGCTTCACAAAAAAGGACAAATCTGGAAACCAGCACTTCTTATCTTGTGTAAATAACTGTGAATGTGGAGTGTGTTAAAGCACAACAACAATAAGGGGGCACAGATAGGAACATGTGTTGACCATTTAGGAGAGAAAAGGTATTGATTTGCTTCTTTGTGTGCCCAATATCTTTGTGTAAAAGAGCAGGTGGCTATAACCACGGATATATGTGTATGTGTGGCTGTAGCTATAGTTAGTTTTTTTGAGAGAGTGTTCCTTTTGGGGTTATTGGAAAACCAACTGTGTATAAAGCTTTTCTGCTTTAATCTTTTGTGCACCACACTTGGGTTTGTGTAGGTTATACTCTCTATGCATTCATTTTGTACATCTAAGAAATGCCTTTCCCAAGTAGGAATGTCACAATTGTAAATGGTGGAGGGAGGGTGTTTATGTATTTAATTGTTTTTAAAAGCATCAAGAGTTCCATAGAGATTGTCAGTTTAGGATTTATGGGGTTCGTTTTATGGGATTCTGCTTTTTCTTTGCATGTCTTTTTGTTTATGTGGTATTAACAAAAGAAAAACCTTTTGAAAAAATGGTAGTTAGTCACTACTAGAAATTGTTATTAACCAGAACCTGTCCCTATCAGGTTTTGCTGTTACAAAATCTGTTTTCTTACATGGAGTTGAAAGAGTGCCTTCTCCCAAGAGTGCACTTCAGCTACAGTTTAGAGCAATTACATTGGTTCGGCTGCAGTTCTTTTTTCTCTCCACATTTCAGCCACTTGTTCCCATTTTTTCCCCCCTGCATTGGTGCCCACAGTAAAGCAATTCAGAGGACTAAAGTGGCAGACATCTAACCCAGAAAATAAACATGCCTCCTACTTTTGCAGAAAAATTCTGAAGTGAATACTTTGCACTTAAATATTTTGGTACTGAATGTTACTTTTTATCTCTGTAGATCTATGCAGATTTACAGTATGTAACTTAGGAGCCTGAGTGGTGCACATTTGCATTTAGATTTCAGACTTTTCATGGCTATGTCTTACAAGAATATTTTTAGTACCGTTTTAAAGGAAGAGTATTCATTGTACAGCTTCAAAAAGTGCTGAACTAAGTCAGGAAATATTGATAAGTTTGAACATTCAACCATATATAGTCCTCTTTTTATGTTTACATTAAAAAGAAAATCTTAAAATCTTTAGTTAGATTGATTTTATACACCATTCTGTTATGTCTGATCCTCTTGTCTATGTATCCTATGCAAGTCGGTGTTCTGTGTGGCTGCTGAAGTTAAAATGTTACCTGAAGCCATTTGTAAATTAAAGGCCTGTTCCAGCCTACTCATTTTTATTACCTGAGTAGTCGATGAAAAGAAGGAGACACCTCAAAAAAGCAGTTTGGTCCCAAATATCTTGGACACTTGTCTTTGACAGGCAGAAGTACCCTCTGAGGGCAGCCCTCTCTGTCTATTGGCCATAAAGACAGTTGTGTGTTGGATCAGATGTCTCGCAGACATAGGGATAGGCGAGGTGAGCTGTAGAGTTAATGATCTATTAGTTCAGTTACAGGGGGAAAGATAAAATTGTTTTTATAGAGTGAAAGGAGAGAGATAACCACTAAAAACATGAATAACATATGGCTGTAAAAAATAATGAAGTGGGAAGGAAGGGAGTTGAAAAAATGTAATAGCTAAGACTGTTTTTAGTTTCTGTTCAGAAATGCATTGTTTTAAGATTTCATTGAAAGACACTGTTGATCCTGTTGCTTCCAAATACTCTGATGCAAAAAATATTTTCTTTTTGAGTTTTAGGATGTTGCTAATTCAAGGTTGACAACATGGGGATGATCTGTATAAGCATTTGCCTATTTTACTCTAATTTCTAGTTTTGCAACTGATCCCTTGAATTCTGTTTCTTACACGCACTGTTGTGGCAGAGGAAGTGATACATCTGCTTAGTAACCAAAGGCAAACTATGGTTTAGACTACTCTAACTGTGAATTACAGAGAAAGAAGCAATTTTAGTTGTCAATGGGTTTCAACAGAGGTCTCTTTAAATCATTTATTTTTCTCCTGTAAAGAAACAACACAAATAGAAGATCCCAGGAAACAATGGCGGCAAGAACAAGAGAGAATGTTAAAAGATTATCTTACCATAGCTCAGGATGCTCTCAGTACGCAGAAGGAGCTGTACCAGGTGAAAGAACAGAGACTAGCACTGGCACTGGATGAATATGTACAGTTGAGTGGCGCCTACAAAGAAAAATCAAGTTCTCGTACAAGCTGTAAGTACAGTAGAGAATACAATGTAATTTCTTTATCTCTTGCCTTGTTTCTCTTTAGGATAAGTTTTCAAGGTTTGCTAGGAACACCTTGTACTCTGGCTTTTTTAGAGTTAGCATCCCTACATTATTTATTTATTTAAGATAAAGATATTCTGCTCTTCTCTCTGATACAATTGGCCTCCTTTGAGCCATGATTTAGAGCACTTGGCTCTGAAATCTATTTTGTCATGCAGTCTGTTGAGACAAAACTCTGCCAAATCTAGGGTCAAAGTGAATAGGATCTCTTGCCTTCCTGGCTGCCTGCTGTAGTGACCCTTCTGTGCTGACAGGTGTCTGCAATAGACCAAGAAAGAAATGTGTTGCTGATGTATAGGAAGAGCAGACAGTAATTTTGTAGCCTGTATGCTGTGACCAGGGGCGCAGTAGACATAGAAGTTGTTGTCTTGGGCAGGGAATCAGCATCTGGTAAAGCACAGTCAGAGGCCTGTTATTGACCAAGCACCTCTCCTAGAAGTAGATAGTGTATGAAAGGAGCATGTACATCTGTGGAAGAACAGAGTGCAAGATCTCTGAGACTTCTGAATAAATCTGCTTTCCTGAGATCTCCTTAGAAATTATAACTTTCAGGAAGAAAGTGATTGCAAGATAGCTCAGCTAGAAGAATAGGAACAGAAAACAAGGAATAGAAAGTCAGGGAGAACGAGGTTCTACTTCAGGATCCTGGGATAAGCAAATGAGGAGAGATACTATATAGTGGTAGGGGTAAAAAGGGGAAATTTTGATTATTCAGTAATTATTGCCATGCTGCAATGATGACTACTCTATAAAAGGCTAGCTTTTAAAGTATTACATATTTTTGTGCACATTCTAGGTTTTTGCTCAATGTGAATTCATCAAGAAAGGGACTAATTAGTGATTTTAAGGTACTTAAATATTTGTCTTTTTTATCTTTTTTGAAAAAGTGTTTTCAGGCTCTTCATCAAGCACAAAGTATGACCCTGACATTCTGAAGGCTGAAATCTCCACTACAAGATTAAGGGTGAGAGTCCCTAACTCATATTCATTTGGATTCTGTCTGCCAAGTTTATGATTACAGCATAAGTATAGCTTGAACTAGCAGATGTATCTTGTATCCTGGTACAGAAACCTCCTAATATTCTAATTAGATACCATTCAGAGGTTTAAAATTAATTTTTAAAGCTGTCTCTGGTATTTTCAGATAATACATTTCTGGGAAACTTTGACAGATATTCTAATTAGATATTAGATTTTAAATAAATCTGATGACTATTTTCAGTTGTATGCTTTTGTTTTTTAAAGGAAGAGTAAAAATAGAAAAGTAGTAGGCTAAGGTGAGCTGCAGGTAGATGACTGTTTTTACACAACATTTCTTCTGTGAGAAATGCATCATTAGCTACTTGAACTGCCTCAGAAGTTTCTGTTGGTTTGAAAAATAAAAACTTTTCAATAATGGTGTAAAATGCCTCTGTTGTGTCAAAATGGAGCAGTTCAGATCAAGGATGAAAGTTTGTGTTTGCACTTTGAAATTGCTAACGAACACAAATCCATAATTTGGTCAGCTGTGTTCAGTATAGTCAGTAACAAACTCCATATAAAGAACATCCATTCACAGGCTAGTCCCTAGTGAGTTTATCTTGAATAAGAATGAAATGGAGTGGAAGGCATTTAAAATATCTATAGGGATTTCACTTATTTCAGTGGCATATAATGCTTTATGGATTAGCCCAGACTTTCTGTAGCTAGTAATGAAAAAAATTACATCGAAGCCTGCAGGTTAAAAAGACAGCACCTCACAGCATAGTTCTTCCTGCGGGCTGGAATACAGACTCTGGGGGAGCAGAAGCAGCACAAGTGACAGCATTTACTCAGCTCTTCCATTGCCCTCTCCTGGTTTCTGCACAGAGCAGCACTCATAGAAGCCTCAGAGAGTAACATCCTCCTTCACCTGCAGTAAGAGTTGTGATTAGGAATCTAAACAATTAATGTCTAAAAGGAACTGTGGAATAACTCATTAAACTTTTAAAACCCAGTATAAATCAGGAGTGGAATGCACTCTAAAACTCCTATGTGGATGTTGCCCTCCTGACTACTTCTTCTTCTTCTGTTCATCCTTACCAATCTCAATTTGTAGTGCCTTATCCATTAAGGCAGAGGGATGGTGGTTAGTGAGGGGAATAACTGCTGGAGGTGGGAAGAGAAATTTTGAAAGCTTAGTAGAGAGAATCAAAAGCAGTAAGGACCTTTTCAGGAACAAGAAAGAAGAGACAAGGCAATAACCTCTTTCTAAAATGAGTGGAGGAATAACAGATGTTTCGTTTGGCAAGGCAATCACCAGTATATTTAGGAAATTAACAGTGTTGTTGAAGAACAAAACACATGATGAAATTTAAATACAGTCATCCACTTGGCAAAGAGGGGAAAATTCAGGCATGGTCCTGTGCTCACTTTTTCTCACTACCATTGACTGCAGATCTACAAATTGCTCACCGAGGAGAGAGTCAGATATGTTAATCACAGTAATTCACTTTTTAGAGGTGCTGTCCTCATTGTTTCTTGCAGTCAAGGAGCCTAATATCCTGCTGGTTCCCAACACCTGATTTATTGGCATTGCAAAGTCCTGCATATGTGCCTAAAATAGGTGACCTCAATCTTGTCTGCAGAGTTTAGAAGGGTGCAGTCCAAGAGTATCTGTATCAGCATAAAGTGTGTGGTCATCCAAAGCCACTGGATATGAAAATTGAGATAAGAAAAAGTGGAACCCTGTGATGCTAGGGCTGGAAAGTGGTTGTCATGGAAGATGGCAAGAGAGGTATGGCTGTTATCATAGTTCACCCTTATTTGAATGTTTGAAGATGCTTGCTAGTATGCCAACTTTGGGCATTTTGCAGTATTTGCATGCATGGACTTAATGAGAAACAAAGTTAGTCATTAGTAAGCTGCTAGCCAGCTACTTAAATTTTGCACATTGTTAGAGCAGTTGTACTAAACCTGTTCCTCTGTCTCCCAGTATCTGAGGGTTATTGGCATCATCAGGTTAATGGTGGCTGGAGGGGGGAAACTCAGCATTCGAGGAAGGTCAGAATTGGCCTTTGGCCTTTTCCTTGTTAGCTGTGTGTAACATATGCGTGTTACATATGTAACATAGCCTTCTGGGTACATGAACTTCCTATTGTGCAATAGGTTGTGGAGAAAATATGACAGAAATCAGACAGCTGTTAAATAAAATGAGCAGGAAAGAAATATTTTTCTCACCAGACTAAAACTGAGGGATCAGATCCTGCAGTAGACTTTGAGTGGGGCCATTTGGGGTCTTAATTAGTAATCAGTAAGATAACTCCAACAGCACAAAGCATATGTGATCCCAGTCAGTTTTACGCATATGCAGCAAGTGAGTAGGGAATGCACCTCTGTAAAATAACAAGGGCTGGAGGGGCTGGGGCGGGTGGCTGTGTTGTTCCATTAGTACTCGAGTGCTGCGAATAGCAAGGGCTTAGCACAGGAGCCCACTTGAAGATGCGCTTAGGAGCAGGAGAGATCTGTCAAGTGACTGAAGATGATGTGCAGAAGCAGTAGTAAGGGGGTGAATGTTAAAACAAGTGAAGAGTTGTGAAAAAGCAGGAATTATATGAAAGTTTTGAAGGAGAAGACAAGGAGCCTAAGAATAGTTTAATGCAGGGATGATGCAGTAAACACAGAGGCTATATTATGATGTAGGTCACATCCTTCTAGGATAATGCACCCAACTCACATTTCTTCATAATGAAATGATGATGAAGTACAGCAGAGGACACTCAGAAGATGATCTTGAGGAAAAATGTAAGAGTTTCTGAGAGATCCAGTCCTCTAAGTCGAAATCAAATGTGCCTTCTGCTATTAATATAAATGCGTGTTTCTGATTTTGAAAGGAAAAGGTTTAGCCATTCTGTATTTTTCAGAAAAATTTGGACTTGTTTAGCCATTCTGTATTTTTCAGAAAACTTTTTTTTCATACTTTACACATCACTTTAGGTGGAACATAGAGGTGGTATCTGTTCATTTTCCTTAACCTTGATCAGAACACTTGAGAAATTATTCTTGGAGTTTTCATACTAGTCAAGGAGAAAATAGCTAAGGAGCACTGAATGTATACTTAGAGAAATTATCTATTTGTCACGCTAACTGTTCAGTATGGTCAAAATAAAAACAGTTTTCTGTCAAGTAAAGCAACTAGTGATGATAGTATGATAGTTTCCAAAAGCCTGAACCTAACCCCTCGTCCAGAGAACAGATTTGCTTTCAAGAAAATGGAGATTAAAAGGATTTTCTTTCTGTCACAGAAAATACATTAGCCAGAAACTGCAAGCTGGAATGTCTAAGTATCATTCACAAACCCTTACAAAGACCGTGTAAATCACTAGTTATTTTAGAAATTTTAAACATTTTAAGTCTCTTGGAAAGCTGCAGCGGCTGCTGATGCTGAGTGCTTTTAGTCACCTGGCATGCTGGGAATTGTACTATTTTTTTTTATTATTTTTTTAAAAATATTTTTATTTGAAGAATATCAGCAAGTAGGAAGTCTAGGGGGATTTGTATACAAAATATCTTGGATATATATTCTGAAATTAATTTCAGTTAAAGTGGTCTAAATTCTTGATATTAATATAATACATTTTTCAAGAGTTGAATATCTGAGGAGCTTATAAAAACAAGCAAGAATTTTACAGAGGTAGGTGACAGCAGTGAACTTTTAGCTTTTTCTTTTTTCACCTCAATGACTGGAAAATTAGAAAGCCTAACAATATCTGGTTAGTATGTGGTGTACAAATGAGCTAGCTGTAGACGTATAAATACCAAAATATTGGACTCCACACTTCATGGAGGCATTTGTCTCTGTGGGTATGCTGATGATTAATTTGTGTTCAAGTACATTCATTTTTAGGTGGTTCCTAAAACTTTGTTTCATACATTTGGGAAATATGACATTAAAAATTAAATGGAGGATTTTTAAATTTAATCTTGATTAATAAATATTTTGTAGTGTGCTCATATCTGCTGACATCTGAAATAGGAATATTAAGGTTAAGAAGCAATTGACCATTCAAATTGAGGGAAAGTAGGGAATATTTTCCGAAGACATTTTTATTAAATAGACACATATATTTGTGATTTGAATGTCTTTTGTGATTGTTGTCTTTGGATTAAATGATTGTGTATTATGTATTTAGGGACCCAGTGTCTGTAAAGCTTTCTAAGAAAGGATGATTCTTAGGGAAAAAAAGAGTCCATTTTGTCTTTTACAGTGCAAATGACTGAAGAGCCTCCAGGAATTAAAAAGTGAAAATATAATAAGACTAAAAGTAAACAGGCATGTCCTCGTAGGACAGTTGGAATGCATGCTTAACAAGTGAGAAGTAAATTACTTGTTAAAGTTCTCTCAGGTTTAATAACACAGTGTGGTATCAATACAAATAAGGAATGTGATTTAATCTGCTTGTGTCCCTTTAATACTAAAGCATGTTGCCCATAGACATCAGGAAGTGAACAGATCCTCTTTTTTTTTAATGTGTGTCAGTAGAGCAATTTACTCTTTTTCTCTCATCTGATGTAGAGCATACATTAATTGTTCAAAGCCATGTGTTACATCGTTTAACAAGAGCATCTTTCTAACTCTTGCTTTGATTTAACACAAGGTTAAGAAGCTGAAGAGGGAACTCTCTCAGATGAAGCAAGAGCTGCTGTACAAGGAGCAGGGCTTTGAAACACTGCAACAGTGAGTAAATGAAAATAGTAGAAACTGACTTAATACAGTCACCTGATTTCTTTTCTTTGGCATGGAATTGCATCTGTTGTATCTGAGAGAATTACTGTGGCAGAAAAGGAGAATCTAGTAACTCTGTTGTAGTTAGGAAACAGGAAATCTGTAGACATGGCAACCCCTTTGTGCAAGTGTTAACATGAGAAATTTGTCTCCCCTCTAATTTTTTTTTCCATGGGGTAGCTTGTGCTGCAAAGAGGCGGAAAGAAGGGCAGGGGTCAGGGGTCCCAAGGACAAAATTAGCTGCTTTGTGTGTCCAATTTAATTTTTTTTTTTAATTTTGAAAAGGTACTTAGGTCTTTCTTTCCTTCTTCCCCACCTATGAGCTCAAAAGAGAGCAAGAGAGAAAGGTGCTGTTCTTGGAGGTATGAATGGTACACAACACTGCAGGGTTGGAAATTAGTCACAATTTGAGGATTAGAGGCCTGACTTTCTTTATTCCAGTTGCTGGGATGCCTGGTGTCCAAAGGGCTGATGCTGAACCGGGTGAGCTTTCTGGGTATTTATCCAGTTAGATTACTAGCAAATGAATTTTTTTCAGTCTGAGAACTCCCTGCTGCTCCTGCCTTACAAAATTAGGCCTAAAATATTAAACATTACTGGAATTGTCACCATAAAGAACATGCTGCGCAGGAAACCTTGCTAACAAGTGTGTTTTCTTTGACTAATGTGAAGAGAAATTTATTAATGCTAGCTGTTTTCCACATTGTGGTGTGTACCCATACATTAAGGATACATTTCCACAGTAAAATGCTGAGCTGTTTGCTCTTAGTGCACTAGTTCCAGCAGCAGAAGCAATGTTGCAGCATTAGTGTAATGTTGTCTGGATACATTTACCCTTTTCCTCAGGACCTCCTGTGTTCGGCAGGATGCTGTCAGATAAGCAATAATCTCTGTCCTGGAGAGCTTGCAGAACATATACGGAGAATGGACAAAAGGTGGGAAAAGTCCAGGTAGAGGACTAAATGAGGAGTAGTTACTTGCAAAGGATGACACAGCATCTATGTTTGGAGCTAAGAGATTGGAGTTCAGTTCCCAGTTATAACCAAGATATCTTGTAGGACATTGCCTGTGTATTCTGATAGATCAGTTCCATAAAACAGGCATTTTTTTTAACTGAGAGAAAGAAAATCTGGTCCAGGAGGTGACCAATTATCATTACAGACATATAAAAATAGAGGAAAAATGTGGGGGTTTGGTATGAAGAGCTTGAGGTCAACTGAGAACTGAAAATCCTCACCACATTAGGAAGATGCCAGTTAAGTCTCTATCCTCCTTCATTTTGACTAAAACAGAAATGTAAGATTTGTCTGTTATTTAAATGTATGAAGACCAGCAAGGATAGTTGATTGAATTTAACCATGAATCAGATCTCATTTGTAGTAAAATTTAGAATAAGAAAGACATAATTGATTCTAAAGCTTAAGGTAATAAAAACTCGTGCTGCTGTCCCAGGATTAAAGGTTAGCCAGTCATGCTGGTTTTATTATATTAATTCAACAATGAAGTATTGTTTTAAAGCTGCTTGCTCACAAGCCATTTTGATAGGAATCCAAAGCATGTTTCAGAAACTGTCAACAGCATTCCACAGAAACACAATGGACGTTTGTTTTTAAAATTCAGTCAGCCACTTTCAAACAGTACTAATCCCATTAATTTAAAACAGGATGATGGAATATCTTACATATCAGGGATCCTTCTTGTCTATCTTAATTGCATACAGAATAAAGCAGTTGCAATTTGAATGTGGCATGTCATATTACTAGACAGCATGTGGTGTGTTACCCAACTGTTCATTCATGATCCCAACTGTTGGTGTAGCCTGTACCTATTTGATTTTGGCAACCTGGTAAGTTACCAAAAATTGTGAATTGTCAGACAGTAAGTGCCTACCTATGAAAGAGTTTGAGGAACTTTCAAGCTGAAACAAATATATCCTTGAATAGGAATGATTTGCAAGTCACAGAGGTAATTAATTTCCTTACACAAGTGCAATTTAGTTTGTACGAAAACTGGAATGTAGAGAAAGGAGAACAGACATGCTCACAGCTTTACAGACTACTTTAGAACTTTGATGTTTTTGTGGCCAAAACTTGGAGAAAAATAGAATACAATTACAGGTGTTTTGTGCAAGTTGCTGTTCTTGCAGGGGATGCTTGTGATCACTTCTGATCTGTTCATTCCTCACTCACAAGGTTGTGAACTTCCAGCAAAGATGATGGATGATGACAAAAAACAGAAAACCAATTGTATTATAGAAGAATTTATTCTCTACTAAATGCTTGACTTTTGTCAGGGTGTCTGTTGGTCGGTTTTCATTTTTGAAGCACAGCTGCAGTCACTTCCATGATGCTATGAAATATTCAGTTAAACTAGAGACCAGAGAAATGTGTTTACAAACTGTAGTTCTTGAGGGAAATATGGAAATACTGCAATGAATCATTTTTTTATCTCCAAGTTTAGGGGAGCGTTGTTTTACTATTTTCAAGTTGCAGTTTCTAAAATCACTGGTAGTTCAGGAATTTAATGAATCGTCCAATCTATGACATATGGTATTAATTATCCAGAGATTTTGTGAATAAAGAGAGCCTGGTGGCTGGCTGAGCAGAACAGCTGTTCCAGACAGTTAATGCCCAGGATTAGGGCAAACTAGAGGGAAGCTGAGACAAGAATGGTGCTGGTTGTGTTTCTGCTCAGAAAGGCTGATTAGTACTAAGAAGCCTGCCTGTCTGCCTGTGTCCCAGTGTGGGTTTGGGTGGAAGGATACTACTTGTAATAAATTCTGCTTCTGTAAAGAGCACAAACAGTTATTAGTATGAAAGGTGTACTCAAAAGCTGCTTCTGTGCTGCAGAGTGTTACGGTGGGAATGGGAATTTTGACAGTATTGTCAGCAATAACTCTGTGCTCCTTGACATTTTTGCCAAGGATTAAGTTGTATTTGAACGGAGATTTCAATGGCATTTTTCCTTTCCATGTCCGTTGCAGCAAATGGTACCTCATCTCCTTCCCTTCTGTTCTCTAATTCTGCTTCTGCCTGAAGTAGAACAGCAGAGATATTAGTATGATTTTCTCTATCTGCTATTATATTCTCTCTTTCCACAGAATTGACCAAAAAATGTCTGGAGGCCAGAGCGGGTATGAACTGTGTGAGGCCAAAGCCATCCTGAAGGAACTGAAGTCCATCAGAAAGGCGATCAGTTCAGGCGAGAGAGAAAAACAAGATTTAATGAAGGTATTTTGATTGGTTAATGCAAGTTTTGTTGTGCATTTGTTTTAACATGACTCACTTCCCTGATGATAAATACTTTGCATTTTATACTTTTAAGGAATTCTCAAAATTCTTTGAGCCAAACTAGCATTAACATAAATTTTCAGATGCAGAAACTGAAGCCTGTGACATTCCTAGTTCAAAGAGCTGCTCTATGTTAGAGAATATAGATTTTTTTTGGAACTTGTATGTAAGGTACAATGCACATGTTACCTCTAAAGCACAATTTAGAATATTAAGTGGACAAAATTGGTACATGCTGAAATGCCTGACCATTTTTTAAATCAATGAAAGTTTTCCTAATCTAAATTGTCCTATTTCCATTTCTGAAAGCAGATTTCTTTTTTTTTTTTTAATCAGCAAAATACATAATTGGTTGGCAATTTAAAAAACACAAACAAAGTCCCAAAACAGACACAAACCCAAATGAGCAGCTTTTACATTCTTACAGGTGTTGGTCACCCTTAGTGTCACCTACCAATGGCTTGATTAAAAGGATGGGTTGCTTAATATGAAATAAACCCAGAATTTTTGTAGTGGCGTCTTTTATGTAAATATATTTTGGAGATAAACTGGTATAAACATGGTAAAGAGCAAAGGAACTTTAATGCCACTTCCTTCTTTAATTCCTGGACAGAGTCTTGCAAAACTGAGGGAAAAATTCAGTATTGATCAAACCACTGAAACATCTGAACCAGACTTGAGTTCCAGTTCTGTAAACTCCCAGCTGTGTTTTCCCAGACAAACTCTGGATACAGGGTCTCAGACAGACATTTCTGGTGAGGTGAGCTTTTTTCCATTTTGTCCAGTGTAAAGAAAAATTGAAGCAGAATGCTACAGTTAATGGAATAGGAATTAAATGGCTGTTCACTGTTGCAGATAGGATATATATGTATATTTGTTTCACAGAATTACTTAGAGTCACACTAGAATTGCTTTTCTGATTTTTTGCCCTTGAATTTTAAGTCAAGATTCAGATGAACTTTATACATTTGTCATGAAGCATTTATGACAATCTGATTCAGTCAAATAGTTCCAGTACAGTGAAGATCAGAAGTGGATAGTATTTTTTTTTTTATCTGTCTATAGGATATGTTTCACCTTACAGACCTAATTAAATATTAAGATTTTTTTTTTTTAATTTTTAGGAGAAAAGATATCAGAATTTAAATGCACAGTTTCATTTCACACAGATGAAAAACTGTTTGTGGAACTACTTTTTCAGTGATTTAGTATAACCTTGTTTCACTGATGATATATTTTACATACAGAAGGCTGTTTAATTTTGATACCACCTTTGAAGTTCTGCAAGCTAAGTTTGTAAGAAAGACAGTGTACAAGGTTTTCCAGACAAAGAGCTTGTCTGTGTTTTGTAACAAATTTATTAAAGTCTAACTTAGAAATGCTCTGACATAGTTCTAAATTCTGAGTTCAACAGAATTCATAGTAGGAGATCAGAATTTTTGGTGCACTCACTGCAAGAATTCTTTGAAAATGCTCTGGGTTTACTGTGATGGAATATGGGCAATTGGTGGTACAGTAGTTAAAAATATATGAAATGGCTCAGAAGAAAACAGCACTGTTTTGTACATCTGAGTAGATGAGATCTCAGCTAGGCATTTAACATCAAGTGGGGAGCTGGCTGCAGGGGTGGGGGGGGGGGGTAATTTTATTTTTCTTTAAACTGTAATTTTTCTAGCCTCTGCCTAGGTTTTGTTGGTTCGTTTAAAAGCTTTGCACAGTAACGAGCCTATTTGTTTTGTTTGGTTGGTTTTTCCCTCAACAGATTGGAGCAAGAAGTAGATCGAATTTAGCAGAGAAGGTCAGACTCAGTCTGCAGTACGAAGAGGCCAAGCGAAGGTAACGGGGTCAGTGGGAGCGTGCGGCCACAGCGCGGGGCCGGCAGTGCCCGGTGCCCGCGGGGCCGGCAGTGCCCGGTGGCCGCGACTCCAACGCCGTGCTCGCAGCGACATCCAGCGGGCGGCACCGCCGCGCGCCCTTCCAGGGGCTGCCGCGCTCGGGAACGCTGCGGCTGTTCCTTAGTGCTAAGCTGGATATGTAAAGAAACAGAATTAAAACCGTGATAAATTACTGGCAGTTCCAGGATTAAGGGAATAGAATGAGCTGGCTTTGTGATGAAAGCAGTCGCCAGGTTATTTATGTCCATTATATCCTTCTTCGGGATCATCATTTCACTTTACAGTATCACTGAAGGCTTGTCAGTTTTAGAGCTGCTTCAGACTTCCACTGCAGATTTAGTTGGCTTAATTATTTCTTTTTTCCCCTGAGACTTCAGATAATTTAAAAACTTGCTATCACTATGGGTTGGCTTCTTTTTTGTTAGTTTAACATGAGGAGTAAAGAAGTCAGGAACTGCTCCACTGATGAATGTGGAGTGCCTTTCAAATAAAGTTTTGTGGTGCTTGCCCATGAAAGTGGTGCCATCCTGATGAATTGCCACAGCACTGAAAAATGGGCATCAGAAAGCAGAACATTCAGAGTTCAGTTGGCATCTTCTGGTGTCCCAGAAGTGCTGCATAATACTGGGACAAGATTTACTATTGGGATAGCTCTCTTGTGTGGTAATATTTTCTGATACTTGTCGCCAAACTAATCGTCAGCTATTCAGAAGCGTTATTGTTTTTGTTGTGGAGGTTCTTCGTAACTTAAGGGAAATAGAAATCTAAGCATTATTCCACACCCAAAGTTTTGGGTATTTTTACTATGAAGAACTGAACAAAGCAATAAAATAAAAAAATAGTGGTTTTCCCCAGATGAAAACTGTGCCTAAAATGCCATTTGATCTGGGATATAAATATTATTTCAGTAGGAAAACTGTGGCATGATCATTTAGAAAACTACAAAAATAAATTTGCAACTTATAAGTACCAAGTAACAGCATAGTTGTTTTTAGGTTTTAAAGGCAGGAGCCTGCACAACTATTTTTTTGCCTGATTTCAAATATATACTTCCTCATACAGAGTAGTAGCTACCATCCTTACCAGTAACAACAGTAATCCTTTATATCCTCATCATGGATCATAAAACCTTATTGTATAATCAATGCAGTCATCAAAGAACACCAAGGCTATTGTGTTTGTTCAATATTGAACATGCATGATTTTGGCTCACAATCATCATGTACATAACGTTCACTTTCGGATGGTCATTTAGATGCAGGTAGGTGGCATTGCTTCTCAGGCACAATTGATCCAAAACCTGATCACCCTCTCTTATGACTGTGTCTTGATACCAAGAAGTCCCAGCATTGCATTTTATCTTTCTTTTGTAGGAACAAAAAACCTCCTTAAAGTAAGTCAGCTTGCCACTTCTGTCTTGGGGGAGGGGGAAGAGAGAAAAAAGGAGAAACAGTACAGTGCTCAGAGTATGGAGTACTGTAGCACAGGATCTTTCTTTCTCACAAATTACTTAGCCAAGAACATGGGTCGAAATTTCAGTGTGTGTAACTTGGAATAATGAAGATACATACCAGTTTGCACATAAAGCTCAGTACCTAATTACACCCCTCCCCCAAGTATTGTGGTCACTGTAACCATCTCTGTAATTTAGTAAGTGTTGACCTTCTTTTCTGAAATAGTAAATGTGCAAGTTCTCAATTATTTTGTGGTAAAATAGCTAAGATAAAGAGGATCTTGTAAGTGAACTTCTCTAATTGAAAATTACCAGATAATTTTGTGCATTGCAGATTTGACAGTGCTTAGCCAGCAGAATGTCTTGAAGAGGTAGAGTGTTCATAACTGTGCTGAATTCAGTTGCAATTGTTATTCAAAAGGATCTGATACAGCATGCTGACAATCCTATCCTGATGTGGTGAAGATCTGGCTAATATTCCTTTTTGGCCTGTTGTGGCACCCCACTCTTAAGGTGGACCTTAAGAGCACCCAAGATTCATAGATGCCCATGGTCAAAAAGGAATTACAAAAGTCAAAGAGTCTGCAAAAACTTACCTATTCTATTACTTTATTATTAAAACTTCTACTGGTAAATTATACACACGGCATGGAAATTGGGATATTAGTCCCTGACCTCTGAGTATAAACAAGTGGTGATGGATTTTGAATAGGGGGTAGAATGAAATTGGAGAGGGAGAGAAAGGAAGGAAACAAACAAAGAAAACAAACACCACCAGTTCTGGCTCCAGCATCAATCCATCTGATGGGGTGTCCCAGGTCCTGGGGCACCTGTGGGGGTATCTGTTTATAACCAAGCTTTTCTTGCCCTGGAGTTATGTTTCTCACTTTCTATGCAGATTAGTTATCACTAGCAGTCTGTTGTTCCAGACCCTTCTGGAAATGGGTTGAGGGCTTCAGGGCCTTTGGTGGTCTTGATCCCCCACTACTGCCATGGGAACAGCAGTTGCACAAACTCAAACTGTTGAGTTCATCTCTCTTTTCTTTAGATAGCTGCTGTTGCATTGCCTTTTTTCAATTGCATAGAAGAGCAATGCTTTTGTCTTAAGATTTGCTGAAGTGAGCACCTTGCTATGGTGCACATTCTTTCACCATGGTCGTGTCTGTTTCTGAGGAGCCATCGGCCTCCCACAGCGTAGGAGAAATCCATCATACTCATGAATGAGTAAAGCATGGTGCCACTGCTATGTTACCAGACAGATTTCTTTTAATAAAGCTTTTAATAAACGTTGTGACTTCTACTTGAACTGGAATAGGAGCAACTAATTTTTAACACATATGCATATTGCTGCTGGCCTCAATATGTGGCCTGATTCTCTGGCATAGCCTGCATTCTTGGGAAGCAAACTAAAAGTAGGGCTTTGAGTACAAAATGTTGTTATAGCCTGATATCTTTCAAAATACTGTATCGCTTCTCTCTTTCCTGGGCTTTGTGTGCTGTGCTGGACTCAGGCAAATCTGCTTTGTTTTATTTTAGCATGGCTAATTTGAAGATTGAACTCTCTAAGCTAGATAGTGAAGCCTGGCCTGCAGCGCTGGATGTGGAAAAGGAAAAACTGATGTTAATCAATGAAAAAGAAGAGCTTTTAAAGGAGCTCCAGTTTATTACACCACGCAAACGTACTCAAGATGAGCTAGAGCAGCTAGAAACAGAAAGGAAGAGGCTTGAGGAAGAGCTGGTGTCTGTGAAAAACACACCCAGTCAAGCACTTGCTGAAAGGTAAGGGGTTGCCTTTTGCTAATATTAAATGCTGCTTTCTGCAGTCTAACCTTTGTACTCATTGCAGACCCTGAACTATGCCATGATGGGCTGTTTTCCTTCAGTGACTGTTCTATGTAGATCTTAATTAAATTTGTTATTAGCCCAGTGGGCAGAAAAACAAAGAAGTCTTCAATACTGTGAGAGAATGTGAACACCCTGTATGTGCTCTGCAGTATCAGTTGCTCTGCGCTTGTTACCAGCATGAAAATGCCTGTGACAGATGTTAAATAACTGAGGAATGTCAACATACCAGCGGGAAGGCAATACATCATTCACTCATTTCTGATAATAGCTGCAAACTGTTTGAACTCAGGTTACAAAGATTATCTCGATCATTGCAACAACTGAAGCCTTTCATTGTGAGTTTTATTACAAGCAAAAATGCAACCAAAAGGGGAAAAAAACCCAAAAAAGTTGAGATGAGAAGCATAATTGCTGCAAAACTTTTCTAGCTTGCTGCTACCTAACTAGTAAGTGAAGCTAGTCTCACAATAAATTGTTTTCAGCCATATTCAGAGTTTGAGAAAATCAAAGCTGACTGTCACAAAAGGACTTTTCATCAGCTCTAAGTGGAAATAAATTTAAGGGCACCTCTAGCCCACATAAAATGCAATAAACACAGAATGTCCTTGTGTGTATCAGTATGGCATGCCTTACTGAAGTAATACAATTGGCATTGTGTGGCTTTCTTACTTCCCTTTACTGGGAAACACCTGCTGTTGCTCCAGGGTGCTGTATTGCAAAATTCCTGTTATAGCATTAGAAGCTGAGTCCTAAATTGTAGCTGAGTAACAAGGAAGATTTTTTTTTTTACAAAGTACAAATGTGTGTATTAGGCAAGATTTTTCTTAACATGTCTACACTTTATAATAGCTTAAACTACATTATATTAATAATCCAAATATGTTTTAGAAAAGGGAACTATATTTTTACAGGAGAAGCTACCTGTCTGTGGTAGTAGTACCTAAAGTACCATGGATCTGTTGCTCTCTGACTTCCATTAATAAATGGTGAATAAGGGGTCAATAATAAAATCACAGTCACAGATAAGTATTTTGAATCTAAGATTTTGATAATATGCTGTTGTATAGCTAAATCTTGACTCAAGCCATAAATAGGTAGCTGGTGTTTGAATCTTGTGGTTTGGATTTGCTTTAGTGCCAGAGAAAGTTCTGTGCCTGACTGTGTTCCCATACATGTCAGATGCCAAACATGGAGTACCAAGGACAAGTAAAATTGTCCCCCATTGTGAATTTTCCATGTATAGTGACAGAATGAGTTGTTAGAGCTTCCTTTTTTTCCTCTCTTTTCCTCAAACTTTTTTCCTTTGGTTTTTAATCCTGAAAATGTGGTTTAGGCTTTTTTTCCCTGAGGTTAACGTAAGATATGTTGAGCACTGCTGGTTGAGGTAGCACTTATGGTGGGTTCTGGTTTGCTTTTTTGTTATTCCAGCGAATGTCCAGTGAATTTCTAGCTTCAACTGTTAATATTAAAACTGTCTCCTTTGGTGACTTCAGGGCACATTAATTTTTTCACACCGGGCTATTTTGAGGATTATTTCTGGTTTGTCTAATATAAACATAAAGTAGATCTTCATTTTCAGAAGGATTCACATGATGAAAGTTTTTCTGAAATGTTAATTTAAAAAAAATACATTTAATTGTTTCAGATCAATCAGCAGTGTTCTGTTTCTTGGAGATGAGGGAGATTCTCCTCTCCATTATCAGTGGAGGAGCCGTGCCATCTTCAGAATATTGTACTATTGTTGCATTACCATTTTCTTCTATGAGGTTTCTTGAGTGCCTTCAGTTTGCAGTGTTTTCATAGGAACTGATAAAGAAGCAGCAGCATAAGAAGCTGTGGATTGTGCCAGAACTTAACATGATGAGGGTTCTTTCATTTGGTTTAGTGGTTTGGGGTTTTTTTTATATCTAAAGGGAAAAGAAACAGGAGATGTGCTCTGACTTAAAACAAAAACATTATAGCATAGCCCCGGGTTATTTTGGAGCAGGATGCTGAAATTGCCAGTGGTAGATGTACATGGATTCAATTTACAGAAGGAGGGTGTAGATCATAACATATCACCTTCAAAAAGGCAGAGACAGGGCATACTCTGACTGCTTTAAGAAGCCTTAAAGCAACTGTGTAGTAATAACTGGATTGTGGGACTGTTGAGAACTACTTGGTACTTTCTTGCCTCTGAGTTCCTGTCAGGGAGATTCCATTATTGCTTTAATCCTTGGCAGTATCTCCCAAGTAAACACAGTCATTTGAACAGGTCCATGCTTTAAGTACTTGCTTGTGCTGTTGCCTGCAAAACTGGCACCTGCTCTTGTGCCTGTCACAAATGAATGTGTCCATCTAAGTTTGCATTGAAAGGTGAGGTATGTGCACTTTTTAATGTATCTTCTTTAAAGATTCTCTGCTCTTCTCAGCAATGTTACAATTTAAGATCAAGAGAGAAAGATGGCTCACTAACCTGAAGTCCCTTCTGCAGTGAGTAATGGGTTAATTTAAATAGAAGGGGTGCAAACAGGAGAGACTGAGAGAGGCCAGTGTCAGAATAGATAACACAGTGGTTGTTTAGGTGTTTACACAGGGTTTTTTGGATATTAAAGTTCCTGCTTATGCTATAAAGAGGGAAGGTTCGTTATCTTAAAGTTTTGGCTATGGAGTTGTTGGTCTTTTTTCCATTTGGCCTGGTGTAGAATGAAAGAACTTTCTCTGAATCTCAATTTGTTGTGAGATAATGAAATGACTTACTGCATTTCTTTGAACTTCCACAAATGATTTCATCACCCAGCTTGTGTTTGTGATTTGTGACTAACATCTTTCTGACGTTAGCCTACAAGTATTAACACTTGTATTTAATTACTAGTACATCAAATTACTTCCAGGAAAGAATTTTTTTTCAGGTGCTAAATTATAAAGGATAAATTGTATTTATCAACCTCCTTAAGATAGTAAAAGAAAATAAATGATTGTGCTTTTGAGGCAAAAACCAATGAAACATTTTAGTTCAATAGTACAAATTCAGTTGCTATAATGTCCCTCTTGAGGTGGCTGTAGATGTGTCTTTTGAAGACTTCAGTCAGAGAAATTCCTAAGCTTTTATTTCCTTTCTTGTCTTCTACCATTAGTAGTTGAACACAGAGCAATTTCTGTGCCTCTTCCTTGAGAAAAAAATGATAGTTCACTACTGAAAAGCCACAAAAGAGATACTGAAGAGCATTCTTGCTTGGGACAAGCAGGATAGATTAGGCTTTAAATTAAGACAGAAGGCATCAATAGATAGTAAAATGATAGGAAATAGTGTCTGATACTATAGATGAACATAATTCTTGGTGTGGAAACCAAGAATTCTTGTGTGTGTGTCTTCCTGAGCAAAGAATGAAAGACTGTGTATGCTTTTAACAGCCTTAGCAGGTATTGGCAGATGAACACATCACTGCAGTGTGAGAGCACATGTGGCGTGGGCAGTGGAGTGGAAGTCACACTCTCACTGACCTCGGGGTAACTTATTCACCTTTGCATAACCCAGATTTGCTCATTGAATGAGCATGGGTGTAAGCAAATGCTTTTCATGCTTTGCTGAATCAGGGACTTAATGTCTTTTTACTGGTATCTGACATCCAAAGGGAGTGAATTCTGGGCACTCTTGAGTATCTCATTCAGTTAATTCACTTTGTGTAAGAAAACAGTGGTTGATGTTTCTTGTTTCTCAGTTGCTTGAGAACTTGTGACATGTATCAGTTGACTGAGCAAGGCCTAGAGGAGAATACAGTAATCCACAACTACAGGAAGATTTTAGCTGAATCCACGGAGAGAAAGCAATTTATTTAGTGTAAATGGAGTGATAAAAGGGAATTATAAGAGGGGAAAAAAATCACTCTAAAGGTTAGTGAATCATTTCTACTACCCAAGAGGAATAGGAGAGTTCCCTCTTTTGTGGCTTTAGAGCTGCGCTAGCTAACAAAGCAGGAGGCAATAAATCCTGCTTTCTCATAAAGGTGAACTTGATGATAAGCATTACAATGCTGTGTGGCTCTGAGGTGCTGACAAAGCTGTTGGGAATGTAGAAATCTTTACCAAGGACTCCTAAATATGGTCTGTAGTCTCAGAACCTTTCACTGAATGCTGCTTTGATTTGCTGTGCTTTATCTCTATATAAAGATTCTGAAATTAAAGGGATTGCTTTGATTTTAAACTTCAAAATATCAAAACTAATACTGGTATTACTGGTATTAGTGTTCTTCTAGTTTGTTTGTTTGTTTTGGTGTTTTTTTCCTGGTTTTGTTGGTTGTTTTTTTTTTTCCTGGAGCTATATTAAGTGAGGAGGCAGTCTGCAGCATGGCTTTTAAAAACTGTATGAGTGCAGACCTTATTATCCTGAAGTTGCAGCTATTTTCCCAGTGCTCATCAGTTACTCTTTTATTGGGTGCATGTTCCCCTTGGTACAGTGTGAATGTCCCAACCCTGTGCTTGCTTGTACACTCAGCAGGTTTGTTACAGTGCTTGGTATTCTGCAGGTAAAGTCACTCTGCTGAAGCAGTTGGGGGTTTTATGATCAGACTGAAAGCTAACACAGTATTTTGGATTTTAGTCACTGGCAACCTGATAAAAAAATGAGGGATCTTCACTTTGTTTCTTTTTTATCTATAAAATGTTCTAGCCTATTCTGTAATGCTTTCCTGAACTAATATGTACATCTCTTTGCAGATTAAAGCTGGAGGAGAGAAGAAAAGATTTGGTACAGAAACTTGAAGAAACTACAAAGTTAACTACCTGTTTGCATTCACAACTTAGGAGGTGAGACTGTACTGCATAATGTAGAACCTGTTTTGTAGTGGACCTGGATGTCTCAACTTCATTCTTAGGATTTTCTCCTAGCTGGAGGCTCAGCAAAATTTATTTAGTATTTAACTAAGAAAATGCAAGTGTAATAGCTTCAAGTGTTTTGTCACCATGCAAACCTGGTGTACTTTTATAATTTCAGTAAATTTTCTAAGTTGATAGTTCTGTAACTATTCTGTAAACAACTTTTAAGTGTTTAGAAGGGCCTGCTTGAATTATTTTTCCTGACGTTTTTTCCCAGCAGTCCTCCAGAACCGAGACAGTGGCACTCACTTTCTCTGGCCTGGCAGGACTCCTTATCTCCTATTATTAACAGGACAAGAGTGCATGTTACAGCCTTTGCCATAATTTATATAGTTGGATTTACTGTGCACATGGAGTGCCTGTTGCCATACAGATGGGAAGCAGTTCTGCTATAAGTTGTCTTCTATCTGGCTTATTTCCCAGGTGCTTGGGCAGGGGGTAGGCTGCATGAATTGCTCTAGAGGTAGCAACACTCCTGTGCTGCCAAAAGCTCCATCTTGGGGATCCTTGTGCTGTCACATTGACCACATGAGCACCCACATCAGAGTGGAGCAGGTTTCCAGTGGGATATAATAGCTGAGAAGGCTGCTGTTACTGCTGGACCAGTTTGTCAAATCTGCAGCCTTCTCCAGAAGAAAAGGGGCTTAGGCAGCTGGCCATAAGCTGGATAAGTTGCCCTGGTTGTGTGCAGGTTGGGCACACTGGTGCCAAGGTATGGGTGCTTAAAAAACATAATGCCCCAAGCAGCTTTCGGTTGTAATCTGTTGCAGGGCTGTTTCAGTCAAGCTTCCCTCTCTTTGTTCTGTTCTGTGCTGGTTTAGTTTAGTAACATCACTATGTGTTTGTGCTTTCTTTGCAGCCTCTCAGCTAGTACGTTATCTGTGTCTTCAGGGAGCAGTTTGGGATCCCTGGCATCCAGCCGGGGATCTCTGAACACATCAAGCAGAGGATCGCTAAACTCACTCAGCTCCACAGATCTCTACTATAACCAAGGCGATCAAATTGCAGATTTGGACTATCAGTACAAACTTGATTTCATATTGCAAGAAAAAACTGGTTACATTCCTTCGGGGCCTATCACTACCATTCATGAAAATGAAGTGGTCAGTTCCCATGGGAGACTGGGTTACAGTGACTCTCCTTCAGCTGCAGACCATCCCAAATTGACTGAACCTCCCAAATCTGTGACATCACTGTCTTCCAGATCCTCACTCTCCTCCTTGTCCCCCCCAGGCTCCCCTTTGGTTTTAGAAGCTGCATTTTCAGTGTCAGCTCAAAATTCCCCTCTGCATCACCTCACTACGGACTTTGAAGACTCTGACCTTTCAGGTGATTTTGCAGGCATTAGCTTCTGCGAGAACCAAATATTATTGGACTCTGAAGCCAGAGCAGGATCTCAGATTCCTACAGATGATAAAGATCTAAATGTTAGGCAGCCTCTGCCTTCTCTACATGAAGGAAGTTCAGGTAATTAAAAAAAAAAGTAATGTCAAATGTATATGTAACATGAAAATTAACAGCTGGCTCTTGAAATGAAGAGGTACCTTGTGTAACTGAAGAGTGTCTTGATCAGCATGCACTTGCCATCGTGGGCAGTCAGTAGTTCTGAGGGATGTTACCTAACTTCCAGTTTTGGCTGCAGAGAGCTGCAATCACCCTGATTCTGTCTACACTTTTCAATAGCTATTTTAGAAAGAAAGTTCATATATTAATCATGTATTAATCTGTTGTGAAAACAGTAACATAAAAACCTGAAGCTGGATTTTGAAAGCATGGAGGATGCATGGTGTTCCTAGATTCTGTCAGGATGTATGGATATAGAGCAAATACCCTCTGCTGTTTGTTTGATAACTTGAAATCAGATCCTTTGTTTCTCATTGAAGAGTAAGTTACAAACTGACATCCTCAGTAAAAGAGACTTCTGGACTGAGAATTATGTGTGATGTGTATCTAATTATTTGAGCCTGCTATCACTGAAAGATCTGCAGTTCATTTTGAGTTGAGAAAGACAGGTGACTACATGCCATGTAAGTTACAGTGAGAGTTGCCCCATTTTTAACATGGATTTCACAGCTTTTAGCTTTTTATCCAAGTTAGAACAGAGGTCCTAAGCTAGTCTAGGGCTCCCCCTGCCATCTGTGGGTAACTCCCAAAAATTAGGACATCTTGTCTCCTAAAGCATACTTCCCTTTAAGGAAGAAGGGATGAATGACTGTGAGTTATCAAGGTACCCTTAGTTACTAGTTAACTTTGAGGTGGCTGAATTAGGTGTGATGAATTCCACTTCTGGTCTGCAGCAAAAGCCATGCAACATACTTAATCATCTCATACTGTCAAAACCTTTGGCAGAGCCAGAATTTCAAAAATCCCAGCTGTCAAGAATTGATGGCTTGTGCTCAGTCTTAGAGTGCTCGCTTTGCTGCCTTTTGTTGGGGCTGACAGTATGTTGTGCTCTCTCTGCACATTTATTTTTGCTAGTGTCATTCTGTGTCACTGTCTTCAAGTATGTTGCAAACCATTCATGTTTATGTTACACAGTGGCTCTGTTTTCTCAAGGAAGAACTGAGTGAGACACATTTCAGTAGTGCTGAGCACTGGCAGCCCTATTTGAAACCTGGTCAGTACCTGGCATTTCCAACTGTATTTCTGAGCTGGTAGGGAAGTAGCTAACTAAGGAATTTGGTGTTCTAGAATAAATATGGCCTAGCTCTTGAGCATTGTTCAGATTTGTTGCCAAGCTTGAACACTTGTGCTTGGAGTTTTCCAATTTTTAATAGTAGTACCTGGACATATTCATACAGTTATATATTTTAATGAGAAATTTGCTTTTATTTTTGTAATTCTCTCAAGGAATTGTTGTAACATCTGTTGTCTAATTAGATTAGCTTACTGCAGTACTGTAGTAATTTCAATGTTGGCCAGAGCAATGTGGCACCAGAAGAGAAAGGTATGGTATGCTTAGTACAAGCTGGGAGTCCCCACTCTACTTCACTGTGCAGAAAGAAAGCAAGAAATTGACTGATGTCTTAATGGTCTGAACCTGTGAAATGCAACGTGAAAAAACATGGAAGGGGAATTTTGGGGGGAGAGGGTCTTTTTGTCCTTTGTCTTTTCAGGATGCTGTAGCACAGTAGTTATTTTACTTTAGAGCCATATTGTAAAAGATTGAAACAATAATTATTTTTCCTGCCTGTATTTCAGCAGCATATCCTTTCCAAATTAACAACAATTTTCAGTCTGTTTTTGCAATCTGGCTGCTACTCACCTAGTCTGAGAAATGAATTCTAAATGCCTTGGAATTTGGGAGCACTTTGGGCTATGTGGAATCAGAACTTTTTTTTTTTTTTAATTTATTTCTATATATCATTATTTTCAAAGGCATACTGTGGTTGTCTAACATTTTTTAACTTTTTGAGGACCTCTTATTCTGGATATTGTCGGGTTGCCTTTTAAGTCTATGTAAGTAGTTATTGTTTTAAAATGTAAATTCATCCTTTGATTCTTCATACTGATACTTCCTCATGTAGCGTCATATGCATAATACAAATTGTCTTTAAACCTGTATTAAGGCTGCCAAAACAAGTATTTGAATTTTGAATAGCCAGGTATTAACTAATTACACTTTAATACCTCTGATTTCCACAGTAAAATGGACCTCATGGTGAGACTTCAGTACATTAACAGTGAGACACAGACCTGGGGTTGGTTTAGTGTTTCTACTCCAGTTTCATTCTTGAAACTGCTGTGATGCTGAATGGGAAGGTTTGAACAAACTCAGCTGGAGGCATAAACCTGCATAGAAAATTTCAGCCTACACGCTTAGGTTTTTACAAGACTGCAGATCTGAATACTGCTGAATCTTAACTTGGGCATAGACAAAGACTCGAAAGTAGTACAGCTGCTGTCGTCATGTAAACTGCACTGGCTCTCTAGATGCAGTGTTCACCTGCTTCTCTGGCTGTCTGACTTTTCTGTACAGGTGAACCGTAGAGATATTTGCTGCTCTGCACATGTCCCTGCTGTCAGAAACCAAGTTGGAATATCATGTAGTTCTTCCACAGTCAGTCTGTGTCATTGTCAAAGTCAATTCAGGCTGCTGTGGTAATTCCTAAGGGTAATCAATAAATCATGTCATCACCTTCACCCCTCACATGGTGGGGGGGAAGGGAAAGAGCACTTCATCATCAAGGAAAAAGCATTCCTACTGCCATAAATAAAAGCACAAATGCAGCAATCAATCATCTAATCTAGAGCCTTAAATTTTAACATCTTAACAGGATGTAAAGTCATGATTCAGATGGGGATGATAATGCATACCAATATCCTCACCCATTGGCAGATAAAAGGACTGCATAGGCCCTCAGCTTACTGTGCTGCCGAATGTGGCTTCACTGCATGACACTCGCATATGAATGCAAGTTGAAGATTAAAGCTAAGTAGTCATTGAGAGGCTGTAGCATAGAAAGTTTTTGATGATAGAAAACCAGAGAGGATTTCTAGCAGTTATATCACTGGGGAGAGGGTGTCTGTCTGACTTTTGAATATTTAATAAAGAGTAGGCAAGCACTGGGCATGTAGCTGAAGTGTTACCACAGTGCTGACTGTGAACATGGCAAATACTGGTTTAAAGTTCAGAATAATGAGGGTTGATAATGAAGGACAATAACTAGCTGAATGCATAAGGGTGATCATAGGAGTCTGTGTCTCTGTGAAGGTATAATAGTACATTTTCAAGTTCATCAGTCTGGTTATATCTGCAGCCAAAATACGTGGTAACAGCAGTACAGTCTCAGAATGTTTAATGATACAGAACAAAACTACTCTGTGGTACTCAGTTAAGGGTCACCGCTTTCAACTTGACAACTTTCTAAGCTATGCTCATCTCTCTTTCTGACTATTAATCTCTTGGACTAATTTTCATTCTTTTTCCTTTTTGTAGGTGGTGATTTACCAAGGAGAACAGCTGGTCATCTGCTTGAGGAGAAAACAGCTTGTGTATCTGCTGCTGTGTCTGATGAGTCTGTAGCTGGAGATAGTGGTGTATATGAAGCTTCTGTGAAACAGTAGGTTTGAGAAATCATGCAAGTCCTAACACCAAAAATTTAAATTTATCTATGATCAGTTACACAGTATCAGCAGAAGTTGTTAATGAGCCCTGCCTTTTTTAGAAATAATTTGTACTTTTAGATGGAAAGGACAGCATATTTGCCAAACAATGAAGTTTGATTTGGGTTATTTTTTGTGCTTGTATAATTTGGTTGAATAGCATTAATATACATTTCCTTATAATCTTGGGGGATTTTCTCATGCTAGAAGTGTTCCCAAGAGGAAAGCTTGATGTAAACTATGCAGGTTCTGCCATGTGACTCTATTGACACTACTCAGAGTCACTGGTTTTACTTCTTGTTTTGTTTAGGATTTTTAAGATTGTATAGCATTTTTTGGAATGTTTTTATTTTTAAAAAGAGGTTATAGAAAAGACAAGAAAAAACTGTTGTAATGATGGTATTAAAATAATCCAGGTTGAGGTATAGGGTTCACTGTGGTGATCAGGATATAAGAAACATATTTGCTGTTATTTTTTGACCAGACAACTTCTGTAGGATTCTTCATACTAGTTTATATAGGGTTGCCTGTAATCTTCAGTAATCAGCCTAAGGCCTTTCTGAATCATTACTGCAGTTGTCAAACTATTCCAGCAGTGACTGTCCCTAAAACAAGCACTGCTATTGTGTAGGCTCTGAAATTCTTATTTGGAGTGCATGCTGTAATTAAATCAGCGTGTTTAGGAGAATGGATATAGGTTCTGTGTATGCATACCTTAATAATTGCTGAAAGCTAACTATAATTTTCCTAAATTTGAGTATTTGCCTTATTTTCCTAGACCAAATGAAAATGAGGACATTGTATATAGTGAAGATGATGCAACAACTCTAGAGGCTGCTCAGGTACAAATAGGACTCAGGTGAGTGACCAGCAAAGGGAATATTCCTGTTTATACATACATGTGAATAGTAAACTTCCCTCATGTTGTCCTTTCTTTAACAGATATGACCACGGCAATTCAAGTTTCGTGATAATCATAGTACGGCTTAGAAACCTTCCGGCGTTTTCTGTCCCCCTTGGCTCTAAGGTGTAAGTCAAACAATCACTGAGAAGTAGTGTTGAAATACAAGAATATAATAATAAATTGTAAAAAATTCTCTAAAGTAATTGGTTGATTTACAGCTTAAGAGTACTGAAATATGTACAAAACTTTTCAAACTGTTGTAGTATTTAGCTTTTGCATATTCCAGCAAGAAAAAGAAGTTATCAGGAAATTTGCACATTCCACTAAAGTGGAATAAAAAGGATTTTTAAATGGTGTTTTATCTAGTGCTTCTAAACATTCTGTAGCTTTGTGAGTGCTGAACAGCTATGCTGTAGTTACTAAAAACATTCTTCTGATGCTTTGGCATCCTTTCAGCTCACAATGTTGTCTTTTTACATTTAAGTGTCTTATTGATGTAAAATGGTATTTAAAGCAGTATTTGTATTTTAAGGGAGCTTTTAAAGGGAAGGGGTAATTTAGTAAATTGCAAGTGGACAAGCACAGTCACATTGAGATACACCATCCCTAACAACTGGAGCTTGGAGGTCTGTTAAGGATTAGTTCTTGAGTCAAATTGCACCAACATGGAAAGTCTAAAAGTAAATTACAGTGCAAGTCATATGTAGAAAATGAACCGAAATGCCTGAATATGTTACCACTGAATTTCTAATCCAAAATTCTCATCTGTATAAATAGGTACAGCTTGCCTTGGGGACACTTGTACTTGAGTGAGCTTTTTGACAGACTGTAAGACTACCTTAAACTGTTGAAAAGCTTAGCAAGATTGGAGTAGGACATAATCAATCCTCAGAAAATTTGGTTTTCTTGCAGGTGTCTTTCCCTTTGTATCCTATTGCCTTAAATTTGATTGGCAGATAAATAGGAAGCCACTGGGTATGGAAAGGATGCATTAAGGATAGAGGCCTGGGTGCTTGCTGGATTTTTCTGTTTGTTTTTGTTAATAACAAATGGTTGTTCTACTACTATCCTTCCTTCTCTGAACTAGTCTTTCCTCTGCTGACCTTCCAAGTCCGCTAACATTTAGCACAAGAATACAGAAAAACTATAGAAGAGTAAATTTCTCTTTTTAATTAACATTAAGAACATGTTTCCTTCCATCTGTGAGATGATCTTCATTGTTTACAGTACTAAACTTGGATAGAGTCAGAAACTGCTACCTCTCTTGCTACTACCTTACCAGGCACAGAAACTCCCTTTTGGGAAATGTTTTTGCAAGGGACAAGAGGAGTTTCTGACTCATTTTTGTCACTTCTTTTCCATTCCACTGATAAGTTCCTGTTCTATTTTGTTGCTTTGCACTCCTTAAGTTGATGGGGTGAACTTCTCTTATGCATCACCAGCAAGTGCCAGTTTCAACAGAGGTAAAGATTTGGTTTTGTTTCTGGCAGGTATATTAGAGTAGCAGTCCTTCCATCCTCGACTGATATCAGCTGTCTGTTCCGCACTAAAGTTCATCCTGCCATGGAAACCCTTTTATTCAACGAGATATTCAGAGTAGCCATTTCTCAAGTAACACTGCTGCAGAAGACACTGAGAGTAGATGTTTGTGCTGTCAGTAGAAGTCGTCGGGAAGAGTGCTTGGTATGCGGTTTTATTTCTGGTGCTTTTTTTGGCATGCATTTGTTTGTAGTGTCCCCTCTTGTTTTGATGGTCAAGGCTGCTAAAATTCCACAGCCCTTGGAGACAAAGCCTGAAGCATAACTTAGTTGTTGCTATAGTACCTAGAATACTGCCTTTCACCGAAACTGCTGATACAGAATGTAATCCTGGATGGAAGGTGTTTTGATAATTCTAACACTACCTTAACCCTTTAATTACAGATTGATATTCCATCTTTGCCATTTTATACATAAAACCCCCGTAAACTTCAATGCAACATTACTTTAACACTAGGTTTTAAAGTAAAAGCTGAAGAAGAGCCACAGTAAAAAAAAAAGAGAGCAAACCCTCATTATCACTACTTTTCACAAAGAACAAACTAAATTATGTTTTGGATGTTATTTTAGCTTATATGATGGACACTGTTTTGATCTTTATGATCTGTTGAAATAATAAAAAGGCATGACATTTATAGATCAGCCCATTGGAAGCTGTCACTTTAAATTTTCTTGTTAATCGTAGTCATCACCGAATCAGTGATGCTTCATTTACTTCCAAATTGCTCTTGCATGGTCTGGTACAACTCTAGTTTTCCACCATGAGAGGGATTTTAGTAGCACAGTGAGATTTTTTCAGTTACAACACACTGAAGTGATGCTGGAATCTGCTGGGGTTCATCAGTTCCAACTACTGTGAAATAGCCTCACTTTCAGAACATAGAAGTTAACTTAATTCCTGGGGAATGTATTGGCCTCTTTCAGTATGTAAGAGTTTTCCCCTGAGGAAAGGGAAGGGCAACAGAACAAAAATGCGACATCAGGCAGGATACAAAGGTGAAGAAAGGACTCAAAAATAACAAAAAATCCCAACGAAGACAAGGGTTATTCGCAAGATCAAATGAAAGAGTTGGGAGTACCATCCCCGGCAGAAAGCCCTGGACAACAGGACCAGAGTCTTGGCAAGAGTTCTGTGTGCAGCCCAGTAGCTGTGGAGATAATACGCTTTACCAAAGAACAGAGGATTTTAATCTCCAAGGCACAGCCCAAAATGAGTACTTCAGTAGTTTTCCCAGAGTACCAACTCGGTGGGTGTCAGTGCTTGTCCAAATGAAAGGGTTTCTTAATCTCTTTTACTGGCTCTTCATCTCCTCCTTCCCTGGTTTGAGCAAGCAAGGTCATCCATTATTTGCCATATGGATGATTTCTGTGGTGGGACAGCTGAAAGATCATGTGACACGAGCTGGTGCTGCACAGGTTTTCCTTAGTGAATGCACTAGAGCAGGTGTGGGCAATCCCGTGGTATGGGGGGTGGGGAGAAATTCTGAAGACTGAAATAAGAGGTGGCAGAATGGACAAGATGAAGGACTTTTCCATGTATTTCTATTTGTCTATAACTGGAAGTGGAGGGAAATACAAACTGTAGAGTTAAAAAGGGAATTCAGGTTCATGTCAAGTTTGTGCTGCCTGTTTTGCATGATAAGTACAGTAGAATTTCAGCTGTTTTGTAGGAAACAGAACAAATTTAAATAATTTTCTTCCCTTTTCTTATTTTGTGCAGTCTGGGACTCAGATCAGCCTGGCAGATGTATCACTTTCTGATGAGACCTGTACTCTGTGGTACAACCTGTTGCCTTGCAAGCAGAGTCCCGGCAAAGAACCCAAGGAACAAAATGACGAATACATGTTTCTGTTAAGCAAGCAATCACAATCGTTGGACTCACTGGACTTGGTGAGCAATGTGCTGGCTATAACTGTGATAGCAAAAAAAAAACCCAGAGACTCCAATTGTGCTGTTGCATTGTAGTTACTTGAATGTGTGAACTGCCCTCCCCCGAAGGTCCAAGGCCCTGTTTTGCAGGCACTTTTGTCTAAAGTGACTTTGTGTGTAGGGCCTATATGGGGTGTCAGACAGGAGTGGGGATGGGCAGAAGCTTTTTACTGGATACAAAATTGTACTCCCAATTTGAAACCTTTCAGCTGTGTTTCTTTTTAGAAAGAATGTTATTGAAGAGCATCCTTAAGTGTATAATTTATTTTCACATGCACACCTTGAAAATTGCTATTTATTAACTATTCAAATCTGCCTACTTAAAGCCCCATTGCATTGAACATGTTGTTTATGCAAAACATACTAACTCTTCTGGTTAAACAAGCTTTTCTGCTTTAATCCCTTCTTAAGAGAACTGCATAGAAAGTGTAACTTTGAAGAGCACCTTTTTTTCAGCTAAGAACATTACTAGTATAAGTGGGGAGACAAGAAAATACATTGAAGGATGGCAGGAACATATTTGATTGCATTATCATTTTAAAACCAATTGGTTTTCATTGAGATTTACTCTGTTTAAAAATAATCATTCAATGTGCTATACACTGACAATTCAAACCCCTTACCCTTGTGATCTGTTTCTGCTGACATCAGGGAGCAGTAGGGTAATGCAGCTCTTGCAAGAGTTGTCTTTTTTTTACCGGTTATGTATCATTCAATTCTGGTTTCATCTACTTTTTCCTTGTGAGCAGGATGCTGTGTCAGCTCTGCTGAAGAGGACATCTGCTGAGCTGGAAGCAGTAGAACAAGAGCTGGCTGAAGATGAGGAGAAGGAACAGGAGCAAAGGGCCTCTGAGGAAGACTGGTAAAGCCACTTTCCCTCCCTCACTGTTCATGCCTGAATGATTCAGCTAATTCTTCCTTTTCTTAGACAAACAAAAGGGCTGTACTTTTGGAGATCATAGACTTGTAGAATGGTATGGGTTGGAAGGGATCTTTAAAGATCATCCAGTCTAATACCACTGCCATGGGCAGGGACACCTTCCACTAGACCAGGTTGCTCAACACCCCATCCAACCTGGCCTCGAACATTTCCAAGAACAGGACATCCACAGCTTCTCCGGACAACCTGTTCCAGTGCCTCACCACCACTGGAATTAGAGTAAAGTCTTTTTCTCTTGTGTGGTCAATTAATTCATGTTCTTTTAGGTTTACAGTGTCTTGGCTGCTCTATGAACTCCTACTGCCAATGCTCCTCCATTCCATGTACATCTTCCTGTGAAACCACTTGGGCTGTGAAGCCACTGGAAGTATAGCAAAATATCAATTATAGTTCCATTAAGTGTAACAAGCAAATAACAGGATTTGAAAAGAGAGCTGCTGTCTGACAAAGTCAGTGTGGGTGTGCTTCCATTGATAGTCTCGTTTTTGAAGAAATTGTGAACTTTCCCAAGAAACAGATTTCTTGCTAAATTGCTATTTGAGTTCTGTTACTGTGCAATTTCTTAGCTGCAGTGTAGAAGTAAATACCTGCTTTATTATGGGGGAAGGGGAGAGTTGCATTTTTGTTTTATGAACTTATCACCATTACAGCTATTGAATATAGTGCAGTGTTGTCGTAACGACCTTGAAGGTGAACTGTAGTAGCGCTTGCTGGGTTTTGCTGGAGGCAGCAATGAAATGGGCCTTCACGTGAACTAAGTGGAAGCATTTGGATGATAGTTGTTTTCCCTGTCAGGAAAATGCATACCCCATACATGGGTGCAGGTCTGGGCTTTCTGGTATCTTTGTCTGGTGAGCTTTTTCAGTTTCAGAATAAGCCTGGGTTACTTCTGTTCATACAGGCTAGAGATCCTTGCAGAGGCCTCTGATGAAATTGTGGATGAAGAGGAAGATGACATTAAGCTGGCAGTAGAAGGCGACTCTAATGATGACCTGGGGTTACTCATGGATGCACCAGAAATGAATGAAGACAAGAACAGAGAGAACAGCAATGAGGCCCGTGAAAGCCAGCAAGCTGCTGTAATTCTAACACTGGTGAATATCTTAAAATTCACATTCCTGCAGTATCTTACCGTGTCTAAAAATCTGTTTCTGAGAAATTAATATGGAAGTCTGCTGCATCTGTGCATTTACAATTTGATGTGGCCTTTGCTGTAGCACTTGTCAGTATGTACTTGTAACAAAATTGGTGTGGTCACTTCTGAACTATGAAGAGGACATTGAACAGACATGCTAGGCAGAACGTCTAAGTCCAGGACAATTAACCAAGACACTCTATCTTCACTTTTTTTGTTGCATATGGAGAATATTCAAAATACAAAGCAGTTCAGTAGCTTCAGCCTGTGCATATTTAAAATATTTCTGCACATGTGTTTCGTTGTTTCCCTTTTTTTCCTTCAGATTCATCTGACAAACAGGGGGAAACACATGACATGGGTCAAGATCTTTAAACCAGTGCAGGGATTTCCTTATTTTTTCCCTTTATTTTAGGGCGTGAAATACAAAAACTGTCTTAGCAGAAAAAAGGACAAAAGATTAATGAACAGAAAATTCCAAAATGTGTATTAAAACTGTGTATACTTTTGAACTATTGAGGGTACTGTTGCACCCACACACTGCATAAAGCAAATTCAGATTCCATATTCTTGGTAACTGTTGGCTTTAAACTATATTCCACTTTCTTGAAAGCACTTTTAGTAGATGTTTAGTATGCCTGATGTGGTAGCACACTCTCCGAAATGAAATTTTTAGAAGCTTTCTGCATCTTAATAAAAACACTTCTGCATGTTTTATACCCACAAGTTCTATAAAACAGCAGAAGTAAAAAGACAAAGAGTGACATCTCGTTCCTTCACCTTTGTGACAATACAAAAGTTTAACATCTCAGTGGACTTACTGGAAACAGTAATTAACTTCCAATTAATGTGGCAAGATGCCAAATGAGCTAAGGCTGTGGTATTAAAAGGACTGACAGTCTGCTGGGTAGCCAGTGAATATAGATCAAAGCCCTAACTCGGCAAGGGGAGACAGCAAGGACACGTGTGAAGGTCAGACACGCACACAAGTACTTTGCTAGGCCTGGGCTGGGTGGACCTGGACAAGGAGTGAAAGACAGCAGACTCCACTGCAGAGCCAGCCACAGCATAGATCTCTGTATGCCACATCCTCTCGGGGTTGCTGTTGTGCTATTTAGGTCACTGTATTTATCACCTGCACTTCGAAAATGATGAACCTCATTAAATTACCCAAGTTGAAGAAAAAGCCCCAGTGCACACCAGTAACACTGGATGTTCCAGCTGCTGCAGAGCTTGGTCTAGCCCAGCAGCCAGGATGAGTGCAGCATGGAAGTAAGCACAGGCTGTACCACCCACGGGGATGGGGGCACTTGAGGCTCCCTCTAGCACATGTGGGGCAGTAGACAGCAGGCTGTGCTGAGGGACAGCAGCCAGCTGTCTTTTCCCTGGGTTCAAAAGGCTGGTGAAGCTCTGGAGATTGCCAGAAAGCAGCCCTGCTGCTGAGGCTTGGGAATGTATGGCAGTATGTCTGGAAGGACCTGGGCAGTGTAACCTTCCCAGCTGCCCTCTTTCAGTGTTCACAGGCACCATCTCAGGCATGGCAGAACCTTGCTCTTCTGCAAATACCAAACAAAGTAAATATAAATGTGCAATAATCATCATGTCTGCAAATGGCAAAGCAAAACATTTCTTGCACTGTTTGCATCAAGCCATCTGCCGAGCAGCAAAGGTCTTTGGCTTTACTGCCTACAAAGAGTACCTTCAAAGCCTCTCCACACACTGTTAAGCCTCTTGGGAATTTTGTATTTCTTTACTTAGAATAACTTCTCTGTAAATGCAGGGTGCTTTTTGCTGCTGGTCTTTCTCCATCCACTGCAAGGTGATGAGAATGCTTGTAAAATCCAAAGGTACAAAAACTACATGGTGGCATGTATCTGGTTATAGTAAGTCTTCTGCATTAAATTCCTTTTCATAGGTTGATAAAGAGACTAACACTGAGGAATCGCTTAATGAGAACACACCAGTCCGACCCAAGGACAGAGCCAGCTGGAGCTCCAGACAGCGTCCCTTTGTCAGGAACAGCATGATAGTGCGCTCCCAAACCTTCTCTCCAGGCGAGCGGAACCAATACATCTGTAGGGTAAGGGGAAAAACACTTGGAATGAAGAGCTATTAACTAAAGAGTCATTTAACTTCTTGGGAATGAAGCATTAATGACAGGGAGTCATGTACCAATTCTCCCTGCAAGAGGCAGAGCCTGTGCTTTCTCTAGAGTCTCTCCCTATCTGAGCTGATGCATAATAGCATTGACTTTCAGCAGAGTTGCATACTCTTGCAAAACACCTCAACTAGGGCAAAAATACATCCTATTGGAGAGAAATAACACAGATGCCTGTGCTGGCTGTCTGCAAAAAGTGTGTTTCCTTGCACATCAGCAACTCCAGCGCTCTCACAGCAAAACAATTTGTTACAACATGAAATAGAATTCGCTGTAAAATGCCATTGCATTACCATATTTTAATAATGCAACCATTTAAGGGTAACAGTGTGGAAAGAGCTCAGTCATCAATTTTAAATCTTGCTTTGTATCTCAACTGGTTTTAAACCTAGGCAGCCCAAATCCTGCTGTAATTGCATCTTTGAAAGATGTGCGGGTGCTGCCTCGGGACGGGGTTTTAAACATGGCTTTGGCAGCTAAATTCTCCAGTCTCTCTAGATCTATGGTAGCATGGAAAAAGAAGAAAAGATATAAATTGTGAGTCTTGTTGCTGCTAAACTATGAAAATCATGTGTTTAAAGATTTAAGCATGGATTACCAGCTCCATAGATTTTAATCACAGAAATGCCCTAGAAAAGGCAGTTTATTTTGATCTTTAGTTTCTACTTACTCATACAAGTACCTCTTTTTAAAATAAACCAAAAACTTATGCTTTAATTCCCCAGTTCAGTTAGAGGCAGTTGCCTTAATTATTTGGGAACATTAAAGTTCATCACTTGTCTGTGATTCTCATTAGCCTAAAAAAAATAAATCTATAGTCAATACCTACATATTAATAACTATTCCATATACCTTCCAGAATGAAACATAGCAGACTGTTTTCTAACAATCTTTACATAATTTGGATACATTGTTGGCTGAATTCAGAAGCTAGCCTTCATCTTAATTCCTGTGCTGGAACTTAATCCATAAATGCAAATTAGCTGTATTGGCAAAAAAAAAAAAAAAGAATCCCCTTAGTTTGCTGCCTATGCAGGTCTTCAACAGGAAGTAAAACTAGTTGCTTCGGTAGCTTAGTTAGTGTAAACTCTTGGGGTTTTTGCATCTGGGAAAGTATTGGGTGTAACATTGCTACATAACTGCTGCCAAGAGCTAGAATCAAAAAAAAGACCTACCTTGAATAAACCATTCTGTTTCTCATTGTGTATGGCATTGCCTGGAAGCAAAGTACCCCGTGAAAAGAACATGTTTGCAGATGAACCTTTTGCAGTGTCAGAAACACTTGTTGCCCACTGCTGGGGGCTCCAGAGTGGGCACTGTAGCTGCATCCAAGTTCACAGAGAGGGCTGAAGAGCTGGGGTCTCCCCAGTCCCAGTCCCTCGTTTGCACCACAGGCATATCCAGCCTTCCTTGCTTTATGGTGCTGTATGAGAGAAAAGCACCTGTTGAATGTACTCCGGTGAAGTGACAGCTGCTCTCTAATCAGAAGAGATGGCCTGGCTTTAAAAGAGCACCTACTCTCATACGATGTTACAGAAAACACAGAGATCTTTGAGGCCTAATGGACAGAACCAAAGTCTGTGCTTTGGAAAATGTCTCTTGAAAAGTGCCTAAAGAACATGAGTGACTATGGCCACCTCTCTGTATCCAGGGGTGAGCTCCCAGTAGCAGCTCATGGTGAAAAGACAGATTTGTCTCTCAAGAGGTGTACTTGTATTGCAAGTGGTTGTGTTTCCCACCCCCAGCTCCCAGTCAGTCCTGTGTAAGCACACTTTAGGGCCTTTGGCTTTGCTTACTGAAATGTTAGCAGAATGATTCCCTTTTTTGTCCCTTCCTGAAGAGGTGAAATACATTTTCTGCAGAGAGATGCTTCTGTTTTCCCTGGAGGTTACCACCTGTTAGATGCTGATGCACCTAACAATCATTCTGCACTGATGTGTATGAAATAATGCTAAAGTTACGAAGAAGCTACTGTCGAGCTGTGGTGCATAATTTTAAGGAGCAGGAAGTGCTTCCAAAGGAAGCTGTAGGCACACCTTTGCTTGTTACAATTAATAACAATACAAAAATACTGTTTGTTGGACAGGTGCATGTCTATAGTAATTTACCTTCCCTGTAGTAAATTTGTTAAAAGCCTGCCCCAGGTAGGTGAAATCCATAGTTTGTATCTGCAGCCAGACAATGATTTGTCAGTACTTAATAACCATAGTTACCTTCCTTGCATTCCTAAAGAGTCTACTCACTATTCATTCAGTAAGATCAATGGTTGTCTTGGTGTAGGATTAGAATTTTAGAATAGATGCTTATTCTAGTTGCAAACTTGTTAACTTTGTACTAAGAATATGACCTACATGTATATAAACACTGAGGTTCCCTGACTGGTTCTACCAATGCAGGTGTATTTGCATATGAAGGTGCTTTATATCTGTTTGTTGTGTACATTTTGACAGTTGAATCGCAGTGACAGTGACAGCTCCACACTAGCCAAGAAGTCTCTCTTTGTGAGAAACGCTATGGAACGACGGAGCCTGAGAGTTAAACGGGTATGTGCTGCGTTACCTGCACGTCATTTAAAACAAAGTATGGGGAGAGTAGGAATACCAAATAACATGAAAGATACACTATATTTCAAGTATTTCAGCAAAAGCAACACAAGTACCACAATTATGTCCTGTAGTTTCAAGTTGAAATCTCAACATAGTGGTCTCACTCCAATGTCATCTCCCCTTCAACGAAGCCTGTGTTGTTTTAGTTGTGGCTGAAGCCAGCAGCAAGACACTGATGCTCAGCATCATGGCATTTGTTGTTGAACTTGAGCTTATTGTTGAACTTGAGTTACTGTCAAAGGGGTCTGGGTTAAAGAACCTGCATATTGTAAAGTGACACAAGATGGCCTGTGTTGCACAAAAGTCAACACCAGAAATATACATCCTGAGCAAATTTTAGTGAAGATTTCAAGGATTTAGATGTCCTTTTAAAGGGAATTTACTCTTCACCAAAAGTATTCAAGTAGCAAAAGGATTGAAGGACAAGAGAGGAAGATTCTATTTCTCTTGCATGAAATTCATTCTTACATAAATTTAGAGAGTTATATTTTAGTCTTAATTGTAACTAGAAAAATAGTCCTTTGGAAGCCTTGTTACCGGGTAGCAGGATTACATTTTGCATAAGAAAGAAGAGGCTGGGATGCTGAGTACTCTGAGATGACTTCTCCTGCCTGACTTACTCATGCAAAAACCCACTGTGAAAGGACAGTAAATAATGTGAAATATGCTGAAGAAATGCATGTTTACAGAGTTTGTAACATTATGTGTTTGGTTAGGCCTTGAAAAAGCAAATATTTACAAAAATAAATAATGTAGTTGAAATCTGTGGGGAATTCTGTGTAGTGTTGTGTCTCCTGGTAGTGTCATCCCAGGGATCAGAATGGGGTTTTTTGTCTTTAACCTGTAAATATATCATTGTGCACTTGGTTGGAGCATTTATTTTTAGCTAGTGACTAAACAAAAATTCCAGGATAGGCGAATTTTTTGACTTCAGAATAAAGGACTGGTAAAAAAACCCAAAAAAATATTTGAGCTTTTCTGACTGTAATATGTCAAACCCTCCACCAGCCTCTCTAGGTATTAACTTTCATTGTTCTGTCTCCCAAACGGCTCAGCCTGTTTGCCAGCCGATCATGCGAAGAGCTGCGCTGGAGTGCCCCACGCGCACTTCCCTGGACTTGGAGCTGGACCTCCAGGCATCGCGCACAAGACAGAATCGTCTCAACGATGAGCTCCAGGCCTTGCGGGACCTTAAACAAAAGCTTGAGGAAATGAAAGGTAGAGGAGAGGCAGACCTTCCTCTGTGTGTGCTAGAGGATGAACGTTTCCAGAAACTCTTGAAACAAGCTGAAAAACAGGTATGAGCAGCATTGAGATATGTGTGAGTAAATATGCCCCTACCTTTGCTATAAATTTGTTGAAGAATTTAGTCAATCTCGTTAAAAGATCTTTACAGAAGCTCACATTTGACTAATTACATCTCTGAATTACACAGTGTAATTACTAATTACATCTCTGAATTACACAGTTTTTGGGAGGTTGGTTGGGTTTTTAAATCATTAAGGAGATTATTGATGGGAATAGGGGCCTGGAGAGGTTGTTGGAGGAGTTAAAAGCCCAGCCAAGAAAAAAAACCAAAATCCACCCAACCTGCACAGTTGGAGGTATTCTGAACCTAACTGGTTCAGACCCTGACCACTCAGCTCTGGCATCACCTACTGTGAGCAGGAGGTTGGAGCAGACGCCTTCTGGAGCCCCCTTCCCATCCAAGTCAGTGAATGTACGTCAGTTTTCAATGCGGGGAGGTTGTGAGTGACAGCCAGGAGGGATCTATGCTCCTTAGCTCTTTATGGGTGATAGATACTAGGGTTTTGGTATGCCCATTTATTCAGAGTAGTAAAAATGGAAAGTTTTAACTAGGTGCAGAGGCCCTCCTCATAGGTAAGCAATAGTTGTTGGTTTTGTTGTTTTGTTTTTTTTAAAGCTAAATGTCAGTAAATAGCCTTGTGTAGAAGAGGAAAGGGTGATCCTAATATTTACATATACAAAGATGAGCTCTGAGTTAGATGTTAGGAATAAGATACTCCACATATAAGAGACAAAAACATAAACAAAAACATCACAGGACCAGCAGATGTCAAAAAGCAAATAAGACAAGAATTGCTAAGGAAAATACTTGGAACAAAACAAATCATTGCTTTAGCATCTAAATACTATTATGCCTGTAACATAAACACAGTTCATTATTGGTTTCCCTTTTCAAAACAGATGAGAAAACTACAGAGGGTCAACAAGGATAGTCAGAGGAGGAAACAACTTCCATATTAGGAATCGCTAAGTAGCTACAACTGAAGTCCATACAACCATGAGTGCGGTGGAAGAGAGCAATTAATCATGGTCTTTAATTCTCCAAGAAGTAGAGAATTGAACAGATGGCAGGTTAAATGCAAGCAAACATAGCATGACATTCAGAAACTGTAAAAGTGTTTTCAACAAAACATTGAGTGCTACAAGTTTGCATAAGTTCAAAAAATTACTAATTTATTGATTTGCTAAATTTATGGTAGAAAAATGCATATAATGATACCACATATTTCAAGAAGTCCTTGACTGATACCTTAGGAAACAAAACTTTTCCCCAGTATGTTCTCCCAATTCTACATTTGTGTCCTGTTCTGTCTTCTGGTCCCTCTTGTGGCACCTGCTGTTGACTGTAGGTAGTGGAGTACTAAAACAACTATAAAACACTAGCAGAGTTTATGGTGAACATTGATGAGTGTTCTGAAAAACCCTTGGGCAACATGGGGGAAGATAGTGCAGTGTTTAAACTTACTGTAAGTGTGTTGGTTTTTACCACGTGAATTCATTATATGAATTTGATCTAAGTTTTAACCCATAAAAATAGTAGCTTATAGAAAAGAAGCATAGCTAAATTTATGTAGAAGTTCATAGTTTATGTCTAATGCTGGATGCAGTACAGAAATTATAGTTTCTGAGTGTTTCATTTAAATTACTCCCATTCAAAAGCTATTCCCTCTAGAACAAAGTATGCCTATGCAACATTTCTTATTATGAATCCTTTGGATTTGTGCTTTATTTCAGCTGGCTCTTTCAAGGCAGGAGGTAGGTTTGTCACATTTTGTATGGCTGCTGTCAGTGATCAACACCATTACACACACTGTGGTGAGGAATAAGGGTAATAATACACATTCCTAAAATATAGGAAGGCACTAGCACAGCATTTAAGTCCTCCTTTCCGAGGTAAAAGTCAGAACAATGATCATAGTCACTCCACCTCTTTGAAGAGTGCTTACAAAGTTTCTAGAAATATTTCTACCCTTCAAATCATTGCAGACTTCCCCTGCAGAGCAAAACAACCCTGAGAGCGCTGTACTGTGTTGTCAGTGTTTCCCCTTGGGTTAGCAAAACACAGCAGCCTAGAGAACATTGTCATAGATTATTTCTTAGATCCTGCAGGCATTATAATGGCACAGACTAATGCAGCAGCTGGAAACGCCAGAGAAATTGAGAGTCTCATGTGAAAAATGAAACTGCAGATGTGGGGAATGTTGAAAATCAGTGGCTGCTTGCTAGCATGTAGTTACTCTGCTTGAAGCCAAATCCACAGACTCCATACCTTCCCTCCCGTTCCTTCCACACCTTCCTAAGTGCAGCAAGTATGTAATGCCCACTAATACCTGCAGATCAGAAAACAGAGGTAATTCTGTGCACCAGAAGTGTTTTCTCTTGTTTAGATTGGATGTTTATGAGAAATCATGCAGTATTTCAAAGTTTGAGTCTTGAATCCGCATACAAGTAAGTTTTCAGACACCTAGTGTCCTCTGAAGTACTACTTCTGTTTATATCCAAAAAAGATTCCTGTAAATATCTTCTTTATTTCTTTTTAGTACATCTTCTATGTGGAGGTAATATGTAATTATGTCATCAATACCAATAATCCTGTCCTTGTCCCAATGATTTGGTGTTTAGCACAGTTAGCTTTTCTTTAGATTCAGTTTCTTCTATACAAAAACCACAGAAGAACAAGACAGGAAATAGCATTTCAGCTCTAATTTTGATAGAGTTTCTTCTCTGTCATCTTAAACAAGCTTAAGGTAAGCCCAGATAGAGACATTCCTATCTGAAACTTATATTTGGTAGGTAAGTGTTGTGAATGAGTGTTTTAAAGAATAAAGAAATGTGCTTAAAGAATCTGAGATCATAGTGTGGGGGGTGGGGGGTGGTGCATCACCACAGAATGTGCCAGATTTTTAGGACTTCCTGAATGTCTGGCCATTGTATTAGTGTGCCTTTCTGTATTTTTTATAAAGCACTCAAGAAACATGATGTAAATATAAACCTGGTCATCTACATACCTTCTCATATGCATATTCCTAGAGACGTTGGGCTGAAACCCAGGCTTCTCTTAGAGTATCCTGAAAAAAATTAATGGATTCAAAAATGAAAAAGGGATACATCATAGTAGAGAGTATAAAAAAAAAAGAAGTCCTCTATGCTCTTAAATCTGGAATGCAGTAATCACAAGAACCTCATGTATACTTAGGGAAAGGATGAAATTAGAAAATTTTGAAATATTGTATGTTTAGTACTTTGATGATAAATATTAATTAGGGGAGCTGGTAAAACATATGGCCAGTGACATATGCAAAATTAATTACGACATTACCAGTTGTAGATTGCAAATTTATGTTCACTAACTAATAAAGAAAACAATATTTATAGGTTAATTTCATTTTTAAATCATAGCTATTTTAGAGTTGGGGACTGAAGAAGTTAAAGGCAGTACAAGCTGACTGGATTTTGAGTCAGCTTTTGAAAGGGTGGTGCTCTTTCATGTTAAATACTTTCATATAGAAACCAGAGTGCTTTTCAACAGGGTACCACTATCCTGCTGTGAGCATCTTTCTTATAACTACCCAGTATGAAACTGATAGTATGGACTAGATCTTTTGAATTAGTTGGTTTTGTTGTTTAGGAGTCCACTGGGTTGAATTCTGAACTGGGATGTGAACTCCTAAGTTACAAACTAGCTTTGAAGATCACTGTTTCAGGCTTGCAAATTTATTTTAATTTGAGGTAATGAACAGCATTTTCAAGTCTCTAAAGAATCAAAAATTAAACTCTCTACAGCTTTATAGTTGTTCAAGAATGTGAACTGCTTCTGTTGAATTTTGATGGCTGACAAAATTCAAAATACAATAAATAACATTTGTCTGACAGCCCCTGCGGTCTTGAAATGAAAGCACTGCCCACACCATGCACCCCACATGTGATGGGGGTGACAATACACTTGTTACAGAACTCACCTGTGTATGAATGGGGGTCATTTGTCTAAGAATTCCAGGTGACTGCCCACCTAAAATCAGCTGCTGTTCAAATTACTGGATATTCAGAAACCCTTGATAAAGTTTTTTAAAGCCAAAGTACAGCTACTAATAGCAGTCTTGTTGCTGAAATGGTGGATGGCATAGCTGCAGCTGTCCTGTTGATGCTTAATAAAGGCATAAGTAATAGAGCCAGCAATACTGAGGTGCAGAAATTCAGTAACTTACTGTGGGGTACGTAGCTGCTCAACTCTGTTCACGAAAGACCTTTGGTCTCTTGTTACCACTGGTGTTCTGTTCACTTGCCTTGGCTTTTACACCTCTACAGTGCAAAAGAAAGACATGCAAAATAGGTGCCATGTCATGAATAAAGGCACAAAAGTTCATGTTCCTTGCTAACGTGGTCAACAAAACTTGAAAGTATATTTTCAGAGTACATCTTCCCTATTTTTTCTGTCGGTCACTTTAGAGTAGGTAAACTCTAAAGAGAGTTTAGAGTTTCCTGAGAGCTTTCGTCAGGAAATAAAAGTATTTTATATGGGAAGAGAATCAGTGGCTCCCAGTTCTAAAAAGATACTTGGATGGACAACATGTGTTCATACAAATTTAGGTCTAACTACAGCCCTAAGAAATAACAGAATTTATAAAACCTAGTAGCCACCTGAGATGGCATAGAATTTGCTCTATTTATTTTTTTTTTTTGGAAAGCCCCATTACCTTACTTCACGGCCATGGCTTAGGCTCATGATGTCAGTCTTTTATCTTGCTGACCTTTTATATAGAGATTTGTCGGGGTCTCCTCCCCCACCGTGTAGCCCTGGGAGAGGGGCCCTGAGGGCACAGACACGGGGCTTCCCTGCCCCTGCTCAGCCTCGTTCCCATGGGTTGGTTTGTGTTCCCTGCGCGGGCAGAAGGACCCTTGGTCCCGTGACTGGAACAGTTCCTCTGCAGAGCCCCGGCCATGCGGCTGGAGAAATAAACATCTCTGAAACAGCTACCAAGAATCTGTCCATATATATTTCTTTTCCACGGGACTCCTGGTTTGATATATGCATGTTACAGTAATCCCCGCTGTAACAGAGATTATCATAGATTCATTTAGGCAGGGAAAGACCTTTAGTATCATTGAGTCCAACAGTAAACCTGGCACTGCCAAGTGTTTTGCTTGACGTAGAGCATCTCTCACTTCTTTGAAACAAGTAGTTTTCACTATCAGCACCATACAGTTGTTTTTCTCGATACAGGCTGAACAGTCAAAAGAAGAGCAGAAACAAGGTTTAAGTGCTGAGAAATTGATGAGGAAAGCTTCTAAGGATGTGTGCCGGCTACGGGAGCAGAGCCAGAAGGTGCCACTGCAGGTGCAGTCATTCAGGTACGGCCTGTTCTGCTTATCATGCTCTTTTTAATGTAATGAAGTAACATGAAGTATTTCTAGGTATAATCAGACATGCCCTGTAGTATTAGTAAAAGTCCACATGGCTTTGACTTGCCAGAAACATCACGCATTTCTAAAATGGCTCTAGGTTGGAGTTTCAGAAGACCAGGCCTTAGTGACCTGCTCCTGTGGCAGTTCAGAGCGTGGTGAGGAAGCCAAGTGGAGTGTCAGACCCCTGTGTGACATCTGCTGTAGGCGGGCACGGTGTGACTGTTGCCGTGGTTCACCTCACCCACAGAAGGTTGACAGGGGGCTTTAAGTCATGGGAGCTCTTCCAGTGATGGCAGGGGCCTGAAGCAAATCAGTGCTCAAGGAGAAGTAGGACAGATACAGCTCATCAGGAAACTCATTAACCACTACTTGTGCCTTGCTCAAGACTTAGTGTTAAAGAAAGATCTTGAGACCATCCTCTGTTTTGTTTCCTTTCTCCTTTTGGTTGCAAAGCAACCTATTACTTGAAGCAATTAATGAAGTGTTCTTGCTTAGCATAAGCCAGAATGAACACTTGTTATCTTAAACCTTAATTCTAACTGGTCTAAATTCCTAAAAGACTGGCCAGCTTACAGCCTGGAGGCCATGCTCCTATATAAAAATAAATATAAATCTATTGATTGAAAAATACAGTGCTTGCTCTTGCACATAGAAGCAGTACTGCAAGTTAATTTGGTTTGTTGTGTCAGTTAATGCACATTTTTAAAGTTTGAATTTCGGATTCCTTTATAGGAAATTTAAATCAGCTGCTAATAAACGTGAGACTTTTTTTCCTTTTTTTTAATCATCTTTTGTGTGCAGTTGGAGAAATCCATAAGCAAGTAGGGGCCTGTGAGGCAGCATGTCTTGCAAAACACAGCTGTAAGTGATGCAGAATCAAAGCAAGAGAGAAAGGAAAGGGGTTCCTCAGCAAAGATGTGCTACAGCTAAGTTATTTATCTTCAGTTTGAAATTCAGAGCATCTTGAAGATTTCACTTTCTGTGCATGTCTTGAGAAGGGCTTTTGGTTGGTGCTGGTCATTTAACAGTCATCTCAGACAGACTGCTGCCCAAATCTACAGGAACATGTAAGACTGCTCAAAACATCATTTCCCTGCAAGAAGGGTATCGAAAGGCTCCATTGTCCTTCATTTTCTAGTCACCACATTAGGAAGAGAAAGCCAGTTTAGGCTGATTTTGCTCTGAGCTATTCTTTTTTATGGGAACTCAAGCTTCACCAGTGGAAAACATGGTTTAGTCTTCTGGATAAATACTTACCTCCTGAGGCTGAATTGTACATGCCCTGCTAGTTGGACTTGTTAGAGTGCTGTGGCCTCAGACTAATCACAGAGAGACATTTTTAAAGCTCTCAAGAAGAATGACTCTTCTGAGATTGAATTTTTAAGCCCCCAATACTTCTCTTCCGCTTTCTAGCCTGCTAGTAGGCAAACCTGTGTAAACTTGTTATGCTTCAGTAATGTCTCAGTTCATAGGTGACAGAAATGGTAACAGCACAGGGGAAGCAACTGGAGAATGGGTTGACAGTTTTTCTCTGAGTCTTGCCCAGACACAACTCTTCCCCCCTTGCCCTTTTCCCATGTCAGGATAAAATGATTTATTTTGCCTTCTCATCCCCCCACCGAAAATATCATCATAGGAAATTCAGTGACTGGAACAATATTTCAGTCATACCATTGCAGTTATTAATGAAATACTGACGTTTTTTCTGTTTCAAAACTGGAACTGCTTTTTACATAAAACTGCCTAAGAAGGTAATTGTGTCATTTGTTGTAAATTTGTTGTAAATAAATTTTCTGTATATTTTCCAAACCTGTGTTTTAAAGAAGTATGCTCTAACCTTAGCAACTCTACAGCAGATGACATTGCAGTCATGCAACAAATGGTAAAGAAATCCCTTGTTTTCTTTTCTGATTCAGGGAGAAGATAGCATACTTCACAAGAGCAAAGATCAGTATACCAGCCCTTCCAGCTGATGATGTATAATTACACATTTTCACTGAAGTGTTTTTCCACTTGTTCATATCTTTTCAGATGAGCTTTGTAGTTCCAGTGATGTGCTTTCAAAGATCTTCTATTTTACATTCACTATTGAGATGTTTATTTGTAAAATAGAGTGAACTGAATTGTTGTAAGCTTAAAACATGGCAAAAAACCCCAACAAACAGAAAACCAAAGTAGATAAATTTCGGTATACTGATGCTGATTTTGTACAGTTTGTGTGTATTGCATCTGTGTTTTTATTTTGTAAAGATGGAACAAAGGCAGTACTAAGCATGTATCCTGTTGAACTGCACTGTGTTGAGAAAAATTATGTTCAACAGACAATTGTTTATCTTTTCACTATTTTCATGTGAGCAGACTGTGAAGATGGCTGTTCTGCCATGCAATACTTTTGTACAAGAGTGTAACTTTTATAGTTTAAAGTTAACCACAAACATAAGCGCCTTTCCAAAACATCCAGGCTGCCTCACAACAGCTGCTGATTAGATTTATCACCCATGTTGTAATTTTGTTTCTGAAAATAAATTTCTTCTGGCTTGTTTTTTAATACTTTGTAGGAAGACACAGAGTTCAGAGTTTAGTTTTGTGAATGTACAGTACTTTAACCTGCACTAAAAGGTTTCTTGCATCTGCGGGAGAGTGAGAAAGGCAAGGCAGACAAGTAACCCTAAAAATTTACTTTGAGACTACCAAAAGGGGCAGCTGCTTTCTGAACCCAATGAATCAAATTCATAATACCAACACTGAAACTGAAATAGTTATACCCACTGTGCACTTAAAAATGAGAGTTTCTCTCTGTTAATCGTTTGTCCTAGGGGGCTCTCTGATTGCCAGCTAGGAACACATGAAGGAGTGTGCTAGGTTTACAGATCTGAAGATGCTTCATTAAAGGATTTGTACCAGAAAAAAAATCTCTCACATGCTAACTCAGATATCAGCAGTCCTGTTGGTAAGGTAAACCCTTTCTGAAAAAGAAAAGCTCCTGACTAGAAATCTGCACAAATTTTGGTACAGTAAATAACAATTCTTAAAATATACAATTGACCCTGTATGCAGTTGGGGGTGCACAGGTTTAATGAATAGATGTGAACAGCTTGTTTCAAATATGTCTTACGTGCTTCTTCCTAGCAGGCTGCTTCATCAGAAGGCAACTTGGATGCCCTCTGTACATTGGCTGTAGGTGTTCAAGCAGTCCTGTCTTGGTAAAGCAATTGGGGTCATCTTCCATGGGTACTGTGTAAGTAGGTGGATATTGCAGAGAACAGAAATTTTTCATTTTCTACTTAGTTTGTTGCACTCAGATGTATTTCATTCACTGGCTGCAATTTTCTTCCCCAAGCAACAAGCCACATTGCATGGACTTCATCTTTCAGAAGTGCTATAATTACTGGTGAGCAAATGGAAACAATATAACCACAATATGGTAGCAGCTGTCTTAGATTCAAAGTGACAATTCTGTGATGACAGGTCTGTGTAACACCCAAAGGTTTTCTTATGCACAAATACATCAGTTCACTGAAATATAAAGCCAAACATGCTATTTTGAGCAAGATGACTGATTGAACATTCGTTATGAATGCCCCATTTGTTTTTTGTGTCTTGGGTTTGAGATAACATTCATGTTTGAAAGGTCAATTTAAAAAAAGCTGGAATTATTTAATGTAGAGGTGAAATGAAGGTTGACAGTTTCAACTTCTCAATTTGATTATATAAGTTGTTTGTAGAATGATGTTTAGAGGTCTACTTTATGATTTTTCTTTTATTTATTTACAGTCTTATTTATGTTCTGTTTATTATAGTTCAGTTCTGGCCATAAAAATATTTGTCATTAAGGATGCTATTCTGAAAAATACTTAGAGGTATCTAAATTTTAGTCCAGTTAGTTGGTTTTTCTCAAACGTTGAATAATTTTCCAAAAAAAAGTATTATTGTCTGAGTTGTAAGCATAAGGTGAAGTCAAAACTTGAGTATTGCTGGCTTCAGCTTACAAAACTCCTTTAAATGAGAGACTTAGACATATTCATGCTCTTCATTTTCCAGATTGGTAAAGTTGAACATATTTATAGGCAGCTTTTAACAATTCCGGGTTTGGAGTTTGGGGTTTTTTACTAATTCAACGTGTCACACTTGAAACACTCAATAGAATAAGCTAAAATAACACATACAAATAAACTCCTGTCAGTTTAAAGTGATAAATATTACTCTTGAAGTGAAATTTACCCTGCACAGCAGGGTGTAACGAATGTAATTAGTTCTATTGCCAGGTACCAATGTCACTGCAGTTGCATATATCAAAATGTAAATATTACTGGTACAAGAATATTTAGCCAAATGAGCTAGGTTTAGCAGAAATTGTAATAGAACACAAATCAAATAATTTTAAGATTATTTTTCTTTTTACTATTGCTATGTTTATACTGTATTAAATATCAAATGCTCAGGACTGAACTAAATATTTAATCAGGTTATATTCTGAATGTGTTTCTGTTCTAATTTTGTCTGTAAGAGTATGCAAGTACATTACATAGATTAACTTGTCTCTGCACTTTTCATATGTTTCAGTGATTGGAAAATACATTTTTTTTTAACAAAGCTCTTTTCTAGACCAGTGTTTTATTTAATTCTTTTATTGCTCTTCTGTCTCTTTATATGGTCTTTGCAGAAACAGATGGCTGCTACAGCTTTGTCAATGTAAAATCATGGCAATTTATAGAAAGTTCACATCAATCACTGACAGTGCTAAGGATAAGTTACATGGAAACTAATTCATATACTTGAAGTTAGTTCTTTACATTCATGAAGGAAAAACTGCACCAGCAATGAACACGGTTGAGTCTCCTCCAGACAACATCTCATTATTGCCCAGAAATACTGGGTGTCCTTAGAGAGAGAGAGGGATTGGACAGGGATAGAGGTGGTCATATTCTCTCTCCCTCTCTCTCACAATTGAGAATCTGGCATTATGTGATGTTATGTCTGAGAACATTTAGTTTACTGTAAATGATACAGGCCCAGCAAACTTCATTCAAGGTTGTACTGCATTAGGTTTTTGTAATGGACGTTGAACTGGTGCTACAAACTCTTTCAGACTTCAAGTAATATTATTTTGTAAAAAATACATAGTTTAAAGCAGCCCCAGTAGGAGTTCTGCTATTTAAAATATGGTCAAGTCTCCGTGCAGGCCTAGAGATTAAAATTTTTATACTCACTCCCCCAAGTTATACAACAAAACCAAAATCTGACATTTATCAGACTTGGAAGAAATACAGTGGTGGCTTAGATTGCCATAGCTCATCAATTCATGTAATTAAAAGTGGAAATAAGTAGTGATTAAAGGAACTACTCGGTAAGAAAGAATCCCACCCCTGCTCTTGTAAACAGTAACCTGTCTGTTCAGCAGGTCTGTCTCTCTTACTGTAACACAAGCAAGAAGTCAGAAAACCTGGTATCTGCCCTTTTTTAAGTCTTCCATTTCCAATTTCGAGATGCCGATGGGCACCTTGTATATCTGCCATTGCTGCTGCTGTCGTAAGTGATGGTCAGATGATAAGCAGATTGTAGAGAGGAGTAGAGATCCCCCTAGAACTAGAAAAAATCCACCAACCCAATCACTGAACAGTGCATCCCCTATTGCCCATCTGGGCAGAATCTCTGTGATGTCATCATTCCAAATCTCCTGGATTATAGTGTAAGCAAGGGACAGAGTCTCCAGCTATCATCTGGAGTATTCCTCCAAGTAGTAACAGCTTTTTTTTATCTTCTGCTCTGTATTCTCCATCTTTAGGCAGTCCAAACCAGGACCGGAGATCACAGGGCTCAGAAGTCATAGTCCATTTGATGTAGCTACTAAAGTAATGGAAATCTTGAATTCTAGGAAAGAATAAAAATCTTTAGACTGTGTTCCTACATCCTTTGCCAGAGTCCCATGCTCCAAAGCTCTGGTGCATTTATGTCTAAGTTGAGATTTTTCCAGCCTGGTAAGTAGTTACAGGTAGCAGTTAAAATCCATCCTAACACAGACAACAGAAATCCAGCTAACAGTAGCCTATGTCCGTTTGCCAAGTTCATTTTTTGCAGTCATAGAAGCACCAAACAATTCGCTTTTGCAGGCACTGTTCTGCTCAGTTCTTTGTCATGCTCTGTCATACATAAGCACAAGTTAAAACAATGCTCTATGAAGCATGAAATACTTCTCCCCTCCCTCCTGCTTTGTGTTGCCTGGTTCCATGTGCAGTGTTTGGGGGACTGGGAGGTGGCATGGTAAACCAGTAGCAGAAGGGTGTGGCCACAGCTGGGCTCACTTTTCATTAGTTTTTGGTTTGTTTTTTCAAGAAAAGCATATACTTGTTTTTCCATCAATCAGCTAAAGCATTACAGCAGTTTTGCTAATTTTGGCATCTCCCAGTTTGTTTTTAAGTTTTAATACCACACTGATGCACTTCCACTTAGACCAAATAACACTCTCTGCTTTGTGGCCAGTTAAATGCCATGTTTAAAGTCAAATATACAGCAATATCTTCCAAACATGAGTGAATGGAACTTGAGGGATCTTGGATAGGATGCATAATGACTCAAGACCAGTGTCAGAGGAAGATAGATACACTGGCTTTTAAAGCAGCATTTCTCAGCCTATTTTTGGTGCATAAAGTATGCAGGTGCCAGAAACTCTTAGAGTAACTTGTATGGGCAGTCCAATGTGGCAGACTGGGGAAACACAGCTTGCTGGGTCTGAGCACCCACACCATCACACCCCATGCGCAAAAAGACAGTTGCAAAGCTTGCTACAATTTCAGAAACCTACTATTCCAAATACACAGAAAAACCATTTGATGCACTGCAGGTATTCAGACTGTTTAGGACAGGAAATCTCCTCTAAGTTCGTATGTCACTGCATCAGTCAAGTGGAAAATTGCAACAGGGAGTCAAACTTCAGGGCTTATTTCATTGGTTACATAAAAAAGGAAGCACATTTTGGTTAAAATCCAAGCTGGAAGAGAACATGCATATTCATTTTCAGGCTTTTACAGTGCAGTTAAGAAAGCAAAAGCACCTTTTCTGTGCAGTCTCTGAAAACTTCAGTGTTTTGCTGCGATACAGTTTTAAGCAGTTCCACAGGTGAGAAAACACACCATCTTCCAATACCAGTTTATGGAGAAAACAGACAAATTTAGGAAATCAGCTAGGTAACAAAGAGTCCTTTGAATTACTACCGGAACAAGCTTCTGGCTTGCACTAGGGTTTGGAAAAGATAGGGCAGTATTTCTGTACTGCTTAAAACCTTCCATGTTAAGGCCTAGTTTCAGTTTCCAAGCATTGACACTGATCCTGCTGCTCTGCTACTGCATAATGGACCGAAGACGGATGGACTTCAGTTGAACAGATTGTGCAATTAAGTAGGGATCCTCCTAATATAAGACAAAATCCAGCAAGCCAGCCAACAAACAATGCTTCCCCAAAATCCCACCTGGGAACAATATCTGGTATATTCTCATCCCAAAATTCCTGGACTGTGGAATGGGCAACCCAGGAAACTGGGACAATAGCTGTAATCCCTGATATCCAGAAGAGCATTCCTCCAAACAGCAACAACCGTTTCTTTTGTTCCTGTTGTCTTTCACCAATTTTCAAACAGTCCAACCCAAATCCTGAGAGCAAGAGGCCCAAAATCCCTGATCCATTGGAAAAAAACATCAAAATCCTAGAAATCCTGAGCTCTGGAGGCAAGGCTAGGAAAGAATCGAAGTCCTTGCATTGCATTCCACCTTCTTCCTGTACAACACAAGCTTGCCAGAGTCCCATAGTCCAGATCTCCAGTTCATTTAGTTCCAAGTTAAGATTTCTCCACTGGGGTAGATAGGTGGTGAGACAGGACAGGACCCATCCCAACAGAGAGACCAAAATGCCACTTAATTGCATCACTGGTTGATAGACTAAGGCCATTGTAAGAGCAGAGTTCTGAAAGATTGAGGAGAAAGGTTTCCCCAGCAGTTCTGTACCAACTGCTACCTTGAGTGATGGTGGAAGCTGTGATGATTTTAGGTCTCTGCTGCCCCAAATATAAGCCCTTGCTATTAACCCTTTGCAAGCTCTGAAACACTTTTTTGTTCTTCACGAATATAAAGTTTCACATAAAGGACGAAGGACTTCACTAAACCATGAGTTAGGTTTTCCGATAAGGATTTGATCTGTTACCTTCCAATTTGCTTGGTAAAATTATATCCCAATGCCTGATGATTACAAGCCTGAGGATGAACAAAGAGGGCTCTATGACCCCTCACCCTAAAACACAACAGAAATCTTTGTGCTTCAATACGGATTAATTAGATTTTAAGTGGTGATAAAAAGGCAGCTCTGTGTGCAACAGGACTTCATTGTAATAGCTAAATTTGAGATTTCAGGGATGTAAATCAAGGCCTTGTAAAGAAAGGTAGACTGTTTGCCTATAATCTTTATTCTTAGACTTCCTCAACATACATAATGGCTTATCTTCCACTGCCCTGTTTTATGTCCCCAGCACTGTAAAAGACGCTTTGTAAAAGATCCTTATGCTTCACATTTTCTACATTCATTTCTTTTAAAGTGGGCTTTGTTTTGACTGACTCTTAAGGGGAAAAGGAGACGGGTATGGTGAAAGTACCGTAGGAAATGAAATCCTAGACATCCCCTCCACCATAATGAACCCGGGCAGATCATCAGCCAGCGTAAACTTTACCTGCCCCAGGACTTCAGCAACACCACGGTAGCAGCTTACACCAGCTCAGTGTCCCCTTTCCTAAAGCCCATGTCCCAGATGGCACACAGTGTATTCACTTAGTAACTAACAACATTTGGCACTCAATGCTCCCTGGGCTAGGAATGCCTAGTACACCTTTCTGATCAAAGCAAGATACCATTATGCCATTACCCCATTAGGAAACCCTGCTTTTTCCTGCTCTCATGTCAGCTAACCTTGTGCTTGTCCACAGGGTCAGAAGGAGAACATCTGTTTGCTGTTTCCCTTCCCACATGTAACAGCACAGCCTGTCTGGGAAGGAGCTGAGCAGCATGAACACATCCACATGAGTATGACCCAGAGATGTTTTCCAGTAATTTCCTAGATGTGATAATGTATTTATCAGTATATTTTAATTCTCAGTTGTTCAAAATGGATTATGTGATGGGAAAACATAACATTGCTTTTGAAGGTTTCCAAAGTCCTGAAGGATATCATTAAGAACTGTCACCGTGAGATGATCTCTTCTTCCTCATTTTTACACAGAGTCTTAATTTCAAACCCTTGGTTTTCTCCTGTCACAAGCTGTGAAGAACCAATACAAAAACCCCAGAAAGATGATCTATCTCCCTTTTACCAACCCATTAATTCGACAGTTTATACTTGATCAAAAAATTACCATGCACAAGACCAGAAATCACCGAGGGTATAACTGACAACACTGGGAACAAATTGTCACAAACAAGCCTGTAACTTTGGCCATCCACTAGGCAAAAGAAAAATGAGACAGATGAATCCCGTGTTCATTCATTCATTCTCCAGACTGTATTTTCATATTCGGCAGTGTCGTTTCTCTCCCCTTTCTCTGTTCAGAGCAGGAATGCTAGTTCTGGAAATCCTTGTGACTTTCAATGAGAATCTCCATAACGCCATTTGAATAATATTTAAGATAAAACAACCATGACTTAGGAGTGATTCTGCCCCTTCAGGGGTTACATGCTTATCTGACTTTAAAATCACAGTTACTGAAAGAGTATTATGGAAGCCTGTTGCACTTTCCTTGACTGTGTACATTCAATATTTTCTTCTCTGCTCTTAATTCCAACAGTCAATATAGTCTGAGAGTACAGCATCAGGCCTGTGAAGTCCATACATTTTGTAAATGTTAGCTACAACTGGCTATACTAAAGGCTATACTAGCCTATACTAAAGGCTATACTAGCCTTTAAATTTTAGCCATCAGAAGCACTGGGACTGCTGCATTAGTAAGATCTGCCAATTAAATTCTGCACCTTATTATTAATGATGCACTAACTTAGAGCAAGAAAAGCTTCCTTACACTATTCTGGATAAGATTATATGCAATCCTTATTCTTCTGGAGGGGAGGGGAAGGTAACACTTGCCTTGGCACTAAGATAGTGACAAGGTCTGGAATGCCTTTACTTGGAACTTACTGCTCTTATGAAAAATCACAGCTGAACTATGTACATTCTCAGGTCAGTCACTGCCTTAGTTCTATCTTCCTTGTCCTTCTTTCACCCTTTTTCTCCCCACTGTTACTTCTTTTCTCTCACATCTAAAAATGTCTCATCCCCAGAATAATTGTATTTGGTAGACTTGTGCCTACACAGAAAGTGACATGTCAGAATGACTGAAAAGCCTAAGGGGCTAGATTTGGGCTCCCATCTGTTTCTGTCCTACTGCTCAGGGCAATCTGAAACATAAGCCCAGGGTTTACTGTTATACTGTCATAACAAAAAACATCTGCCAGCATCTGCACAGCCTGAAACAACAGATCATCTTTAGGTGTTTCAGTGGGGATGGCCACTGAAAGATGGCTCCCAGGCCAGTGGGGCAGGGAAGGTGCCTGACAGGGATCTCTGCAGACAGTGGCAGGGGGCCCATGCACAAGAGAGCCGCTCCAGGACAGCTCTGGCCCTTCTCTTCGCCACTGCTCCCCTTGTCAGCCTCTGCAGCAAGGATGGTGCTTGTGCAACACAGACTTGTCAAGAAGAAAAGGAAGAGCAGGTACAGCTATCACTGACCAGCGTGTTTTCAGGTAAGGAAGGTGAGGATGGATTTAGAGGGAGTTTTGACTGGCTTTAGAGCATTTTTTTTCCCTGTTCCTTTTTCCCTATAGACTTTAAAGTCTGAGGTATGTAACATACAGGGATACCAGCCTACAGAGGCCTACACAGGTAAAATAATGCCTGTGAAGAATATAGCACAGGTCATGATCAAGTTCATACAGGTTCAGTAGTACTTTTCAAGCCCTGGAGATAACATCATTCATTCAAACTAGCTCCAAGCATCATTTTTCAAATTGACTTCGACTAGACTAAAGCAGACTCAGGGTGGTCAGTGTGCATATCATTTTATGCAGTTAAGTGCATTAAGTTTCTACTCCCCATAAAATCATTTTGGGCTGAACACAAGGATTCTGAATCTCACTGCAAGTGGTACATATTCTCTTTAAAAGCTACACTAACTCTTCTGGGAACCTCCACAGCCAGAGATATAGATACACAAATACTTTACCCCCTGCAAAGAGTAGTGGAGAATTGTTGTCTGTACACAGCTCTGCAGCCCACACAATTATCCCAATGTTTAACGGTCAGCAAGTGGAAAGAAATACCAGGTTCAGCACTTTGGGATCTGATTAGGCAACTTAATCCCACAAAAGCAGAATTATGAGACTGGCTCTTTCCTACACTTTCAGTTCCTTTGTAAAGCATGTTCATGTTGTGGGCTTGTTTATTCTCCTCCAGTGGCCCAAAAAGTGTGTTCATCTGTGAAGTACAATTGTCCCCAGTAGCATTGCCCAGACACTGCTGTAGCTTTTGCTAATTTGAAGATAGTCCTGGAGTTGCATAAAATATTTTTTTGTTGCTCATTGAAATATCAAGTATTCTCATGAATCATTCACAGGTCTCTCAGTTTTAGATTCCCATCTTATAGACACATATGCAAAGAGCTAGGGTATAGATTTTCTATAGCTGAATCTTAGTTACAGCCAGTAGAACAGCTGCTGTCAGAAGTTGGCAAGGCAATGTCGTCAGCATCTTACGATGAGTGACTTAATTCATTCACCTTGGCAGTCTTTTGCTTTCCACCTTATTGCTTGAACTGAAAGTTATGAGAGTTAACATTTTCTTACTTAACTAAGAACCCATTTCTTTGTGATGCTGGAGCATCTTTTGGGTTTGCATAGCCAATGTGCTCTTCAGTGAAACCACAGGAACACCAAGCAAAGAACACAACCCATACTGCTATCCATATTGACTTACTCTAGTGTGCATTTAAGTGAGATTTGAGATTATGTGTATTGGTAGAGCTTAAGGTTTCAGGGTGCTTCAGAGAGCATCACAGAACAGAAGTTAACCTTTCCCTGAGTATATATCTGTGTGTCTATATGACTCCTGAGAGTCATAAACTTTGCAAGAGAGTGCCAGCAGGCACTTTTTGACCTCCTAATGAAGTGGACTAATCTAAATTTTCTTTATTTATTCATAAAGTTACTGTGGTGGTTCTCCTGCTTGAGTCATCTTTGTTTCCCTCACTGAAATTACAGTACCAAGTTAGACACAGCCTCACACAGAGCTAGAAAGGTAAATGAAGTGCTCATGTAAAAAGTTCAGTGAATCAAAGCAACACAGTGTCCACAGTACTTCCCACTCCAATGTATGAGTGGCACTTGTTAGACTTCTGCTTGAACCCTAGTGCAATCCATAACAGCAACCTCTAATTATGGGCACTTAGAAGCCATTGTGAAAGCAAGTAAGAGGCAATATGCAGAGGGGTAAGCCAGTTATGAAGATAATGACAATTTCCATCTTGAAAAGGGACAAGAGAGTAACTTTAAACACATACAGTTAGCTCATGGTGTCATTAACTTTCACAAAAAACCTAACTCAACATTTAGAGGTGATGATTTATAAGATCACATTATTTTTTTCTGTGTTACATCTGAAGACACTGCCCCTCAGTGAATGCTAGGACACTGCTAGAGCGAAGTCACAAAGCCAGACAACTGAATATTTTGTGGAGATGTTAGAGCAGAATGGGACAGCAGAGACAAAGAAAATTATCACAAAGGCCTCAATGCCTCTTCAGATCCATCCCCCCACCCCCCCCCAGTGTAGGCAGTGAGGACAGCCCAGCAGTGCAGCCCCTGCAGATGGCTCCACACTGCTGGTGTGCCAGGGCCAGCACAGAGACAGCAGGGCAGAGCTGGGCTGAGCACAGCAGGAGAAGGTGAGGACTCAGCACCTTCAGCAGAGCCAGGAAGGGGCTGCAGAACCCTCTCAAGTGGGAAAAGGGCACAGCCATCGCTGTCCTGATTTCGAAAGGGCATGTTCCCTGCTTTTCAGTATTGCAGGGACTGCCCAAACCTGCATACCTTCCCTCTTCAAACACTGGATGTAATTCATTAAGCAACTTTAGCAAGAGCCTGTTATATATGCAAAAGAAATGTACTTCTGTGATTGAAAGACCTTGCTAGCAGTTTCACGTCTCTAAGATCAATCAAAAACTTGAAATAGGATGTCACGTAGAGCTAATGGTAGTTGCACAAAATCTAGAAGGGAAAGGCACTGAAAGAGTCAAGCACAGCAACATGAAACTGCTGATTTCTGCTTTAGGGACTTATTCAAAAGATTGAAATGAGAGAGGGTAGATTTGCCATCATTATACTGGAAGAATAAAGAATGCTTTAAGGCTCAGTACTTCCACCTTTGCAAAACTTTTCTATCACCATCCCCATCCAGACTTCAAAGTGAGGGTTGACTGGGTTAGAAAATTAGCCTTACTCTTCAGGGGACTATTTTTGATATACTGTCAATACAGGAGATTACTTTAAGTATGAAAACTCATGTCACTTGAGCAGTGATTGGAATGTGATTTCCTTGAATGATGGAAGTCTAAGAAACTAATTTCTGAGCTGTGAAATGTATGGGCTTCTTTATCACTATGCATCCCTTATTGGGAGATTCTGGTTTAATAGAGTGTTACAGATATATATTTCTATAATGCTTTTCATTTCACATCTGCAGACAATTATTATAATAAGCTTTCTTTCATTCCTTAAGATATGTTTCTTATTATCAGTAAACTTATGAGAAATTATTTGTAGTTCCCAGTTGAACCTACATAGGAACTGTTACTGCACGACAGTTAGGATTACAAAGATGATACAGACTTGTTAACCATAAATTAGAAGACTGCACACACCTTTTAACAGCAATCTAGCCAGAACATAAAAGAAGCTGTAAGTGAAGGAAGTGTGGGGCACCTATTGCATTTTGCTCATCTGCCATATTGAGATTTGGGGGGAACGGAGGAAAGCAGCTGAACAAATTTATGGTTGTTTGAAATATGATTGTTCCTTAGATTCTAGTGGATTAAATTGGTTTTACTCTTTACCTTTTAAGGTTCAGAGAGCTAGGAAATGCAGAAAGGGAAGATCTTTCCTAGAAAGTAATTGTTCTCTCTCACATGGTGATATCTTTTTAGTTAAAAAAACTAAAAACAAGTAACACCAAAAAACTCAACGAACTGAAAAAACAAAACAGCTTTTCTTCCCTTTCTTCCCTCACAGGATTTCATCAGAATTTAAGTATCCCCCTACTAATGAAATCTAAGCAAACCTATAGTTTAAAGAGTTCATAACATCCTGTCATTAACAAATCAAAGCACTAACATTTTCAGTATTGGTTAAAGCTTAAATATACACTTTACTGTTGTCCTCTGCCACCTTCATCCTCACCCCTTCTCTCTACTCACTCTCACCTTCCCTACTTTACATCAAAAAAAGCTGAAAGGCTCATCAGGTTCCTTCAGCAGGGCAGTGAGGATGGAGTGAAGCAGAGGTGCCCATGGCTACTCTGGTGGAAAGAATAGGTACAGGAGGGAAGGCAGGTCAGCAGTTTCCTCCCTTCACTTCACCAATTGTGGCCACCCAGCAGCATCCTCAGATGTCAAACACTGCCCACAGAGGTGAAAGGGGTGATGCACAGAATTCAGCACATATAATGCCCCATGTACTGCAAAACATGGTATAGCTGAGACAAGCGAGGAGTTCCAATGAATGTTGCATCGGTAGATTGAGACAATGTCTGCCCACATTTCATATCAACCCAGAGAGAGAGAAATCCTGGAGACTTCTAATATCATGCCTCTGCAATGGTTACGTGATAGTTGTTTCTATTTTTACTAATTGATGATGACTATCGTGGAAAGGTACTAAGTATCTGCTGCAAAATATGACACGTTTTCCAAACGTGTTTGCATAGAGGTGAAGGCTACTTCCATCCACAGATTCAACCATTTAAATAGAGAATGCTTCATCCTAAATGAAAGACAGTGAAGAAGCTTTGGTTCTGACTGCAGGAAAACAATTGTGAAGATGATTAAAATTGTTATTCCCCAGTATGAAAATAACCAGTGCTCACTTGAGCAGGCATTGCTTTTGATCCTTTGGCCTGTCACAAGAGTCTACTTTTAATTTGCACAGTACCCAGGAAGAGATACTGAGATAGTCACTATTTTGGAATATACTCAAGTCTTTGTATTATTTTGTACAAAATTCCATGTAGAAAAAAGGAAGCAGCTGCATGAGTTAAAGGACTGTACAAAGACATGTTACTGAGCTTGGTATACACCTGAAAAGCTACATTCGCTCATACAAGAAAAGCAGTACTATGCCAGGACAAGCCAAAATTTTTATCTAGCCCAGCAGAAAAAGAATATAAAAACATTGTAAGGATAGATTGCTGTTGTCTCCATCCTACAGTGTAAAAATCTCTAAGTCTGGAATTTAAATCTAACTTTAGGACAAAAGTTTCGTTGAAATCTTCCCTGAAGTTGAAAATATTGTGAACAATGCCATCATGTTGGTATGTTGGCATTTTGGTGTCTGCATTTTGGAGTCTGCATTTTGGCAACAAGAACTCTAGCCCTAGAAATAAAATGGAAAAAAGTGAATTATCTCTCCAGTGGTCTGCTTGAAATCTAGTATCTTCCACTGTAAGATATGATCTAAAAATCACTTGGTTTTTCTTCTTAATGGGAAGGATACACTCCCAAGTGGACATACAAATGAGTTTCCTGTAATATTCTGCCAGATGCACAGATGGCATGAGATGAGGAAAGTGCTCCTTGCATCAAGTGTGTGACGATTTTCATAAAGTATAGCTTCAGTGGCTAGGAGCAATACATCTGTACTCATTTAAAACTCCTTTATACTACAGCATATTATCATGCTTCTCTTTATCTAATTATCACTTCTCCACAGGACAATGATCACAGAATTTTCTGCTGTTGTGGTAGATGGAAAAATGGGGCATTTTATCCAAGAGTGCAAGTGAATTTCACTGTCTGACCCATATGTCCAGTTACACAGACTGTAACCCACAGGAACACCACTGACAGCAGGGTGCCGAAATGTTTTTAACCAGGGGAGTTTCCCCACAAAGGTGAATTAAGTCACCTCTAGCTTCCATACAAATTCAAAGAATCAGTAAAAGTCACTTTTGTCCATCTCTGTCTTACAAGACAAAATAAAGCAAATGACAACCAATAGACAGTTATTTAGCTTTCCTTTAAAAAAAAAACCTCTGCTGACAGAATAAACACAGGATTCCTAAGCAACCTGTTTTAATGAAGCACTGGATTATGGATCTTATTTCTTAAGGCCATGTTCATGTTCTCACATTCCGTCCTCCTTTCTTAAGCAACAGCACCTAGTGGTGAATATGCTAGAATAGCCTGAGTTGGAAAGGATCCACAAGGATCATCAAGTCCAGGTCCTGGCCCTGCACAGGACAACACCAAGAATCACACCATGTGTCAGCAAGATGGGCACTGCTTTCTTACAAACAACTTTCCTCTTGTTGCAATCCCTTAAAGGAAGTACCATTTTTTTGTAGTCATCATTAAATCACAGTTTATGATTTGCTGTAATTTTTAATTCTGGTGTAATATTCACATTTCTTGCAGCACACATGCATCCTCTGATGACGTCGGTAAGACAAGGCCCTTTCCCAGCTCCTAGCATATGTATGGAAGATGGGGAATGACAATCATTCCCCTTCCTCTACTCCCTGCTAGTATCCCTCCATGTACTAATGACAGAAAAGCCTTTGTCTCTCACCTCTGCAAGTGGTCCTGCTTTTAGAAATGGTTGATCACTGAGCTTCCTGCTGAACTCTTTATTTCAGGTCCACAAATGCCAGCCTTTTTGAGATTTCTGAATCAGAATCAAACTACGTCCAAATTGTAAAAAGCTGGAAATGAGGTGGCTTGAGGAAAGGGATGGGAAAAGATATGGCCTGGGAACATCTGACTAAAGATCTGGAGCGGAGTTCCTAAATACGGTGCCCACATGAGGCTCAGTGCATTATGAGAAGAAAAGATGAGTCAGTGTGTAGCTGTGGCACTTTTTCCCACTTAATAACAGAGCAGTCACATCTCTTTGATCATTTCTAGAGCACAGAAAACATTAATGTGCTCAAATTACCTCACAGCTACCACACAGAACATTTACCTTGTGGTCCCATCATGTTCCACAAAATACAGCAAATAAACTTCTGAGGCTTGTACAGGAAAACAAGATTTTACCTCCAGCCGATCTGGGGTAGCCCAAGCTACATAGCCAGCAATCCTCATGGGGCTGAGGAGAGCAGCTGCAATGAAACTAGTCAGAGGAGGGAACAGCTTTTATCAGAATACAGAAACAGTGCTGCACCACAGCCCTGAACTCCCAATGCAACAGGCAACAGCATCTTCTGACACACCGTTGACTACAGAGCTACATTATTTGTACAAGGCTAGAAGTGGGCCAGGGAAAAGTTTTCATGTTCCCATGACAAAAAGATAACAAAAACCCTGTCTCCTTTGTCTTTTGTATAATTTACCTTTCTATCAGAGAACAGCAGGACTGAAAATACACTGATAGAGCCTGGTAAGTGACCTAAACAACCAGTAACAGAAAGATCTTTGAGTGTGATTGAAGATACTCAGGTTTCAGTAGATGGATCTACAGTGTCAGGTACTGCAGCACAGCCTGGGACTGCCACAATCCCCACTGCCAGTTGGAACAGGAATTAAAGGCAGAAATGAATGACTCTTGCAAATGAAACAGAAGCGAGAAATGCATAATTTGGAAGTTCCCAACAGCTCAGGGAAGAAGCAATAACTGATAGAAAGCTAAGAGCTGCTGAGAGCAGCCTACTAACATTTCATCAGTAAAGGAAGATTTACAGTCAGCTGGGCAAACTGGGACAAGAAGCTGTCTTTGGGAATATGCCTCACAGAAATGCTGCAAACTAAAGCATAAAAAAAAATCTTTGAAATGCTATGTATATGAAGTATTAGACAATTAATATAGAAAACTTGAGACTCTGCTATGCCATGAGTATCTGATACAGATAAAAACCTAATTTATAGAGACATATCTAGGGCCCTGAAGGCAAAAAATAAAATAATTTAGATCATAAAGCAAAGAAACACTGGTGTTAGAATCTGGTACAAGAAGCAGTTAAGGAAGGAGGTTGTCACGCGATTCATAATGCAGTTTGAATCTACATACATCTTGAACTGTCTTTGACCACCTTGATTTACTTTGGTTTTAAATGGGGGCCAAGTATGTGGGTTGATGAATCAGTTATCTACAAGAGCTCAAAAAGTTTCGACTGAAAGCATACTGACAGACCCCCAAGCAGTAAGAAAAGTCTTCTGTTACCCAGACACACAAAGCTGGGACCAAATCCAAGAAGGTGCATTAAGAGCCCACATTACAGCCATACACCGAAGCACTGCTTAGCCAGAATCCTATTTCCGTCAGAGACTGGCAGAACAAGGGGGCAAGAAGATAATACTATATCACACCCTCAATACCTTTTCCAGCTTCCACATAAAGGCAGGTCAGGGGCTTCCTAAGTATAGAGGTTGTGTCTTTGCATTCAGTGGTTTGCTCATCAATTGTCCAAGCACTTACTGAAATTATGTTTAACAAAAAAAAAATATCTCAGCCCAACACTACAAAAAACTCTTGCCGGTAGAAGTGTTAGATAATGGTGAAAGTTGGTCCCTTCCCCCTCTTTTAAATCAGCACCTAAGTAAATTTTTCTGCTTATTTCCCTTTGAGGGACTAAGATATATTACACAACAAGACACAATAGGAAGGCTTTCTAGTTCAGATATCCTAGCAAGACTATTCTAGCTTTTATAAAAATAGCCAGATGACAGAAATATCTATTTCAATAATGCCCACAGAAATTAAACATTTAAATATAAACATGCATATTCCTTCTGGTATTTCATTTATTAAAAAAAAGATACCAAGCTGTTCCAAATTTCCTTATTTTTTGTGAATCAAGGCATCTGCTTTACTTTCAGAAACTGAATGCTGTTCTCACTAGCCTCATCTATCCTTGAAGCATATAACTTACTCTACAAACTATTTCTTGGGGTTCTGAACAGTGCTTTGTGCCTTCTCTTTGTTTTGTTATGTGCAAAGTAAACACTAATCCCCCTCCAGGCAAAAAGACAGACTTACTGCTTCTATGGAAGTGAGAAGAAGCTCAAAGGTAGCATAAAGTTATTGTGTAAGAGAATCAGAACCATAAAATCAAGTCAGTCTTAATGCATTGAAATAATATATATAAATATATATAGACAAATCTATTAAAAAGTAAATAAATAAAAGCAGCATGAAAAAGTAGAGCTGACACAAGTGGCAATGAGAAGACCTGAGCTTAAGTTTAGACCTCCCCACAAACTGGACCGCTGAGAAGTAATCACAATTCACAGTCTGGATTCAGTGGCTCTCTAGACCAAGGAAAGCAGTATGTAATACACAGAACATGGAAGATGACCAATGACTGGAAGACAGACTCCAGTCTTTTTCTTAACTCTGATAATGGACATACTTGTAAGAAGCAATTTAACTACATTTTCTGCAAGTACTTTGTTTTTCTTCACCTATAAAACTATTGCACATTTAAGGTGGCCAGAAAGAACGAAACAGTTACTGTGGAAAATACTTGTACAAGAAGCAAAATAATACTGCATATTTATAAGGCAAATAATTTCACATTCAAAAGAAAAAAGCCTATATTGGATGAACATTTTAGTGCACAGTACATTTAGCAAAACGTCTAGCAGTGTCAGTATTCTGATGAGGAAAGTGGTCCTAAGGGTAGATATATCTAATGACTATAAGAGAATTAATAGTAGAAGAGAATTCTTTGATGTTTTATTTAAAAGTTTTGCTCAATTATTCAATAAAGAGATCCATTATAAATCAGGAAAGAGTAAGAACATACCACAAGTACAATCCAGTAATGAATAAAAATCAAACCTACACAAGGATAACAAGTATCTGTAATTTAGGCAGCATATAATTCACTACTTAACCCTACCAAATTAAGTTGTCTGGGATATAAACCAGGATGGATCTAAACGTTGACCCTACCGTAACTGTGAGAGTGAATAGATGAAAAGTACACAGCAGCTCCAATATTTTCATTAACAGACATACAATGGTCTACCTTTTGATCACCTATTGATGCCAGATTTTTTTTCAGGATTCCAGGTGGGGCAAATATAAAAAGGAAAAGTAAGGGGTATTTGTTTTGTTCCTTATGTCTTTCCCTCTCATCTCTGACCAAGCACTGTCAGGTCAGATAGGTACCCCAATGCCTATTAATGAATCAAAACTATGTTGTGCACAAATTCCAAGAACAGGATTCACCCCAAAAAGGGCATATACCTTTACTTTGTAGAAAAATAGTTTGCTTTATTCCTCCTAAGTCTCAAAAAGAACGTGTGGCACAATAGGATTGGATTTCTAGACTCTCTGGTGGACAAACCTTCATGGACAACTCATTTTCCCCTCAAGCTGCCTATATTTAGTCTCACACAGAGAAGATCAAAAATACTGATTTCTTACATTACAACATACCTAGCCATTCCATACTTTCTAGCAGGAACTACAAAATCATTTTGCATAACCTCACAAGGAATATGCTAGCACCAAGGAAACCAAACCAAAATTGGAAATTCATTTCCACAGAGTCTTCCATCAAAACACAGCAAATATGGATATTTCCAACAACTCAGCATGTTGCTACATTGCCATTTGCCCATAAATTCCAGTAAGACATAGCTCTGGAATCCCATTAGCATCCTAGAGAGTAAATAACAACTGAGCTATGAATCTCAAGCCCCATAATCACAGTCATTGTTACCTATCCCCTATCTTTGAATCTTAAAGATTATTTTTTAAAATTGCATTAGCTATTTTTATTTTATTTTTGTGCCAAAATAAGCAATTCTGAATGAAATGACACCTTTTAGTGTCAACTTCAGCTGTAACCCTGTCATCAAACATCACTCTCTGTAAACAAGACATCCAGGTGGGAAAAAAAAAAGAAAATTAAAAAAAAAAATCACGACTTCAGGATCTCCTATTATAGCAGCAACATCTCAACTAGATATAGAAGGCTAAGCACTCTGTGCTTCCTTCCTTCCCTTTTTCCCACGAAGTAACATTGCCAATATTTATTCTATTCCAGATAGTCCTGATTGTCCCTTTAGAATACATCATAATTGGTCCCAGATGCTCCTCTGTAGGTATTGATTAATAGTAATAACAGTCATCTTTCTTTCTGACTTGGGTACCACTGGAGCACCCAAGGTCAATATCAACACAAACCAGAACTTAGAAGGACATGTCAGTGGTAACATTTGCAAGGAAACAAGATATTGCTTTAATCAATCTCCTACTACTTTATATTCCTAATCTGAAGGCAAATGCCACTCAGTTGATATGTCTTCAGGTACAGAATAGCTGCCTCCATTTTATTATCCTAACAGGATTGTGGAAAAAAAAATCAATTAAGAAAATTCGTGTCTCTAAAAGATTACTTAGGAACAAGATCTGAGAATTGCACAAACGTTCCTTATGCTACAATGTCGGGCATAACTCAGAAGCCAGACAAAATGGGAAATGTAAGCCTGAAGAACTAAATGCAAGTGAAGCAGAATTAAACCACCTCTTGCTAAGTCTCTACTCCTTTCTCACTTCTGTAAAGCTTTAGTAGAATCCTGTTCTGCTTACATATAAGGCAATGGAAGTTAGAATTTGTTATAGTTGCCATTACCTAAATTCCTAAATGTTAGATCTGACAGTCATCTAAATTATGTTAGAAGTTGAAAAATAAAAAGGGGTGTGTTGTAAAGGGCTGTGGTAGGATCTTTGAGCTTATTGTAACCGTAGAAAAATAATAAGCTGCAGAGTTGGGGTTTTATGCTAATGTTGCTATTGTCTCCAGATACTCATTTTCAGGATGGCTGGAATAATTTACTATGAACTAGCTCTGACTCGCCAGATTTGCTTCTTTTCATGTAGGGCTTGTTCTTTACATACACAATGTTTTCTGTTGCTGCATATTTGAACAAGAAAATGTGTAAAGGCGTATTTTTGCAGAACCATGATCAATCAGTAGTAAAGTGATGAACAACCATTCCGGCCAGTTTCCCCACAAATAAGTTTCCTCTCCACTTAAATAAGAGACAGTTAGGGGATTATTTCCAAATATAATTTATGTGTATTCATAAACAAAACCAAATGGTTACATACCTCAGAGGAAATTACAACTGATATTGATTGACATTATACTTACCTCTCCTACATTACAATTTCTCTTATGTCACGACCTGAGCTGACTGTTTTCGAAGACTTTCAATTAAATGCAACTTCACTTCTTCAGCATCTGGGAGAGCAACGTCTGAACACCCTTATTACATAGCTTACAAACATTTTATGGCTACTGCAGTAACATGCCACGAGCTGATGGTTATAGCTCTAGCATGAGAAAGGGCATACGGCTCCTGTCAGACTATTCTGTTTATTTCATCCTTACAGCTGTTGTGGAAGCAAACAGGAATTTTAGGTAGAACTCTCAAAACTTGAATTGGTTTCTGTACGCATACCTATTTATGCTAAAAGCTTTCATTTAAACAAATACCTTAGTGTGGTTGGCACAACCACAAGCAACCGAGAGTCATTCACCATTTGTTTTCCCTTTCATTATATGACTACTCAGCGATCTTTTTGCACAAATGCAGCAGTGCTTTGAGACATGCTATGACAGCATACAAAGTGTTAGTGCCTGATCCTGAGGACTTTCAAAAAGAAAAAATTAAAACCTTCTGTAACTGAGGGTCTGATGAAAAAGATACATTTAGTATTAATGCCGAAGTTCACTGGGGCTCCAACCAGTGCACAATAAAACTAGATGCTGTGCTAAGTAACACTTGCCTCAGCTTTCTCTGCTCTTGAGTCCCCATTCCTACCAGAAGCACAGCCCACGATCAGACAGGAAGCCCGGGGCTACTTAAAGAAAACATTCTCGTCAGCTCTCTGACAGCTTTTAAACAAGCAGATTAAGACTGCTTCCAACTTCCGAACACTAGAAATAGTCTCAGCAAAAACAGATCTGTAAGGCACAGAAGGCTGCCAGCAGTGAGAAACGAGTCGAATCAATGAAATTTACTGCCTCACCATCTGATGGAAGATAACACATCTCTCCAGACTGTAGCAAATATATGCAAATATGTTTTATTCTAGCAAAATATTTATTTCATCACATCTGGAAAGATTATAGCATTGTTCCTTTCCTTACCAGCAAATACAAGCAGCAGCCTGGTAGTACAGGCAGAGTAGATTCATGCCCGGGGTACCAGCTTATGGAGTCCTGCAATTTCATCCAAGACTATGCTTTCAGTTTTTGATCACCAAATGGCAATGCATGCCGGAATGTGCAGAAAGCCTAATTCAATTGCTTTGGCAAACACGTATCTCTTCTTCTCTGTGCCCGGGTTGTAACCTCAGGCCCACTGCTAGACCCACAGGACAGGCATGTCTCCCAAAAGGGAGCTGAACACCCCGCATGGGCTCAGCCAACACTGTTGCTCTTCCATCCATACACTGTGTTGATCTACAGTAAAGCCTGCTTGCTATTGCTCCCAACACCATGCTAGAGGGGCATTTGGAAACATGGAAGGGCTTCACACCTTGGGGTACAATCAAGTTTTAGGAGAGAATGCTCTTATGAATTAAGTGTGCCCATCAAGATTTTGGGTGCACTTGTCATCAGCACATATCTAGCAACCAAACACATCCTATGAAAACACATCTGTGCTCAGACAGAAGTATTAATAACCAGAAGGAATAACTGTGCTTCACACTTCTATTAGCAATGTATTAGCTTGCTGTAAATATTAACTTTGCTGTAGTTTAGACAGCTAAATGCAAATTAATGGAAAGCTTTTGGGAACATAAAGAGACTATGCTCTTAATGATCTTCTTAATACTATCTTTCAGCATACCAGTGGGAATTATGGAGAGATGCATTGTGAGATATTATTTCTAGTGTCATTAGAGCCTTAAGACACACATATAAAACTATAAGATGACATAAGTATGCATAAGGAGGATTTTAGTGACTCTTAATAACTTCTTAATCCTAAAAGTGTTTCTAATACAATTGTTTCCAGCATGTAATTTAAATTTGATGTTTAACAGGAATAGAGGTAATGAACCAGTTTTATTAGGATTTCTTATTAGAATACCTCAGTTCTGCAAATTAGCAGAAGTTAATATTTCAGTATCATACACTGCCATGGTAGAAGATGAATGGTTAGACAACAAACAGCAATGATTCTTTGTTCAGCCATGTTTTGTGAAAGAAACCAAGCACCTTTTCTAACATACACCACTTAAAATCATTGAGAGTGAAGAATGAAGAAAATTCCCATTTATAAATTAGTAGGGGAAAAGCAGCTGAGAAACTTTATATGGCAAGACAAAATATGTATCCCAGCTATAAGGGAGACCATTTTGTTTTTGCAAAAGAGACAATTGTTCTAGGCAAGAATAGGATAGATCATCTCTAAGTAAATTAAATGCTTCCTTTTTAAGTTACTTCTAAACTGAACCAGAACAATCTGGCAAAGTTCCACCTGATAGTATGCAAGCTCAAAACAGTAGCCCCTAAGATCACCTAGATTTCCTAAATTTAGACCTGTCCCATGCAAGAGTTTTGTGACAAGGTTCAGCCCTTACACCACAAAAGTATGATGAAAGACATGATTTGTGTCATCAGCAATAAGCTCTACAGTTACAAAAAGGCATCAGGTAACCAACAGACTTCTTCATAATGCCATTATAGATATAATCTGTTAGCTTAGAAGAGAAAATCTTACATTATTTTTGCCTCTTTTTGAGGCTTGAAGCTAGCTAGTACTATGCAAACAAAATAACCCCAATCTCCCTTGCTTGCACTGACTGGTGGGGTACATGGGGAATATACCAACAGACCTTATAAATCACAAATTCCAGGTTCATTTAGGCGTATAAAGCAAATAAGTCAAAAGTTCCCAATGGTAATGACCAGTCTGTCAGCTATGCTTCCTGTGTCTCTTCTGGAAAGCAGAATTTTAAAAGCCTCCATCTCAGGCATTAGAAAGAAATCCATAAGCACTCATTCCACATACCTGGGTGGGGACAGAGAGGACACTGTTTATGAATGCCAAGAAACAACCAAAAAAAGAACTGTCTCAGAAACATGAATACCAAAGCTATGTAGCACCCACTGCCCTGCCATAGGCATGCATGGACCTTGCTACATCTTTTTTTTTCAGGAAGGAAAAAAGCTTAATACTATTTGTGGGGCAAGCCATCAAAGGTATCAACCTCTTTCCAAGAAACCACTCAACTTTTCCCTTTGCTCAATCTAATCTCTATGTGCAAACAACAACTTTCCACACCAGTGCTGCCACAGAAATCCCGCTGGACTGTGCAAACTGGGGCCTCAGTCAGGATTTAAGCGCAAGCATCACAAAAAAATAGTGAGCCTCCTTCCAGGTGCCCACCAAGGCCTTGCTGCAACACTTCTCACAGGGGAGCACAGACTTCTGAACTCTCACATCCCTTGCCAAACACCACTGCAGATCAACTAGGTCTGCCCCTCTCGTGGCACATTTCTCTGCAAAGCTCCCATTTGATCCCAGCCTTTCCTTACTCAAAGCACAAACCATAAAATTCCTGCTCTCAGTTTGGTTCCTCCAGTTCCCCACTTCCTCTCTCAGTTCACGTAGACTGTGATTTTCTTGCAGCCAAGCACTATCACTAACTCCACTACTTGAGTTTTCTTCTATCATAGGTCCTTCCTGCCCACCTCCTCAGCTGCCTCCACAGGTTCTTCACACCCCCAGGCACAGCTGAGAGCTAACTAGGTACTCAGGCTCCATTAAGCTTCCTTCCTGCTAATTCAGGGTTATACCTCTGCAGTGAGCCAATCCCACAACAACTTCCCATCCCTGTGGTGAAAAGAGGGCAGACTTCAACCCCTGCTGTGTACAAAAAACATTAAGGAGCTTTTGTGTTGTATTTTACTAAGGAAGAAGGCAGAAAACAGACTGCTTTCTGCCGTTACAAAGATTTGCAGTGGTTTCAGAAAAACAGTTTTGCTTTGAGATAGACCCTTATGCTTTAAAAACCTAGGGGAATAAAATTAGATAGACCTGCCCATTCCAGAAGAATAAATAGTTTTGGTTGTTCAGCTGAGATCAAAGAGACTCTATTCAAACTGATTTTTGACCTCTGTCCCTCAGATTTCAAATGAGTGTCCCTGTTGTTTGTGTATGCTTACACACATGACATATTCACTTTTGACTAGGAATGCCATTTACACTGCAGAAGTTTCCAGTGAACAGGTATGTTCTTGTGGAAACTGCTGGGTTACCATACTAGCCCTTCCTATAAACAAAAAAAAACACTTCCCTCCCCAACAAAACATGGAGATTTTTGCCTTAAATGCTGCAAAACTGAACACAAAGTACTCTTACCACCACATGTCCAAATTCAGGAACAGCAGTGAGGAGCTGCTCCTCAACCCAATATGGAAGTACGCAATTGAATGGCCCAATTCTTAATTTCTGCATGTAAAGAGAGTAACCTCTACAGCCTGGTGGTTAGATCTGCACAAGAGAGGACACGTGGATTTCAGTCCTTCTTTTAGCAATTATCCTAGGTCAACTGTTTGTAAGAACCAAGCTCCCCCACCTTCCCTTTCCTTTGGGAGTCCTCTCAGCAAGTGACACACTCACTCTTCCAGATCCAAAGCATACTTAATCATTTCATGCAAAACTTCAGTAAAGGGAATTCAGTAAGCAGAATACTTGAACACTTTATAGCCTGTCAATTAGGACGTGGCATTTGGAATTCCTGCAGGCAGTAAATTAAATGGACTTTGTGCACCTACTGCCTGCATTAATGCTCTAATCATTAAACCCTTGGATAAACAAGGAGAGGGTACAGGCCACTCTTGCCTTTTTACTACTCTAATAAATAAAACTTTTCTATGTCAACTTAATTTTAAACCCAAACAAAACATATGTGTAGCAAGTCAACCCAGCAAGAAGCAAAACATTTTCTCTACCCTTTCTGTACCTGACCCTTCAGACCACTGTGTAGGAATGCGCCTGTGTCACATAGGGTCACCTGGATACTCATACCCACTGAACATCTATCCCATCCAGAGACACTTGTCTTTAGACCACCCACTTCTCTTTCTACACTGGTGTCAAAATGACACAGTTAAGTATAAATCAGAAACCCACAGATTGGTTTATCAAGTATTCTGGCTGTTCTCCCAGGCCTATAGAATACCCCGTGCTTCCTACTTCCTCTCCTAAAAAGTACCACTGTTCCTGAGCTACTGTGTTTTGCACGGACCCTGTGCTTGTTAAGTCCGGAATGGTGACAGGATTAATTTCCAGTTATGAAGGAGTTACCCCATCGGTGAACCTCATTGGGACCTGTATAGATGAGAGAGCTCTCCACCACCACATCTGAGACACTTTTGGGCATAGCGTGTGTTCTGTGGGAACTTTATTATCAGAGAAGCAGCTCTTGTGGGTCACTGATCCTTCAGTGCAAAATTTGAGTACAAGTTTTAACATCACATACATAAATACCACTTAAACCCATTGGTAGTTGTAATCTCTGGGCCTTTAACAAAAAGCCCAAAACTTAACCTCAGCATGTATATTTCTCGTTTTGCTTCTCTTAAGCTTTTTTTTTTCTCTTTCCCATCTCACCTGGGAGTTAAAAGAGCCAACCAATTTACAACAAGGCTGCAAACCAGAATTTGGAAACAAAAAAGAAGACCAATTTGCTTAATATCTACCCCACTTGAATGAACCTCAAATTTGTTCAGCATTTATGCTTAAAGCATGCTTGACAAAGGGGCAACACGATGCTGAAATGCTCAAAGGCAAAATTGCTGTGAGATAATCAGTTTATGCTCATTCCCAGAGCATGGCATTCATTGTGTGCCCAGTACAAACTCCCTTCCTGTGCTGAAGGACAGAAGGGCTCTGGAGGGTGACTGGTTGTGACTGGAAGTCTCACTCTGTATCATGATATAAGCTAGCAACTCTATAATGAATCCATGCCAGTGCGTTACAGTGCAGGATAAAACAAAAAACAATGCAGACTATAAGTTCATAGGATAGCTGTTTCCCAGATACTGAAAATATGGGCTAAATGCTAGTTTCAAATCTGTGCAACAGGCTCCTTGACTAACACTCAGTTCTCAATAAAGAGATTACTGTAGGATTAAGCCTTACCTTGGGAAGTAGAAAAGAAACAAATCTCTAATTATCTCTACTCTTGTACTCTGGCCATGATTTCTCTTTCTCTGGGGAAAAATAAGCTTTGTATTGTCTAAAGTTTAATGTATTCTTTCAGGTTTTTTTAATATATTTTAAAATATTAATAAGATAACTTTTATCTTCTAGTTTTTACATGTACTTTCTAATAGGAATAATTTTTGTGATTGTTCTTGCAACATATACACATGTTCATGCTAAAAAACCCTTTTATAAATATGTTACTCTGTAACCTGAAATTCCCTATGGTATGTCCTAAACCACTTGAACCACTGCAAGAGAAGGAATTTTGGATTTGCAATCAAACAGTTCACTTTTCATTACTATTTAACTAAACTATTGACAAATATTAGCAAGGCAAACTGTCTCTGTTAATGACTAAACAGCATCAAGAATAAAAATAACCTTCCTCATTTAGAGTGGAATGCCATCCAAGAGGCAAAACTTACTATCTTGTTCTTCCTCCTAGGGGCAAAGTTAAAGCTGGAATAACTGAGGAAAAAAACCACGGAAGTCTTGATCTAGAAAAATAAAATCATGGCTCTGCTGAGTGAAGAGGAAAGGAGACTGAAGGACCTGCTTTCTAATATGTCAGAGAAAACTCAGTATGTGATTCCGAGGGGGAAAATGAGAAGTTAATGTCAGGCTGGAACTGCAGTTTAAAATAACGTTAGAAAAATACATGAGATAGTGCTTTTGGTTGATTTGGTGAAGAGGACAGAGAAATGCAGAGAAAAAAATATAGAGAAATGAGGAAAACTAACAAGACATCACAGGGAGGTACAGGAAGATAGTAAGGAAAAAACATCAAGAAGATGTGTGAGAGAAACATGGAGTGTTGCATTTGGAGACAAATAATCAGATGCTGCACATGCAGAAGAAATTAGAATCACCAGGAAAACTCACTAAGCTACACTAAAGAAACAGAATCTAGAAAAGGAAAAAAACAACACGAAAAATAAAGAAAACCCTAAGTTATCTGTCATTTTCTCATTTGTACTAAACCTAATCTAAATTACACAGAATATTGTTTGATTTAGAGGAAGTCAGGAAGGTTCTACAAAATCTTCTGGGTTTTTTTCCCTGGGAAAAAAAAGTGTCCCAATCACAGTTTTCCTGAAATATTTCTATTCCGTTAGGAAAAGTAGAACAAAATCTGTTATGCTGTGTTAAACTGAAATGATGTTTCGTTTGCCTAACCAATCAATCCCCTTATCTGGGGTTAATCTGTAACTAAGCTTCTCCTGGGTGAATTGTTGTAGGGTTTCTGGGGAGTTATTGTTCAACTACCACGTTCTACTCCATGGATTAGGTTTTCCAAGGAGGATTGCAGCTTTCCATCTGCCAAAACTGTTCATTATACAGTACTTGCAGGAAAACCAGTATGTCACAAGAGACATCACCTAAATAGATGCTTAGCCTAGAGATGAAAATGGGAATAGGCCACAGAACAGCATCTTTCATAGATGTCCCCATTCCCACTTGTGGTCATTATTTGCTTCCAGTCCACAGCCTTATTATGGTTTTCTATTTCCTACTCTCACCTCCTTTCACACCCAAGGATATTTTTTCCAGGCTCCATGCTCTTACCTCTACTACTCCTCTCCACATTTCTGCCACCTTCTCTCTGTTCCCTCCTTTATTTACTAGACACTGGCTGCTAGGCAGCCTAGTACGTCTGCAATGAAAAATAATATGCTCTCCTTGGCATTTTGGACACATCAGCCTGTCCAGGAATCTTCATTCTCAAATGATTGCCACTCAGACCCTTTTCATGAGCCCACAAAACACGCCTCTTAGCTGATGCTAGGTAAAGGGTCAATGGAATATGTGAGCAAAACATTAAGTCCTTGGGGTATGCTGGGACAGAGCACACATTTTTATAGGGTTAAAAAAAAAACCCCAACATTTTTCAATGAGGTGTTGAGAAGTATATGCACAGGAGTGTAACATTTATGTATATCTGATAGGTGTGTTGATGATAGGAAATGCTTTCAGCTTCCTCTGGTTTTTGGCTTGACCCTAGCACTTGCTACAGAAGTAAACAGATTTCCAAAAATCTATTACAAAAAATCTATTACAGCAACATAGTTGAATTTAAGATGTACAAAAGAAATTAAGTATTGGATCACAGATTAATTGTAACTAGATTTCTTCTGTTTAGCTTTGTTTTTTTAAAGACAGCAACTTCATGTGTTTTACAAACTAAAGAAGCTTATATGCAAAATTAACTGCTATGTATTGCAAACGTAAAGTCATTTTAGCCCTTCCTTCCGGAATCAACTAACTTCACAGGAAAAACCTTTTCAAAGCTTCCCTCCAAAGAACATTTGTTTCTGAATTATGAGAGACCTAAAGGATGAACTAGTCAAATGTTCTCCAAATCCTGAGCAAATCAGCTTTGTGTTGGAGAGGAGTTGTCTTCCACCCCCACAAAGGAATTTCAGAGGTATGAGTTATTCAATGTACTAGTATTTTTCAACAGAAATAACAGATGTTCTCAAGTTTCTCCAAGCTGTGACTCCAACTGTTGTGCTGAAAAACGTCATGACCTAGCTCCTACAAACACATTAAAACTGATTTTTTTCACTTTAAATTTTATTAGCCAGTTGCTTTGCCTATTTATACCTTTAAACGTGATGATTTCAGCGACAAAGGGACTCATCACACACTAATTGAAACCAATGTCAGCACTCCAACTGAGTGCCAGAGTCCTTTACAAACACTGGCAAGCATCCTCAATGAACTCACGTTTTTAAAAAGTCCAATCTTTGCATCAATTCTAATGTCTTGCAGTATTCAGAATATCGAAACAACAGGTATAGGAACCAAAGAATTTAATCAAGGACCTGTCCCTTTCTAATTACACCTCAAAACTGCAAGATTAGACCTCCTTCTCCTTAATTTATAAAAGAGGTATTATTTGATGACATTGTTTGAATAAAGCACATATGAACCAGTGATGCAACCATGGTATAAGGCTCATGAACTGCTAATTCAGTACAGGATTGGACTAAATCAAATTCACAGTGGATAAAAACACTTTTAAAAACACACAGCTATCATTTGCGTGTACATTTTAGTACACCATGTCCCCTACCTGTGAGCATGACAAGGCATAGCACATGATGTGCAATTTCCAAATTAGGCATATACCAACTGGTCACCTAGTGTATCTTAGGAAAATGGCAATAGGTGAGCCCTTTCCAAAACCTTTGCACCATGGGAACCCTCACGTGAGCTTCTCTCTACCCACCTCTCCATAGTCACAAAACTTGCAGGATTCCAGATGGTTTGGTATTTAAAAACAATTTTCTTCTCAAACTTGGCATATAAAACTGATAACAAAAGATGAGAAAAAAGCTGAGTTACTCAACAACTTTTTTTGCCTCAGTCTTCAATGGAAACCTCTTTTCCTATACCTCCTGAGTGGATGGACAGTAGGATGGGGACCAGGGGAGCAAAGTCCCTCTGATTGTAAAGATCAAGTTCATGACCCTTGGAGGAACCTGCATGTACATAAGTGTGTGGGACCCAATGAGGTACATCCCAGAGTCCTGAGGGAATTGGCTGATGTAGTTTCCCAGGCACTCTCCATGATATTTGAAAAGTCATGGCAGTCAGGAGAAGTCCCAGGTGACTGGAAAAAGGGAAACAATAGTGCCCATCTTTAGAAAGGGTAGAAAGAAGGACCCTGGGAACTTCTGACCTGTCAGCCTCACCTCTGTGTCTGGGAAGGTCATGGAACAAATCGTCCTAGAAGCTGTGCCAAGGCACGTGGAAGACAGGAAGGTGATTTGAGACACCCAGCATGAATTGACCAAGGGCAAGTCTTGCCTGACCAATCTAGTGGCCTTCTCTGATGGGATGACTACATCAGTGGACAAGGGAAACTCTGCACATGTCATTTACCCGGACTTTTGTAAAGCCTTTTACAGGGTCCCTAACAACATCATTCCCTGTTAATCGGAGAAAGAGGGATTTCATGGGTGGATTACAAATGAGTTGGATGGCCGCATCCAGAGGGTAGCGGTCAATGACTCAGAGTCCTGATGGAGATCAGTGACAAGTGTTTTCCCTCAGGGGTCCATACCAGGACCAGTGCTATTTAATATCTTCATTAATGACATAAATGAAGGAATCAAGTGCACCCTCAGCAAATTTGCAGACAACATCAAGACAAATGGTGTTGTTAACACACCTGAAGGATGGGATGCCATCCAGAGGGACCTGGACAAGCTCCAGAAGTAGGTCTATGGGAATCTCATACGGTTTACAAGACCAAGTGCAGGGCGCTGCACGTGGGTTGGGGCAATCTCTGGTGTCAAAACAGCCTGGGGGATGAGGGGATTGAGAGCAGCCCTGACAAGAAGGACTTGGGGATGTTGATGGACGAGAAGCTGGATATGAGCTGGCAATGTGCACTCACAGCCCAGAAAGCCAAACGTGTCCTAGGCTGCATCAAAGCAGCACGGCCAACAGGGCGTGGGAGGGGATTCTGCCTCTCTGCTCTGGTGAGATACCAAGACCTCACCTGGAATGCTGCATCCAGCCCTGGGGTCCCCAGCATAGGAAGGACATCAACCTGTTGGATTGAGTCCAGAGGAGAGACACCGAGATGATTAAAGGAATGAAGCGCATCTCCTACAAGGAAAGGCTGAGAGAATTGAGATTGCTCAGCCTGGAGAGAAGGCTCTGGGGACACCCACTTGCAGCCTTCCAGTACCTGAAGGGGGCTTACAAGAAAGCTGGAGACCCTTTACATGGGCATGTATTGATAGGACAAGGGGGAATGGCTTTAAACTGAGAGAGAGTAGGTTTAGATTAGATAACAGGAAAAAATTCTTTACTGTAAACAGGTTGCCCTGAGCAGTTGTGGATGTCCCGTCCCTGGAAGTGTTCAAGGTCAGGCTGGATGAGGCTTGGAGCAACCTGGTCTAGTGGAAGGTATCTCTGCCCATGACAGGGAGGCTGGAACTAGATATCTTTAAGGTCCCTTGCAACCCAAACCATTCTATGATTCTATGATAAATTGGTCCATATATTCAGAACTTGTTATGAACGGGTTGATAGACAAGGAGCATGAAACCAGGTAAAATAGTAGTATTGCACAACATTGATGCAGTCCATTCTGCATACATTAAAACTGCCTGACTGACAGACCCTAGAAAGTAATTACCATGGTGAAATCATTAACTAGTACTGTGTTAACTCTGGGGAGCTCTGCAAACAAAGATTCTCTTTTAGTTTGTCAGAGACACAAGAGAATAGTATCTTTCTGTTCAGGATTTATGGGCTGAAATACTAAGAGTTTGTTATCCAAGTCAGACAAGCCTATAAGAGTAAAGCCTTCACTTAAAAGCTCTGTTGATAACACTAGTCACTTGTTACAGACATATTCATAATCCCAAGAAACTTTCTTAAACACAATTCAGGTTGCACTTTGTTACTTTAGGAGATATCAGATGATTACAAGCCACTAAAAAGTATATTTAATTTTGACTCTCTCATAACAAATTGCACCATTTTTAGTTTAATAAAGTTAAATACACAATGCCTGTCTTCTTACAGTATTGCCTCAATCAAAATATACTTTTGAAGAAAATGAAAGGTTTTGACTGCTGCCAATAGAACAGATCTTACAGAAAGTAATTTCTCTAGTGCCTTGTTTCCTGCACTCACCAACCAAATATGTAGAGCCCCAGCTCTCTACACATTCATGACTAAAAATACAATGATGTGTAGCCTTTGAGAATTTTTTCAGATAAAGAAGGAGAGAGCCTTCCTCACCTGTAGTCAGAGATTTTGTCTGTGTGCGATTTAACTCATATAATGTGTAAGTTATTTGAATGACTTAAGTCAAAGGCCTTTTCACCACGTACCTGGTAGAATCAACACTTAATATCCAGACAAATAATAGGGTTTGCAGCTTGGGAATCAAGTATTCCTGAATACTAGAGTCAGCTATCTAGCAGTGATTACTGGGTGTATACTCCACCTTTTAAAAGCATAATACTCTGAAACTTCATGGCCTGTCACCTTAATTAGCCAAACTACTTGACAAGTAAACAGACATTTTATTATCAGTACTATTTGTTCCTGAGTGCTAGGTAAAAAAAGGTTTTGCCTTTCATTGCCTGCATGGAGAAATTACTAAGAAATCTGCTGAGAATAGTACTGAAATCACTGAGATTAAACTTTGTATAACTTAGTATCAGTGAATGGCATCAGGGACTCATCAAGACCACAGAGGAGCTGAAGCTCTCTCTTCTCATCTGGCATATGTGCTCACACTACTGAGAGCTCAGTCCTACTGGGTGCTTTGAGAGCAGTTTTTACCCTTTCACTATTCAATCCATAGATTCTCTTGTGATTAGTCCAACAGCCTGAAAAAGATAGCTGGATATTTTTAAAGGTGTATTTATCCACTGTGCACTGGATTGAGTCATGCCCTGCACTGGGCTCAGCAGTTCATGAGCTTTGTTCCGTGGTTGCATTGCTGATTCATTCAATTAGGAACCTGATAAAAACAGAGAAGATGTGACTACCTTAGAGTTTTGAGGTGTAACTAGGAAAGGACAGATCCTTGGCAAACTGCTTTGGTTCCTGTGCCCATTATTTGGTATTCTGAATACTTCAAGATGTTAGACATTATGCAAAGACTGGACATTTTTAAGCTAGAGGCATTATAAGGTAATAAGTAAAAGCACAGAAAGGAGGAAGGCAGATTGCAGGGCACTGTGACATGGCAAACAACCATATACAAAACAGGTTTAATTTTTTTGCTTCCCTTACATCTCTTTCATGTTGACTGCCACACCGAATAAAATAAATGCCCCACATAAACTAGCATATTATGTCAATAGAGTCATCTTTATCAAATGTACTTGTAATCTTGCCAGAGAACGATATCAAAGCTATTTGACAAGACTCATTTCTCCTGAATAAAACAGACACCTTGTGGTCATGAATGAAAATGTGATTTTCTCTCTGCTAAATATTGAAAGCATGTAGATTTCAGTTCTCTAGCTTTTTGTCCACCTCTCAGTGATCTTAAGTCTCTAAGAATCTTAAATTGCATACCCTGGCTATTAGTCTAAATTCTGCTCCAGTCTTAACCCTTTTAATTGGTTTTTGAAAGGTATAACTTACAACAGGATATTCACTTTGCTCTACCTACAAATGAGATGATAACAGAATTTCCAAAAGGAACAGAAACAGGAGGAAAAAATGCCATTTTCTTTTTAGCTTTCCATAAAACAGAATTGTGCAGAACCACACATGGCTCCATGCTAAAAGAAATGTGGTGAGATGTTTGTCCAGTCATCATTGTGGGTGAATTTGACTATGATCTTGCTAAGGGACCTGTAAAAAACATCACCAGCCCCCCATCACACCCTGCTGAGCATGGTTCTCACTGAGTGAATCAAACAAAGTGACTACAACCCCTCAGGGTGAATTCTGGTAATTCTACTAAGCCAGTAACAGTCACCTGTCAGAAAAGGCACAGTTCCAGTCCCCCTCCTTCTCTCTTAGTCCCTGTGGAAAATTTATTCCTGGAATCCACAAATTTAAGCAACTTTGGTATGGCAAATTAAATAGCCCCCCAAGGCTGCCTTACAGTGGGGAGATGTGCCACTTTTCTAGCATGGCCTGTAAGGAAACAAAGACAGGATTACCCTGTCTCACAGCACTAGTAAGATGAAATAGTCCAGCAAGTCTTTAATATCCTACATCCTATACCTTGTTAGGGTTTTCCTCCTTTCCTTTTCTAGGACTAGAATCAATTTCTGTTTCATTCTGATCTACAAGTCTGTGAACTTCTAAATACACAGCCATCAGGTCTTGCAATCAGACAGCACTTTATGGCACTCCGTCTGGGTTGTCTGGCAAGCTTTCACATGACACTGTCTTCTCAGCATAGTAATGTTTCATCTGGTCTTTGGTGGAACACAGTTACTTGTAATATCTTTGTTTGCTACCTGCTAAATGCATTTATTGAGCAACATTTCTTACCTAAATAATAGCATAGCTCTACATTTGGCCTTCATTCATTGCCAACAGATTCCCTTTTACTGAGTTATGGAATTGTTACATTGTTTTAATTCTCTATACTGTTTTCAAATGTAATGTTTTTCTTTAGGAAAGGAGGTTTGTTTCCACAATCTTGTCTAGGTTAAATCTCATAACTTTCAAGCCACAGTTCCACATTTAAATATGAGGACAAGCAAAAAAGCACCCTTCTACAAACTCACCAGGAGTTTTTATCTTGGGCATGTTTTATTGTATTCAGCAAATAGAACACCACAAGCTTGGGCTCATGGTATCAGCAGTCAAGTCTCTAGTTTATAAATGGAATTAATAACATTGTAGCCATAAGTTTAATATTTTGCTTGTGTTGTTGCCAGCTCCCTGATCTCCACGCACTCACTGTCGAAACAAGCCTCTGGTGCTGGCCCAGAATAAGAATGTATTTGATTTTTGCCACAGTGTTAGGTTTTGAGTTCCTGTCTGCAGTAATTAATTATAAACCTTTGCTCCCAGACCTTCCTCTCTATTACTGTTTTCTAAACAGCAGCTCCTGATTCTGTATATAGGATGATTATTATTTCTTCCCAGGTATATTACCTTACATTTATCTATATTAAATCTCATTTCTCTTTCCTCTGTCCATCTCTCAAAAGTTGCCCCTAACTTTATTCTCCAGTGAGGAGAGATCCTTTCTCAGAGCTGCTTTGTTTATGTGATGCATTGCTAGAAGTGCATAATAGGTAAAATAATTGTGTATCTCTTCCAGACTTTTTATTTCCTCTTTTCTGCATTCCAGTTCTGCTCCTTCTGATGTAGTCATTGACTTCAATTCAATCAAGAACAAGCACTTAAAGAGCTGGCCCATTGTTTGGATAATGGCAGTAGTCCAGTTATGGAAATTTCTTAATCCTTTGTTTGGATTAAATTTCTTGTTCTCTTCTGAAACAAGCATGGGGGATGAGAGAAGAGATTAAACTATATTACACTGCATCCCAAGCCTACAAAAAGTATTTCATAAAAGTGATTTGTAAATAATCTCAGTGTCTGCTGTTTTTCTGCACCTGAAGGAAATTGTGTAATTTCATGCCAGCACTTTCATTTTGGCATGTTTGGATTCATTTGTGTCTCTGCTGGATTTGTGTTTGACTTTCAGCTGACAGATACTTGGTTCTGGGCTAGCTTTCGGCACAGCAGCCCCAGTACTGTACATCACCATTGATTTGTACCCTGATGTCTCTCAAGTCTTCTATAATTCTCTCTGCATATCAGCAAAATTAAGATGAACTAGCTGAGAGCAACCCTTTGGGTTTTAGATAGCCTTTGGCAAAATCTTGCCCAGGAAGTAGATTTGCCTGATCCCAGCCAACATTCTAACTGAATCTGAGAAAGGCCCTCACACAGATGAGAAAGTGAATCTTTTCTTCCAGTGTCACTTGAAATGTTCTTGAAATGCTCTATAGATGACAACAGTTGCTGCAGTAGTTTCCCAGGAGTTTGGGAGTTCATGCTCCCCTCCTGGCTTTGGCACTAATGATCATACAGTCCCGCAGGGAGTCGGCTCAGCAATGAAGCTAATTAATTACTGCAGACAGGAGCTCAAAATCTAACATTGTTGAAAAACCAACTGCCTGTGCTGTTTTGTCTGCAGCTGGTCTCCAATGGTTGCATTTGGGGAAAATCTTTAGCACAACTAAGAGCAAAAATACTCTCTCTTTTTCTCTCTCACTCTGCTGTTAAAATAATATAGCAGTGAAGGATGGAATAGTACCAAATGCAACAAATTAGAAAGTGGCTAAGTAATGTCATAATAAAGAAAAATTAGTTCTCAACACTTTTAACACTAGGGTACTCTTAGGAAGGGTACAGCTAAAAATGTAAGACTAGAAGAGACCATCTGGGTCACTGAGTCAGTCCCTGCAAACACAAGCCGTCATTCAATAATCACTGAGTCCAGAATGATCCACAGAATATTGACCCTGCATGTCTCCATACAAGGCAGGTCTCTTTCATCATCTTACAATAATCTTAAGACCTATTGTGAATACAAAATGTCACATCAATAATATGCTTCAGGAAACGAACAAATGAAATCATGGACATTGTCCATGTCTGAGGACAGGTTCCCAATCCAGCCTTTCTCCCTTCCCCTTCTCACCACATGTACCAGCACACCAGCATCAGGTCAGGTCGTAAGTTTAAAACACACTGTATTAAAAGAGTGACTCATTTTCAGATACATCAACTCCCTCAAATCAGTGGGGAGCAAGCAGGATTTTTTGGGGTTTAGTTCAAGCTTAGTTTTTTGGCTGCAAAGCTCCCTGGACCAGCCTCCTGCTCAGCTGCAAAAATACCAGGACAGACAATGATAGCTCTGACTCAGATAAGGATAAACTGCTATGGAACTCTGCTTCAGAGATGAAATTTCTCATTGCAACAAAGCCAACTAAATGGCTAGCTGCCACTGAAAAGAGCAGCTCCATACAAGTCTGTCTCAACTGGCACTGCTCAATAAACTACTCAATAATTACTTACATTTTATGATGACATTTGTTTTCTTCTAGTTCAGCTTGCCATGGCCACCAGAAAAGTGGAAATGCATGGCCAAGGAGGAGGGGGAGAAGCAGAATGATCTCACTTTTTTTGCGCTGGCAAACTGCAAGAGTTGTGGCTACATTACAAAGCTGTGCTGCATAAGCAGTTCCCCTTGAATGCTCCTATCTGCTCCTGTACCATTTGTGTGCCAGCATCCCATGTCATACAGCCTACATTAGACAGGATCAATGCCTAATTAAACTCAAGAAATCTGGAGAAGTAAAAGAATCTTTTTTTTTCTTCCTGACAGTGGTGTTCCCTGATTGAGTTCATGTTAAAGCTGATTAAGATTTGCCTGCATGATAGCAGAACAAGAAAAAGGTGTAGTAGATAAGGAGCTGGAGGAGTTGTGGACAAAACTTTCAGATTTTCCAAGGAGGTCCATTCCTAAGTGAGTGTTGGCAACAGCCTGTATCAAGCATAGAGTTGGACTAGATGATTTGCACATGTCCTTACAAACTACATTTTTGTGATTTTATAATTCTCTACCACAGGAATTAAAAGTCATATACCTGTACTCAAAGCAGTTTTTGTACGTGATAAATGAGATAAACAAATAACTGCAGTTCAAACTTGTACAACCTATTAATGACAATGTTTTTCTTACCAGTTTTGTATGTGTCCAGACACAAGCCAGCTATCTCTATGAAATTTCAGCTTTTATTGGGTAAAACTCCTATCTGGGTGCTATTTCCACTCTCCTGCTGCCCAGAAAAACAGTCACTCAGAGCTTTCACAGAAGACTGCCACTGTGTTCTCTCAGTGCTTCTTCACCCTTATTCCTCCCTTATTTCCTCTACTCTGAGTAGAGCAATAGAATAGTTATCTTCCTAATGTAGGACCTCTCCTACAGGAAGAACAAAATTCACTCTTTACAATGTAGCCTTTCCCTCTTTGTTTAGCAAAGGGGAATTACAATTTCTATGTATTAGTAGGATTTATGGATCATCTAAGTAGCAAAAAGAGACATTGTATGCAGATCTGACAGACACTGCTCCTTTAATTCAGAGCATTCATTAGGTAGTGCGAGCACACACTGAGAACACACAAGTGTCAGACCTCCACAGTTCTAGGGACCTTATCTCCCAATCTACTGACACATGCAATGTATCAGCAAATGTCAGCTGTAATACATAACAACTGATTATCCTCTGTATGAAAAAAGGAAGTAACTATTAGGATGTGACCTTGCTCTACACACAGCATCAGAAAAAGCAGTGCCCATGATTCAAGGATATATAAGCACTAGAAAAAAAAAGCAGAGGGCAGAAAAAAATATCCAGAGGTTGAAAAATAACACCTAAGGTATAAGGTTTAAGATGTCTATTAAATCTGTCAGAGAAGAGTGGTGACTGGATCACTGTACCCAGATATACACATATGGAAAAGGTACTTGATTGCAGGGTGAGCTTTTCAGTCTTGCAGACAGAAACATAACAAGTTGTAATGACTGGAAACTGGAGTCAGACAAATTCAAGACTGAAATTATGTGGTTTCTTAGCAGTGGGGTAACTAGACATTGGAACAACTTACCTGAGGAGGTGGTAGAGTCACCATTGCCTGGAGTCTTCCAGGAAAAACGAGGTATTTTCCCAGGAGACATATTCCAGTCCAGCCCCAAGGAAATCTCCTGAAAGAGATTAGGCAAAATGATCGCTTGTTTACAGCCTATCAGACAGGAAGCTTTTTCATACAAATCTATAAATGTAGCCCAACAAAGCGCCTGCTATGCTGCTTGAGCCGGGGAACTGAGGCTGGGCCTACTGTATCAAATTTATACTGTCCCTTCTGGAAGAAATAGTGCCCTTGTATCCCAGGCACAAATTTGATTTAAATATTTATCATCTGGTAGCAGCAGATGGATTTTTAAAATAAATAAATAATTTTTAAAAGAACAGAAATCAAACGTATACTGCTTATAAATATTTACGTCGTTTTCATGGATAATGTTGGCTTTTGTGTTTCTCTCTTTAAAAGCATTTTGCAAAGTGCCATGACTTTAAAAGTCAGAGATATCTAGCTGTGCATGCACATATTTTTCTGGCAGGCACAGTGGAAAAAAACCTAATTGAAGATAACATCAAGAAGAATTTTAAAAAATTTAAAATACCCAACTTTTGATTGTTTACTCTGTGTGTGCCTTTTGCTAAGCAATATTATTTTTTAAAATCTATGTTCCTGCTATCAAGTGGTCACTATCACTGCCAGACCTTGAATAAAAAAAACCTGGTTGGTTGATGACATTATAAAGTTTACAATGATGGCTCAAATCTTCAGGGAACTGGATCCCTCTCTGTGACATTAAACGATTTACGATGTGCCAGGAGCAACCATACCAATATCAGAAAGCTATTAATTCTCATAATTTTCATAATTTCACAGGTATCATGTCTCAATCCATTATGTTCAAGTACATTATGCAGCATAGTTCCTTGCTGACTTGCCACGGGTCAGTTATCAACTGTTTGGGTTGGAAAGGATCCTGGAGATCAGGCAGTTCCAGCCCACACGCCATGCGCAGGGACACCTTCCACACCAGATTGCTCCAAGCCTCATCCAGCCTGACCTTGAACGCTTCCAGAGAGGAGGCATCCACAACTGTTCAAAGCAACCTGTTCCAGTGCCACCATCCTCACAGTAAGGAATTTTTTCTTAATATCCAATCTAAACCTAACCCCTTTCAGTTCAAAGCCACTCTGTCTTGTCCCATCACTACATGCCCTCCAGCTCTCTTGCAGACCTCCTCTCAGTGGTAAAGGCCACAATCAGGTCTCCCAGAGCCTTCCCTTCTCCAGGCTGAACAATCTCAACTCTCTCAGCCTTTCCTCATAGAAGAGGTGCTCCAGTCCCCTGATGATCCTGCTCTCCTCTGGACTCACTCCAACAGGTTTATGCCCCTCGTATGCTGCATCCAGAGCTGGATGCAGCATTCCAGGTGGTGTTTCATCAGAGCAGAGGGACAGAATCCCCTCCCTCACTTTGCTGGCCCTGCTCCTTTTGATGCAGCCTAGGACACGTTTGGCTTTCTGGGCTGCAAGTGCACAATGAACAATGCTTCTTCATCTTACCTTGTTCTTACTAATAAGCACTAACCTTCCTACAAACATCAACTTGAACATTCAAATTTTGAAAGAATGCTATGTTTATAGATATATTTAACAGTTATTTTAAAAGACAGCAATTCTGCAGTCAGTGCTTTGGGGATATATTTGCCATCCAGTTACATAGACAGAAAATTTATGTTGTCGTCATGATCATAGCTCCAATCTGAAACATTGCTTTGTCTCACTGAAGGGGGAAGGCAGATCTCCTGATAAATGTACTGGAGGAGAATGTGCTTTGCTCTTTGCCATACTCCTGTATGCCTCCATGACCTTGCAGTAGATATTCACAATTCCTATAAAGTTTTGGTGACTGAAAAAATTATCATCCCCTTCTTTCCTGCTCCTCTCAGTACTTACAACCTTAATTAAGAAGTAAAATAGAACAGTTTTAAGAAGCAGCTATGTTGGATGCCCATTATTCCACAGCAACAACTCGGAGCCTGAAAAAGACACTTGAAAGAACATCTTCTGTTTTTACCAAGAGGGAGGTAAACCCTGGAACAAAGCCACATCTAACACCTGTATGTGGCAAATGCATCTGTTACTGAAGCTAAACCCTACAGGGGTAATGAACAAGAGGCCACAGGCAAAAAATTTGTCTCTCTGGATGCGGACATATGGCCTCATGCAGCAGTTTGTGCAGAATCCTCCAGCCAGGTCTGAGCCGGACTCACAGGCACTGTGTATTTGCATGACCACAGTGCTGCATCTAGCCTAATTAGCATCATGTCCAACCTAATTAGCACCACCTACCACAGGGTTAAGTACTTTGGGTGCAACAGCACTCATACACACACGTCTACAGCTGCTGCCTCCTATTTCACAAGTAACTCGATGAATATATGCTAAGTCCTGTGCTTTTTTGCATGGTGTAGAGGTGCCCTCTGTCATGTTTGTGTTTTTAAACAGCAACCACAGATAATTTTATTTTATTGCTACCAAGGCAATGTGCAGCTTTGCTCATTGCTGTTTTTCTATACAGTTTCTATTTAACTGAATAGGAAAAAGAATGCTTAGCACACCAAGATACTAGGATGAAATATGTTTAGGATACGCTTCTACATGTGTCTAAAAAGAACACAGTGAAAACAGCTAGGTGAAAAAAAATTCCAAAATCTCTATGCTCAGCTGCCCCTGTAAGTGCTGACTCTGCTATCATGTCTCTGGGGCACTAATTTACAATTCTGTAAGATGTTACTGTAAACTGCTTAGTAGCAATGCTATGTCCATTTGCACAAGTATGAATGATGATCCAAGGTGTGAAAGCAAGAGAAAATAATCCTCTGATATTTATATATGACCTTAGGGAAGTACATCTCCTCCAGGGCATAGCTATAGGAATTTTTGCTTTAAAAAAAAAAAATTCTGTGGCAGTTTAATCCCTTTTAGCTTCTCAAATAAACTGATAGACTATGCCTATTTCAAGTTAACACATGAACACATTAAGTGTAGTAATGAACTCCAAAATTCCTACAAGCAACTAAACTGGGCATTATCTGCTGGCAGTTTACAGTATGTGTCATGGTAAGAGAAAATCTTGAGAGATTTGAAAGATGCAGCAATTGCTCCAGAGAGTGTATTCCATATGTTGGGGGTGACCAAAAGGACATCATTAACACAGCTATGAGAAAAGCAGATGGAGTAGATAAGGAGACTGAGAGAGAAGAGGACAGGCAATGACAGGAAAAGACAAAGTTGTGAAGTGCTGTGGTGCAGTTGAGGCTGAAGTTGAGATGACAGAGCACCCAGCTGCTGCTGGGTGGGTGGGCCCCATGGGCTCTCGAGACAATAGCCAGGCAAGCCCTCAGAAGAAGGGAGTGCTTCTGTGCTGGGTTAGCTCCCACAGCTGGCTCACTTGGGTGAGACAAGCACCTGTGTTGGCACAAGGGAAGGGACAGGAACCAACCCATGCTGAGGAAGGAGGTGCAGCACCACCCTGTCAGCAGCAGGCAGCTATTAGCTTAGCTTAGCTCTATCGTCAGAATCAGGTCCCAGCCTAGCAGCTGGCAGTAGCCCTACGTAAACCAGCACAAGCCATGGCTGCTCTGCAACCCCGCGTCTCTCACCGCTTCTCCCTGCTGCAGACCCAACTGCCTCATAGCCTCAACTGGAGAAATAAGCTGGTTGTAAAAGGCACCTCTCCTCCCTCCCCTGTGATATTTTTCAGCCAAATAATATTCCTAATCTGGTTTACCACACAGATGAACAAAACAACTGTGCCAGCAAACCAGCAGGCATATTAAAGAGACAGGCACCGGTGGCTGGGAGCAAAAACTGTCTTAGGCCATCACAGCTGCCAAAAAAATTGTCAAACTGCACTCTGAGATGGCTACAGGACTTGCAGAGACAGGGAAATCTATGGAGATACACTAAAGAGGTAAGTACAAAAAGGAGCCACAGAAATAGTCCAGCCAAAGAAGTGCAAAAATAGTGTTTCAAGGGACCTTTCTGACAGGTCAGGTCAGGCCTGAGAAAAAAAAGCTGTCATAAGCAAGATGAGAGATAACAAAACCCTAAAAAAGCATATCTGTGATGTGAACAGAGATAAGAAGATGCTTTAGAGAAGAAAAGGAAATAAAATTCATATACATCAAGATAAACAGGTCAAAAAAAAGAGTGAAGTCAAAGATGACTCCTATGACTCTACAGGTCTCATTGACAGAGTGTAATTGTGTGCCTTCCAGACAGGATTGCAAACTCCTTATCCAGGAAGAAACAGGGGTCCTTGTGTAGGGACTGCAGATGGAGTTTCAATTCAGAAGGTTCTCTGAAACACTATATGGCATTTCCTCAACAGGTGGAAGCTTTTAATCCTGAATGCCTTCCTATGTAGTTTTTTCAAATTAGCTTAAAAACTAAATTCTTGCACTTGCTCGTAAGGGTAGAAGTGGACAGTATCAACAGCATTGCCATGGAGGTCAGGGGTCAAAATTTTTCAGATGCTTTGTAAACCTTCATATAAGAATCCATAACAGGCCAAAGCTGTTTCTCTTAGCCTTTACCTTTGTTAGGGAAGAAGGGGTATTCATATTCAGAAGCCTTGACTCTGCCTCCACTGTAATTTTTCTACTGTCAAATCATAGAACTACAGCTAGGAGTGTTTAAGAGCTGATTTTGATGACAAATTATTACATCAGGAGGGAAAATGAGTCCACATTTGTCTGTTTCAGTAATGGAATGAAAAAGTAAGCCACTCTCAATTTCTGGAATTATACCCAGCTTCTGGAGATATTTCCATGCAATCTTGTCTCCTTCAGTGCCATCCAGTGGAATTAATGTGAAATATCACTCTTATGCACAGGGAGGATATACAAAAATACAACAGCACACAAAACAGCTCTATATTTTCAGGAGGTGCTGTTCATATCAGGTAAATTGCAGGTTGTCAGGGATATTGGTATAACAGTAATGAAAAATAAAACCATGATTTCCAATAGCTATAATTCAAATTAGATCTGACATTGTTGCCTGTATTCTCAGGAAAGCTCCTTATATAATTTCTAAAATAGTTATTTGTGTCTGCAAAATATGTAGGACATACAAAAGTCATACTGGTACAGCATGGTATAATGATTTAATAACATCCCTTTGTGTAATGCACCTATTCACATCTCAAGCCAGCAAAATATTATTTGTAATTTCGCTTCTCCTCCAAGGTACAAATAGCTTTACTGAAGGAGCAGGGATATCTGGATTTACAGGCGCTCACGTTATCAATAACACAGTGTTTTTAACACATATTCACACTCATCTATATTGTATTACATATGTGTCTGTATGCAGACATGCATACATGCTGTATACATATATATGCACACACACAAATAAAATGTAGGTCTGTTGTAGCCTCATGATAGATTTCCTTTTATTTAAAACCTCCTTGCCCTTCCAGTACTTTCCTGAATCCTCTTGAATTACAATGAACTCATGCCAATATTTGCATTAAGATTCCTAAGGCCATTTTCTTGCTTTTTCCAAATCCAGGTTACAGCTGTCTGCCAAAGGCCCAAGGCTTCCTACTTTAAAACTCTTTAAAGGCGGCTTTCAAGATGGATTTTTGCAACCAAATGGGGTTCTACCTCTTTTGTTCCTTTATAGCACACAGAAAAGACAAGAAAATATCTTTTACTAAATTAAAAAGTCAGAATATTTTCTTGGTTTTACTTACCCTAGCATATAACTATTGGAAATGGAAAAAAAAAGTCATTGAAATACTAATGTCTCTGTGCTTGTGAGTTTTAACTTTCCCTTCTCTAAGTCTCTGTTCAAATCCCAGTGGCTCCTCTGTCAATGCTCCCCTTCCCATCATAGCTTGCCCCTTTTCTCAGAGTCAAGATTTAATTCTGTTTGATTTTGTCTGCTCTACCAATGTGCTCTCATTCTTCTGGCTTCCTCACTGGCCTCCACGTCTATTCTCCCATATAGATTCCTTGTCTATATGTACTTGTTCCATTGCCTTGAACTCATTCTCCTTCATTTTTCCTTGAGAATTTAATTTCCTTCCTCACCCAATCCCAGTGTCCTATCCCTATTGCTCTCATATTAAGGTTTCCCACTCCCAATACTTTCAGTCTTGACTCCATACTTACTGTTTCCTTCCCTTCAGCCAGGTCCTTGTTCCCTCACCATTCCAATAAGACACACTCAAACACACATGAAAAAGAGAAAACAGCATATTTTGGGGAGCACAGGGGATGATTTCCATAGCCTCATTCAGTCTACAAACCCACCACAGACCATAGTGGGAACCATAGGTCCCTCTTGGGTGTACAACAGGGGAACACTTGACTGCAATAATAGTAAGGATGATAGGGACACGTGCTAATTCAGGAATGTGGAAAATTAATTTCTTCAAGGCTCATAGATTATCCTATGTGTAGTCAGAAGGCCAGACACCCCAATTCAGTTTTTTCTGACAAATTCCAAATTTGCTCTAGAGCACAAAGGTATTTAAGAACCTCAAATATAAGATCTCCACAATAATTTACCCTAGAAAAAGCCCTTTTTTCTTAGATCATGTTTGGCAGTAGTAAAGTCATCCTAAACTTCCATCCTCGATATGGAAAATTTCGTGCCAAGCAGTGGACTTTTAGCAAGTGGCATGCTACCTAAAGCATAGTTTAGCAAGAAAAATTTAGCAATTGATATGCTACCTTTAGCTGTAGTTAAAGTTTAACAAACTCATTTAAAGAACAACAACTGGCAACCCTATTGTAGGCACTGTTATATATTTAAAGTATAATGTATTACTAAACGCAAAATAGTATTTAAGTTAGTAATAAGAGCACGTATGTGTAAAGGATAACTATGAACAATTTGCTTCCATTTTTACCCTTAGTTTTTATACTCTGTAATTACTCAATACATTTTCCTCAAGTACTAGTTTGAAAACAAACCAGTGGGAGGCACCAAGTCAGAATAACAATTCAATGGAAATTAAAGAAAAGGAAGAAAAAAGTAAAAGAAAACACTATCAAACTGACAGAGTCAAGGTACAACCTGACACCCTGTTAGGCAGGGTGGTGGTAGCAGTCTGGTAGAATGGTGGCTGCAGTCCTCTGAAGCAGTGATCCTGTAGTAAAAGAGTCTGCTCTTCCTCAGAAAGTCCAATAGTGGCTGTGTAGCTCCCATCCTCTGGAAATCCAGTGGGAAGGGTTGCTTCTGGTGGTCAGAGTCCCAGATTATATCCACGATGGGATGCTTGGTTCCTCCCTCTGGGTGGAGCATCTCACAATGGGGTAATGAGTCATGAGGCCAAGTGTTGATGAGGCTCATTAACAGAAGATAGTCCGGAGGGAGTTATCTCTGAGTCAGGCGGCAGGACAGTGATGGGCCATTAACAGCAAGATAGTCTGGGGGGAGGAGGCAAGGAAACACTGCCCCACCTGGTTTCAACAGCTCCTGAGGATGGTAATAGAATACACTGCAACCCAGGACACCTCAGGTGAGCAATCTCAGAAGAGTGGATGATTTTGTAACCCAGAGCTGCTTACAGTAGCATAAAAACAGTTGTATGACCATAGTGAAACAAAACCACAGGTCTACTCTAACTTCCATTAACAAGTCTAGATAGTAATCAATGCTCTTCTAGCAAATAATTTCTTTTATTCTGAGGATTAGTTTACTGAACAGTAGTGACTGGCTACTTCGGCATATGCAGACACATCTCCCTGGAAGTGATTTCCTTTGCCTGGGCAGGAGAACTTCAATGATCTGCTCTAGCAGAACACATAACATTATATCAGGAAACAGCAAAATGTCTCTTTCCTATCCTTCTTCAAGGTGCATTTCTAATGGACTTAAGGCAGAGCTCTCCAGTAGTTTACCTATTACTTATAGCAGGGACCAACCTAAGATGGTGTTCAGGGCATTTATTGTGCCAGGCCAGTAAGATTCCACTGTTATTGCCTTTCTGTGGCAAAAATTCTGAGCTCTCTTTGCATTGCATGATGTTAAGAGTACAGTTCTCATATTAAGCTGAGTAGAAAATGTCACTATATATTAACCTTAACTGCACAGAATGTAATTGAACTCAATGGGAGATACTGCCCTCTGTGTTTCAGTGGGACTTGACTTTGAAGAAATAATAATTCAGTGGTTTATAAAGGCACAAATAAACTTATTATATAAGAAGTACAGGTGCAATACTGTGATTTATAGACACTGGTATGATTCACCTTGAGATTTTTGTTGTATCTTGCCAAAAGCAGCTATTACCAACCCCCAAATGACTCTTAACAACACTACTATCGACATGGTATTTACAAGTTCCTTCCCTAGTGGGAACAAAAACCATCTCTTTTCTTCCGATGTTGAAAATTAAATGCACAGCATTAGCACCATCAGTGAGGTGTTTAACTTCAAAATTGCCTTTCCTGGTGAGAATGAAAATAGTACTTGTTTTGTTTTTCAAAATTAACAGCAGTGTTTTTCTCTCTTTTCTAATGCATACCCTTGTTTAATCAACCTGAGACACAGTATGCCTCTTAGTGTTCAGAGAGCACTGCAGAAAAGCACCTCTGCTTTTCTGTTGCATGCCATCCCATACTCCAGGGCTAGGATTTATCCTGTTTCCATTGTGATTCAAGCACACATTAATAAAGCAGAAAGAATATGACTGGAAAAAAACAGGTAGGGAAGGAAGACAAAAGACTCAATTTTTAAGTCATCTTTATACAAACAACAATATATTGATGCAGCAGTAACATCAGAGAAAATTAACCCAAAATTAAAGCATAAGGTTCCAGAAAGGTACCAGACCAGAGAAGTTGCTCACTACAACCAAAAACTGTTGTGAGCCATTCCAGATGAGTGCAAACCTGTTTCTGACTTTTCTCCAGCTGTCACCAATATTTGTGTCAACACATATGGTCAGTCAGCAAAGAGGTGAAATGGCTCTCAGTTCATTTGTCCTCTAAAACTGGGCAACAAGAAGTTCTTTTAATCAGTCCTTTACCCAGTCTAGGACCAGATAATGTATTAAGCTCTGTAGCTGTGCTGCGTCTCCAACACTTCCTAGAAGAATGCTTTTGTAGGAGCCCAGGACTCACAGGTGAGTCCATATAATCTTATGCACATGGGGTGACTAGAAGCACTCTCAAAGCTCTGAAGTGTGGAGTCCTACTTCTGATGTTTGGCTGTCATTAACTCAGCAACACAACAATATGACTTCTGGAGATCCCTCTGAGTGTACGAAATGTTCCTATCACCCTATGGAGTCTAACCCTCCCCAGCTCCCACTCTTAACTGGTATATGAGCAGCTCAACATGGACTAGTCCTTAGTCCACTTGGCAACTCAGATGCTTGTGGAGAAGGATGGCGCATTCTTGTCTGTACTGTTTGCTCTTCCTCTTCTGCAAGAATACAGACAATTCTGCTGCAGCCAGTCAGGCTTGGTTGAATTCCTGTTGTCTATGAGGGGCAGATCTCAAGCCTGGGTCAAGTCCCAGCCAGCTTCATTAGAAAACAAACTGTTTCACTGAAGAGTGTGAACAAGGCTGGCAGAATGGATGACCTTGGCTGAGGTGCAAACTCAAACTTACGTTTGCCTGGGATTCCATTCACCCTTCCTTTCTAGGGTCTGTATGGACCATGAAGTCAAGAACTGTAGTATCACAAACTCAGAGGTCTCGGAGACAGGCCCACCTCACCTCTAAGCAGAAACCGTAATGTGACAGATCATGCCCTTCCTGTGTTTGAGCCTACATTAGCAGATAACCACATGTGGGACTGATAAAACTAATGCCTGGAAACAGATGGTGACTACAGTGCTGTTTCTAAACTTTCTGACACTGTTTCATAACAAACCCATTGCTCCAAGACACCCACAGCAGAGAGAGTACAAACTTTCTGCCGTTTTCTTCCTCTACATGCAAACACAAAACAACAGGGAGCCTATCAGCGCCATCCCATTCATTACCGTTCCCTTGCTCTCTATCACTGAACTATTCTTGCCAACACACAAGATAACATTGTGTGGCCTAACCAGGAAAGCAAAGGAAAAGCACTTCCACTCCAATAATGGATAAAGAGCAACAGTGGACTACAAAGAGCAACTGGACTATATTTTTCATTTCCTCAGTCACTTAGTTTTTGCTCTATAGAGGTATTCTTAGTTAAACCAGTACATAACCATGTCCACAAAATAAGACATCTAAGTCAGTTAAGGAGAAATGCTCCTTCCTTAAACACAATCTATCCTGTAGTTCACTTCATGATGACATGCAGGTGTTAAAAATTGAAAACTTAAGCAGACTCAGACTTTTCATTCAGGAGGAAAAATCAATACAGCTCTCCAGGGACAGCCCTTCAGAATTCAAAATTCTTTCCTCTTTTGCACTGATTCTGCAAGCACCATCTTGGCAGACTGAAGCTTGTGACATTTTCACAGCAGGCTTATTACTTTTTCACAGAGAATTGTTCAAATGGTTTTGAATCAAATTCTGGAGTAATATTTTGCAAACTAAAGACAGCTTACAGAGCTGCAAGAGCAATTAGCTGAACCCTTTGTAGCCAGCAGTCCTCACTTAATGCTTCCTCCAAAATGCCACAACCACCCATGTCCTTGCGACTACCTTCTTGTCATCCTTCCTGTCACATGCCAATGTTGTAAAACGTGGAATATGTCAAGATTATTTTAAGTCAGGATATTCTTTGGTGCAAGCCTAATCATCAAGAAAGGAGACCTAATCAGTGGAACAAGGACATCCAGGAATTAACAGGCTTTAAGAACGCAACAAATCAAGATGTTGATGTATGTCTGCGTATACACTGCTAACTTGGCAAGTACTCAAGGTCCATGTATCCTATACCTGAACTACATATATTAAAAATTGTGTCTATTGGTCAAAATACCCCTGCCCGGGTGAAGACCCCTCCCCTGAGCATTGGATAGAAGTTAGCTGGGGTTACATAATTTGTATGCAGATGGCTAACCAATCATAACACGGGGGCTGCCCTTGGAAAGTAACTAACTCCAAACTTCTATGTAGCAATAATGGCACAGAAATTCCGGAGCAGCGTACTTGATTTGTGGAAAACCACTGAGCACCCAGGCTTGTGCAACTGTGAAATAAATAATCAATGTCTCTCTCTCGAGTATGTAGTTATTGTCCTGTTGCACACCAGGTAACAAATCCGATTTTGTGGACAACACTGAGGAGGAGAGGGGGAGAGGACCTGAAGGTCCTTTTCCTTTCACCAGTGGAAGAGGATCTGGGGGTGCTGGTTAAACATGAGCCAGCCACACATGAGCCAACAGTGTGCCCAGGTGGCCAAGAAGACTAGTGGCATCCTGGCCTGGATCAGAAATAGGGCAGCCAGCAGGAATAGGGAAAGGATTGTCCCTCTGTACTCGGCACTGGTGAGGCCACACCTTGACTGCTGTGTCCAGTTCTGGGCCCCTAATTCAGGAAGGACACTGAAGTGATGGAGCAAGGCCACAGAAGCGAAACGAAGCTGGCAAGAGGTCTGGAGCACAATTGTTACCAGGAGTGGCTGAGGGAGCTGGGTTGTTTAGCCTAGAGAACCGAAGGCTCAGGGGAGACCTCATTGCCCTCTACCGATACCTGAAAGGAGCTTGTAGCCAGGCGGGGATCGGCCTCTTCTCCCAGGCAACGAGCGACAGGATTAAAGGACTTAAAGTCTTAAGCTGCACCGGGGGAGATTCAGGTTGGACATTAGGAGGACTGTCTTCACAGAAAAGGTTGCCCAGCATTGGAACAGGCTGCTCAGGGAGGTGGTGGTCACCATCCCTGGAGGTGTTTAAAGGAAGACTGGACATGGCACTTAGTGCCATGGTCTACCTGACAACGTGGTGTTCAGTCAGAGGTTGGAGTCCATGATTTCAGAGGACTTTTCCAGCGTAACTGATTCTGTGATTCTGTGGTAAAACACCAACTGATCCCCCGTGAACTCCGACCTCAGCAAGCCTGGAAAAATCAACCTGTAAAGCAGAACTTCTGCTCACGCTTTCAGCAGTCAGAATACAGGGCCGGCAGCCGCGCCCAGAGCACCTCTTTTCCCCCGGCACCCAGAGATGCGCGGGCGGGACGCGGCACAGCCCGTTCCGCGCCGGCGCCAAGGCCTGAGGCGCTCCCTCCGCTCCCCGCCCCGCCCCAGCCGGCCCCGCCCCGCCCCGGCGGATGTGAGCTCACAGGGCGCCCGGCGGAAGGAGCGGGGCGGGTGTTTCCGCGGCGGCGGCGGCGGCAGCGGCAGCGGCAGCGGCAGCGGCAGCGATGGCGGGCAAGGCGGCGGCGGCCGAGCCCCTGGGGCGGACAGCGGAAGAGGCGGCCTGGGCGGAGACGCTGCGCGGGGCCTGCGAGCCCGAGCACCACTGGCGGTACCGCCGGGAGTTTCTGCTGCGCAATGTGGGGGAGCTGCCGGCGGCGGGCAGCGCCCAGCTGCAGCGCCTGGTGTCCCTCTCCATGGTGTGGGCCAACCACGTCTTCTTGGGATGCCGGTGAGTTCAGAGGGACCCGCCGGGGCTCGGGGGGGACGGCGCGGCGCGACCGTCTGACGAGGCCCCTTCCCTCCTTTCCTCTTGTCGCCGCTCCAGGTACCCGCCGCAGGTCATGGAAAAGGCGCTGGACATGGCCGAAGGCATCCAAGTGACCAACGCGCCTGTCCGCACCACGAGAGACGAACTGGTTGCCAAGGTGAAGAAAAGAGGCATATCAAGTAGCAATGGTTAGCAGATCATAGCTGTGACAATACATAGGAGTCTAGAAAATGCTTGTTTCTGAATGTTCTTGGTTTGCCTCGGGGTTAGAAAGTAGTCGAAATAATTTACTTTTAAAACTCCCGTTAATTGTTTCCTCTCTCTGTGCTATTCTTTTTCTAATAAAATGTCTCTAAAATGGGCATAATGCGTACATAGTCCTTTGGTAATGTAGAGCTATTGTTTTGAATTTCTACATCTGGTACACTTTAATACTTGTGCGTTGTGATGTGGGCTGCTGTACTCCAGCTTAAATATGTTCTTGTTACTTTGCCTTTGTTGCCAGTCAGACATTGCTGCTGTGTAAGAAACTGAGTTTCTTAAAGAAATTCTCAGACTGATGTTTTAAAGTTGTTTTGTGATACTAGTAGACAAAATACACTTCTGTTATTTTTAGGTCAGATAGCCCATTTAATGTGTATTGGCCAGTTTTGGTTTGGACTTCAAGAACAGAAATACATACTTGCCTATGGGTCCCAAACCAACAACTGAAATCTCGCATGAGTATTTTCAGGATTTTGTCCAAAAAATCCAAAATTCTGAAATAGTAGGTTAATACTTGAAATGACAGTTCAAGGTGTATTGCTAATATATACCCTTTAAGTTCACAGAGATTATTGCTAGGTTTTAGATTATTTCTCTCTACATGGATATTTCATAGTGCAGAAATCAAAGAGGATCACATATTTTACCTGTTTTGCAGAAGGGATAGAGCAGCCCTGCAAGAGACAAGCTGTTGAGAAAAGCAGAGACTCTAAGGATGCTGGAAAGGATGTGAAAACAACCAAGGCAGAAGGAGTGAAGGAAACAGAGAGCACATTGCCCAAAAAGCAGGAAAAAGGTACTAGCAAAGATCCAGAAAGCTCCCAGTCAACTTGCAGTTCAGATCAAGAAATGGTCATAGTCTCAGACATAGAAACAGAAGGAAAGCCTGCTAATGCTGAAAGTACTGCTGAGCAAAAGCCACCTTCATCTGAAAAGGAGCCAGGAAAGAAGCCTTGCTCAAGCCCACCTAAGGAAAGCAAGTGTGAAAATGTGCCATCACCTGAAAAGAAGACTACAGAAAGTGTAGCACCAGTGGCTGCTGAAAGCACCCCTCAGCCAGATGTGGTGGTGGCAGCACTGCCACCAGCTGCCAAGAGCACCCCGCAGGCAGCAGTGGTAGCAGCGGCAGTGCCATCAACCTCCAAGAGCACCCCACAGGCAGCAGCAGTGCCAGCAATCACCAAGAGCACCCCACAGGTGGCAGCAGCAGCAGTGCCACCAGCTGCCAAGAGCACCCCACAGGCAGCAGTGGTGGCAGCAGCAGTGCCACTGACCACCAAGAGCACCCCACAGGTGCCAGCAGTGCCACCAGCCACGAAGAGCACCCCCCAAGCAAGTGCTGCGTTGCTGTCTTCCAAAACACAAGTGAGTGCCCCAGCATCAGTATCCAAGAGCGGTGCTCAGGTGAGCAGCTCACTGCTTCTGGCCCCCAAGAGTGGTACTCAGGTGGGCACCTCGCTGCTGCTGGCCTCCAAGGGCACTGCTAAGGTGGGCTCCCCGCTCCTGGCCTCTAAGAGCAGTGCGGAGGTGGCTGCTTCGTTGCTGGCCGCTCGGAGTGGCGCGCAGCCGGGATCCTCACTGCTCGCTTCCAAGAGCAGCGCTCAGGTGGCTGCTTCGCTGCTGGCTGCTCGGAGTGGAGCTCAGCAAGGGCCCTCCCGGGGTGGAGCTCAGGCAGGTGCTTCCCTGCTGGCCTCCAAGAGTGGCTCACAGGCCGGCGAAAGCCCGGCGAAGGCTTTGTGCAAACCGCTAACCAGCGAAGATGCAAAGGAGAGACAACCTTTTTTCAACAGACTCTACAAAGCTGTAGCCTGGAAACTGGTTGCTGTTGGAGGCTTCAGTCCTAACGTAAATCATGCAGAACTTCTAAATTCATCTATTCAGTCTGTAAAAGCTACATTAGATGTTGCTTTTGTTCCCCTGAAGGAACTTGCAGACTTGCCTCAAAATAAAAGCTCTCTAGAAAATATAGTTTGTGAACTGAGGTGCAAGTCTGTCTACTTGGGTACTGGCTGTGGTAAAAGTATGGAAAATGCCAAAGCAGTGGCTTCGAGAGAAGCTTTGAAATTATTCCTCAAGAAGAAAGTTATTGTGAAGATATGTAAAAGAAAATACAAAGGTAGTGAAATTGAAGATTTGGTGCTTCTGGATGAAGAGTCAAAACCTTCAAATTTGCCTCCAGCTTTAAGAAATCCTCGTGAGATCTTGTAGGGGAGAATCACTGTTTGTACTGTGTATAGTATTTCAACACAAGGACTGAAAGTTAATTTTGTACTTTGAAAATGTAGGCTTCCAGGTATTTTGTATTTCTTTCTCAGTTTTGCAAGACAATGATAGTTCTTTCACTTGGTAGCAATTGTATAAAACTTGTTAGAGATGACAAGTACGCATTTAAAGGTATTGCCTTAATATGCAGCACACTAGTGTGCTGTTGTATTTGCAAAATAGTCTACCTAACTCTTCTATTTTTAATTAAACTATTAAGGTACAATTTGCTGTTTAAAACCTGACATTTTTGTAATTCTTACAGTTTGATGATAGTGTGCTCAATTGTCTACCATATCTTTTCTAGGCTCGTAGAAGTGTGTACATAGGGACCATAATACTTGAATAATTGAAAGTTGTTTAAAAATTTCAATCAAAAAGTTGAATTATCTGTTTCAGGCTTGTTGCTCATAATGTTCACTGTTGCTCATACTAGGAGAGAAAGTAGTTGGTTGACTATTTTTATGGGATGTTTTCGTAACACTTGCAATATAAGTGGCATCGTGATCCCATTTAACATTATACTATCAGGTTAGAGCCCGTTTAATATCACATTGGCAAATTAGCAGTTAGCAGTCAAGTCACAGCTATTTTGGCCACCAAAACTGTAAGCAGATTTAATTTATATGGTGAAGTATCATTTACAGTTTTGTTTGGTGTTTGGTTTTTTTTTTCCAAATGAACATGGATTTCTATACTAAGTATATTTTGACTGCTACTAAAACAATAAAACCTCTGTGATAAGCTTTTATACTACTTTGCTTTTGGCTACTAAATGTTCCAGCCATTTCAATAACATTGCAACACCTTCAGTAAAGCTTTACTTTGAGTGGCTTCAAGGTGTAATCCCACAAGGATGAGTTGGTTTCTTTAGATGTGTAGCTGAAATACTGTAAAACTGATAGAGGGGACCTATAGAATATCAATTTCTACTTTCGTAACACCAAGATAAGCAAAACGAAAATGCTCCTGTCGGAGACAGTGAGTGTATTGTAAAGCATTCATTCTAATCAAGCCCTTCCTTTGCTACATTTTTACTCCCTGTACAGAATAGTTTGAGGCAAAGAAAGTGGGAGATTATCTTTTATTTTCAATGTTGCTGAAATACCTGCACAAACTGCATGTTTTGGTATATTGGATAATGACATGTAATTGTAAAAACATGATGTCTTCAGTGCTATTTTGAATTAATCTTGTCCTATTACAGTAGTTAGCATCATTAAGTGGCATCCTTACTCTTGACTGATAGATCCATTGATCAAGTCCTACAGGAATGAATAGGAATTTCAGGGATCTCAGTAGTACATACGTCCACTTCAAGTTCTTTTGTAATTTTGGGGACTAAACTACAGTGGTGTTCACGCTGTACCCTGCGTGCTTTTGAACAGTGGCTGTCCAGTCCATAGCACCAGAAGCCTGCAAGGCACTCGCACTTCCCGATGGCTGGTTGAGAACTTGCTCCACCTGACCCCTGTGCTTTTGTGCCCTCCGTCGCCCTTTGCCCTAGTTAGATTTCTCAGGAGTTCCCCCTGGCGTTCCTGGAGCACCACCCGGCGTTCGGAATGCAATGTGCTAAATTGCATCTTAGTGCAAGAATTGGTGTCTGCTTCTAGCACAGGGCAAGCTTCGTGCTGTGCTTAGGAGCTGTGGTATTCATGATGGGAAGTGTGAGATCTGTTTTCAAGTCCTTACCCTGTTCAGGTAGACATATGGAAGGACTGTGTGGGGGTAGGAGTTGCATCCTGTGCCCTCTGTAGTACAGCTTTCTCTGCTGTTAGTTTGGTCATCTCCAGATCTCTGGTTCAGAATTGCAGCATGTGTTGTAATGTGCAAACCTGTGTTTTTCGTCTGTAACGCAAAGCTCTCAGTATTCACTGACCTCAAGGGGCTGTTAGGGCAACTGTGTTAAAAGGCTGAGGTGCTAGATGCCTTTTTTAAAAGACCTGACTTAGGATTACTTTTTTAAAAATTTTCAATGTTATTTCTCTTTGATGTTTGGTTGTGAATCATTAAAGAACAAGTCTGTAGCTACTCTTAATAGAAACTGAAAGTTGAAGCGTGTTATTTTTCACATTCTGCATAGAAAGCAACTCAACACGTGGATTCTAACATACAAGTGAATAAGCACTATTCAAGTATTTGAGTGAGAATTTATTAACATTTCATTAGCCCTAGAGGAAGAAAGAAGTGCGAAGAACTGGCTGTTGCAGGAACTGTGTAATCCTGTCAGTTCTAAAACCTCTGGGTCTCCCCTCCAGGTACTGTCTTGGTCTCTAGCGACTGGGATGCTGGTCTTTAACTGTCAGACCCTGCTGACGAGGGCCAGCGAGAACACCTGCACTTACACTATAGGTGTGCAGAGTTGTCTCAGGGGGGCGAAGCAAACCAACCAACCGAAAGAAAAACTGACTCTGTTTTTTCTACGAAAGTACAGGAAATCACAGTCATCAGGAGTGACTCCCGTTTCCTCGGGGGACAGCTAGCACAGCCTAAACACGTACCGCAGGGCCCTTGCGGACGGCTGCCGGCTGGCTGCTGTTGGCAGCTCCCAGGTGCGCACCCGTGCGGGGTGTGTGGCCCGCCGCGCCCTGTCACGGCCCGCGGGCGCTGGGGCGGTATCACCGGGGCGGCCGCAGCGGTGGCCACAAGGCGGGGCTGGCGCGCCCGCCCGGCTCGGGGCGGGGCCGAGGCGCGCTATTTGCATAGCGTCTTCCCGGGGCTGCTTCGTCCCTTTGCGGCAGCCTTCCGCGGCCGCCCGGGGCCCTGGCGCCCCTCAGGGGGCAGCCAGGCCGCCTGCCCGCTGTGCATCGCCTGCGGAGACCAGCAGGGAGGGAAACGCCCGAGCCAGACGTACTCGCCGTGCCCGCGAGGTTGTCCTATCTGCCGGGGTTTATAAAGCGTCATCGGCTAGCATAGCATGCCGGGATGTTCTGAAGACCTGCTCGCTAGGCCACGCACGGAGGACGCCCGTTCCTCATGGGCGCCGCGCCCGCCTAGGGGAAAGTCCCCGGACCGCCGGCAGAGAGTGCCGGGCGCTACCGCGCCCCCGCCCGCCGCCGCCGCCTCACGCTATCCTCCGCCGAGACGCCCGCGGGCCGAGCGGGTGAGCGCGGGGCGGGCTCTCGTCACGGCCACAGACACGCAGGTAGCGCGCCAGGCGCGCCAACAGAACGGGGCTCACTCTCAGGCCATCCCATTTTGCCGGGTGGGGCTCCCCAGCGGCGCGTCCCACGGGACAGCTCACGGCTGGATGGTGCCTTGCCGGTGCAGCACAGCCCGGGGCGGGCACAGCAAAGCGCGTGTAGGGCGACACGCCGCTGCAGGACAAGCGGCCCCGCGCCCCGCTGCCGCTCACACCCGCTGGTGTGAATAATTTAGGCTGGAAAAGACCTTTGAGATCATCGAGTCCAACCTTTGACCGAACACCGTCTTGTCAACCAGACTACGGCACTGAGTGCCACGTCCAGTCTTTAACCTTAAACACCTCCAGGGACGGTGACTCCACCACCTCCCTGGGCAGCCTGTTCCAATGCTTGTCAATCCTTTCTGTGGAGAAACTCCTCCTATCGTCCAACCTGAGCACATTCAACTGGGGAGGCACTCCGGGGGGAGCACTTAACCTTCCTGAAAAGGCTTTCCGTCCTTCCCTGCTCCAGGAAGTAGCAAGAGGCCAGAAGGAAGTACTCTGCCGCGGGCACTTGCACCACTTGCACCAGCAGGTTCGGTGGGTATCTGAGCGTCGGCACAAAGGCTGACACAGCACCGAGTACACACCACACTCTTCCAGCACAACAGCCACTGCACAGGCTGTGCTGTGCAGGGCGCGCCTAGCCCCGGGATCCCTGCTCCACCTTCTCTGCAGAGAAGGCCAGTGCGTGCCACCAGTGTTACTTGCCCACTTTGGTTAGGCTCTCATGCAACTCCCAGGTACTATGCAAGATGCTGCTGCCCCGCTGATAAACTGAATTAATTTCATAGGCAGTGCCACTCTTGCCTCTAATATGTCAAGCAAATAGCACACCACCATGCTCGACTGTGGAATAAAGCCCTCTGCTGCCCTACTGGCATTTCTGGGTATGAAACATGACAGAAGAGCACTGACAGATATCCCCAAAATGACATAAAATTCGGGCACCCAGACCCAAAATAAAGGGTTTATTACCTTACCCAAATTACCTTTGTTACTTACCCTAAAAGCTCCCAAGTGGCCCAGAGACAATGGTTCCTTCCAGTTCATTCTGTCCTGGTATTTATGAAGTTCCTGTGGTGAGCCCAGGTCTGCTAAATGGTGCCTCTCTCTCTTTGGTTGAGCCTCAGGCGTGTGGCCTATATGCAGGCACAGTACCATTTGCAAAGCCTCTTAGTTTCCAACACCTGCTGTTCCTCTTCCAGCAGTATCTTCATGATGACCTCCTTCCAGCCATGTCAGAGCCCACACAGAGGAGCCCAGTGTGCGGAGCAGAGACCACCTCTGCAGAACTGGTGGTGGCAGCTCTGACTGCCTCACATGAGAGCCCTGAAAGGGTGCGCACGGGGCTCAGAAACCACCTGGCTTGAGCTGTTATTCTGGTTGCTGTCTTAGCCACTTGAACTACTTAAGTGTCTTTCTTTTTTCCCATGATCCTGCATGTGATCACCTATACATATGTGGGAAAAGAGAGATTTCAAATTAAAACACTATTGAAGAACCCATCCCCAAAGAAACAACTAAACTAGGGCACAGCTCTATGAAGTGTTGTTTTTTTGGGTGAGAAACTGTGATGAAATCTCAGTGTCCCAGTTTCTTCTACTACAAGGATATATCTAAAGCTCTATGGAGCACCTTCTGTACAGGCTGAAGACCACAGTCAAACTTGTGGAGACAAGCTGAAGTTCGTGCAGTGTCTGATGTGTCCTTGTTTTTCTTTTTAGGCCCTAAAATATAGCACCGTAATGATTTGAACTGGTTCTGTGCATGTGTGAACAAAATGGTCTCATTTGTATTTTATGGTAAAAGTTGGTCTTCAGATTTGTTAGTAGGAGAGAATATGTCAAACATCAAATTTCTCTTGCCCATAAGTTAAATTAAGCTGACATGACATGGTCTAGTGGTCCAGAGACTGAGGGGAAAAAGCACACATTGAAAGAATTTTGATGCTGTCTCTCTCTTTCACTAGGCAAATCTGTCCCCCAGCTTGTAAGTTGCAAAATACAGAGGAAATAAAAGCATATGTATATGTATTTTTATATATATGTATGTATATATGTATTTTTTAAGTTTTTCTTTCAAGTAGATGTTCATTTTTGCAATGTTTTTGCGTAATGTATAATATGCCATGCTCTTTGTTCAGGTAACAACAATTAACTTGTGTCTGTGTGTGTGCCTTCTAGATGGTTCTGTTAGTTGCCACTGCCACAGCAAAGGTACTGCCATTAGGTAGGTTAAGCATTTTTAAGAAAATGCTGTCAATAAATCTGCTGTCAGGAAGCATCAATTTTTAGTCTGTGATTACTTAACACTCACTCACAGACAAGCATTTAGGAAAACAGGTTTTATGTTGATACCTGGTAACAGTTTCAAATATGTTGTAGGCTAATTATGAAAATGGTGCATGAGAATTTCTGAGCACCACTACCTGTTCCTAAGGTAATGGAAGATTGAGTTACAGTGGTTACTGGCTATGTATTTTCCTCCTGTAGTAACATTCCTGCAACTAAAAAAGCATTGTTCAGCTCCAGCATCTGAGCCTGCAGCCCTTTAAAGTTTTCATTGCCACTGCTGGTCAAGTAACATTAATTGTTGGGCCCAAGTGGGCTGCAAAATGACTTCTCTTAAATATGAATGTCAGAGATGAATCACATTAGGCAAAAGATATTTTGTCACTAGTAAGAGAACTGATCTAACCAATGGATTTACTAAATCCTCTGATGTTTTACATTTTACATTCCAAGTCCTCTGGTGTTTAGCCTGGAGGGGAGACAGCTGAGAGAGGATCTTATCAATGTCTATAAGTATCCAAAGGAAGGGTGTCAAGAGAATGTAGCCAGGCTCTTCTAGGTGATACCAAGAAGTAGGACAAAAGGCAACATGCAGAAATTGATAAATAGGAAGTTCCACCTGAATGCGAGGAAGAACTTCTTTACTGTGCAGGTAACCAAGCACTGGAACAGATTGCCCAGAGAAGTTGTGGAGTCTCCATCTCTGGAGAGGTTCAAAAGCTGTCTGAACCTGTGCAATGTGCTCTGGGGGACCCAGGCTGAGCAGGGAGGTTGGACCAGATGACTCACTGTGGTCCCTTCCAGCCTTACCTATTCTGTTATTCTGTGATTTTAACTGCAGTTAAGTTCTATGTTCAGTCGCGCTGCCTATATTTTGACAACAGCCTTCCAGCCTAAAGCCTCCTTTAGTTCGGAGTAAATGCTATATTTCTCTTTATTATTTTGGGGAAGAGGGTGTTTGAGAGGCAGGAATCTACTCATCTTGTTTAACCATTAATTTTTCTCACAGTTACAACTGAATGATAAAGCAAATGTAAACTCTGTCCATTCTTGGGAAAAAAACCCCTGTACATTGGTCATATCCTAGTAGTAAAGGATAATACTACTTTTTGGCAACTTGGAGTAAGTGATGGGACTGAAAAATTTGCATAGCAGCAGCACCATTAGAAAACCCATAGTGTGGGTGATTTGGTGCTACTGGGTTATTTTGAAGATATGAAATTACCCTGTGGTGCTATTTGTGGTGACCTTTCAGTTGCACCAGAAATTAATCATTTTTACTAGGTTTGGGTAAGCAGATTCCAAAGGAGAAAAAAAAAATCCACACTAGGAGGGAAATAAAATGAGGCTTCCTCCTGCTTGTTGCAGAGTTTTAATGACGTATGCCAAAACTCTGTCCAAGTTTTCAGGGAAACTCTGAAATTCATAAATGGTAATCATAGGCATATAATTACCCCATTTTCACATACAGAGTGGAATTCATTTAACTGACATCTGTGACAAGAGACCTGGGTGCCCCTTACAGTCAATGGAGACATTTTTAGAGCAAGACCTATTTATACTAAGATTCTCTCTCATTCGACAGATTTAGCTGGGTGACTCCCACCTTTTTTCCCTCAGCTGGAAAGAAAAATTAACATCCGCCTATGGGAGAGTATTATGAATGTCTTAAACCATCACCTACTGAAATTTTCCACAGGTGCACTGCCTGCCCTCATTTCATAGTCTTGATTACAAAGGTGCACTTGTGTATGTTTGTTCCTCACAAAAGGAAGAAGTAAGAATGTGTTTTTCACATGACCTGTGCTGAGCAACAAAATCACAGAAATGCAGCATCTATGTCAATATGTTGCTCAGGCAAGAATACACAAAAAATCCTTTCTTTATTGTGGGCAAAAGGGTCTTGGTTCTTTTCCCTTAAATTCCTGTGGATGCTTCCATTTACTAGAATGAAAGAGGATCAGGTTTCAGGGCTGAGGTAAGACAAGAAAGATGGTTCCTATCTTTGCATTAAGATTATCTTGTTACCATTTCTAACTTGGTCTCCCTGAACATCATCTGCACGCTTTCCAAGGTTTTTCTAATGGTGATTGGTTCTAGAGCTGGAAACCATATCCACTGATCATTTCTGCTTTATAACAGTAGGTGAGGAAGAAGAGTTACTGTTTCCTGGAGAGAGAGACACGAAGTGTTACTTCAGACACAAGTGGACAGATCCATGTTGTAAATGACAGGAAATGATCCACGTGGTGCTATCATTGCAGTGGCCAGATGCTGCCTCTCAGCTGATCTGCAGCGTCCCCCTCCTCTAAGGAGCTGCAGTTCATATGCCAGCCAAGGATGTTCCATAACACCTGTGAGAAGCTGGTGTTGTCCAGCTCCTGCTGCTTTCCAGAGGGTATTCCAAACAGAGCTGATAGCCTCTAAAAGGAGCAGTGTAGTTCTACTCAAAACAAAGTGATAATGTGTCAGTATGCTCTGATGAAAGCAATGAAGTCATATATAAGTGAATTTCTTATCATGTGCTGCCTTGGGCCTACCAATTTCTCAAAACACTTTTTGCCATGGCATTCAAGTATGGAAACTGAATGTGAAGAATTATAAAAAATAAATAAATAGTTATTACAAAAAAAAGCACAGAGTAAACTTAGTCTGCACTTTTTACTCCATTTTTCACTCTGCTCATGGTGAAATAAACAGAACCTATCTGCTTGAAGAAAAAATTGAGCAGGATATTGTGACTGCCCTCTTCCCGTTAATAGAAGTCAACTGGTTACCAAGTTGGGTTCCGGAGGAGATTTCCTTTTATAGCATATTGGCAGAAAACAGACTAGATGTTGTGGATGAGAAAGAACATACATCTCCTGGTAAGTGCAGGATATTTGTTATTTGGTACTGGAAAGCTCTTTGGTACAGTTGAAGATGAAGCTAACAGGGAAAAAAGCACATGCCAGTATTTTCAGGAAATCTACTGTTTAGTGTATCATCTTATTGAAATGATCTCATGTCAGCCCATTTCTTACTTTTAGGTATTCTACACTTGTGTAAATGAAAGAGAAAAATAGTAATAGTTCTGTTCATATGATCTGTATTCCACCAGGGAAATCAAGCCTAATATTTAAGGAAAACCAAAATCAGTGTCTGGCATTACAGGGAAGTATCTTCTTTGGATGACCTGATGTTAGAGAAGCTTTTGAGAATAGCTTACCTGGTCAAACACACTAGTATCCCTGTAGCTCTGGCGAGGACAGTTCCTTCCCAGAATATAGCAAAAGTCAGCTATGGCCTAGAGCTTCCTTCAGCTGACTCTTTAAAAATCCCATCTGGCTTGTACTCATTCTTTTTTTAATCTGTTTATTTTTGTGGTATCTTGGATAATTTTTCATCCTTTTCATCCCATGGAGGCCAGAGAAGCATTTCTGACAAGAAATATATAGAATCAAAAATCAGTTCTTTTGCTTAAAAGAAGCACCCTGTTATCATCCTTTGATGGACCTAAGAAGGTCTTTCACAATTACAGCCCCCTATGGACTTATCAATAAGACTGCTTTTCTTTATCCACAGCCTGAAACACTTCCTGGGTTATCGATGGAAAGCAAGGAAAAAAAAAACCCGAAAACAAAAACCAAGCAAAACCAACCAAACAAAAAACCCAAACCAAACCAAGCAAACCCAAAACAAATCAAACAAAACAAAACCAACGCAAAAACCCAAACCAAACCAAAACCAAAACCAAAAACCCCCTAACCAACTTGTGTATTATTATGTGAAACAGGACAGGAATCATCTGTGATCTGAGGATGTAAAATCAGTATTATGAAAGATGAGAGGCAAAACTTCAATTGGGGAAAATAAGATTTGGATTAAATCTCTGGAAATATTTTTATCATAGTGAAATGTGTAATATAATGAAATCATCTTTCACAAACAGAAGGGGAATACTCTGATCTGGGCTTTTAAAAACTATACTGGGAAATTATAAAGAAACAAAGACTGTGGGGTCTATTCTCCATGAAAACTGGGGTTAATTTAGAGATATATAAATAAATCTAAATAAACTGGTAGAACCTCTCTGTATAACTTATCTTTGGAGGACATCTACTGAGATAGGTTTGATGCAATACACCCTAATATCACATCCCTGTGTATGCCAACCTCAAGCTGACAATTTTCCACTTAGCGGAGAGGGTTGGTGAAAATGTATGATCATTCTGCCTGTCCATCTTTACAAATAGAAAGGTTTTGCTTCTACCATGCCTCTTCCTATCTCCAGATTATTCTCACATACAGACAGTGAAAGAAGGGACACAGCTGGGTCTCAGAGCTATCTATCAACCTGCAAAGTTAAGTCCAATACACCAAAATTCTCCTGTGCTTGCTCCTGGCCATTTTGAGGCCTGAGCAAAGCAGAGAATTAATTTGGTCTGCTCTTCCTGCTTTCCTTTCCCCTGAGGTTTCAAACATGCAGCAAGCTAAGACTTCTTTTTCCTAGGGAAATCTGGTCCAATGCCACTGCTGCATTCTTAAGGTTACTCAAAATTTATATCTTTATTTTAGTGTTTGAAAGCAGTAGACAACACTTAAATTCAGAAATCATTAGCTGTTCTCTGCTGTAGCTTAGATACTGTTTCCCCCATAGCGACAAACAGCAAGATTTTAGCACAGAAACCACCTGTAACAAATGTTATGAATTATTTTCTTGGCTATGTTTTTACTGACAGTGCATGCAGAGTTTCTTGTGAGAAAAAAAAGTTATGCCAAAATGTTGCATTTAAATTAATATTTAATTGTATTTAACATTTAATTTTAAATAACACGATAATTTTGAATGAACATTTTTGCTTTATTTTTTTCTGCTCTGCAGGGGAATCTCTTATTTCTTAGCTTTGCTTCTTCATGACATGGCAGAATGTTTCACCCATTCAAACTTACTATAAGCAGAGACACAGCCCCTCCACATCTTTCTCAAGAATATTCTATCAATTATATTAATCCAGGTCCTTTTCACTGGTATACAGGTTGTGCTTTTTGCCTGTACAGTTAGTGTTATCTGTTAATATTATATCAAAAAATTCAATCTTCGGTTCCTCAGAAGTGACAGCAATGAATGCTACACAATAAAGTTTCAGTGAGTTACTGCCAATGGAAGCCAAGGTAACCAGGTTATTGCCACTTTCTAAATCTATTTGTGCAAAAATGAGACAAGTAGCGAAAAATGTTCTGGGGCTTCATTAACCTGAGCTGTAACAGTGCACAGAAAAAAGCAGCCGATTTTACAGGTGTTACACTGTAAATTAAAACTGTTCATTTTAAGATTAAGGTGCGCTCTTAAGAACATGAACACACAGAATTACAGACTTCCTGTTTTTTTGGCCAGAGTGACACCAGTGTAGTGAAGGATGTTTTGAAAGTACTGCCTACAACTTTGTTTTCATTGATTTTCATGAACTTGCCAACACCTTGCTGCCTTGGGCGAAGCTGACTAACTGCAGCTACAATTACTCAACAGCTTAGACACAGACAGATGAAAATCCCTGCAGAACATCTGCTCAGTGGCCACGTGACTTGGAAGTTAGGAATGTTTAAATAGTTCTGTGAACTACAGTCTTAAGAAAATAATACTTGCAAGCTGCCATCATGTGAGACACTAATTTTCCTGTAGGACTAGCCATGGAGCTGTTTGGCGCAGACCACGTAGAGACAGAATCACAGGAAAAAAAGAGTTTGGATGGGAAGCCACCAAAGCAGAGCCAGCTTCACAGCCAGATCAGGTTGTGTCAGGCTTCGTCCAGGTAGGCTCAAAAAATATCCAAGGATGGAGATTATACAACTTCTCTGTGCAACTTGTGCTGCTGCTTAACCACTACTCTAGATCATGCCATCCTGAAATGGTATTTACAGGATTAGTATGGGTACTCTTTTAGTGCTGGCTACTTAACTAGAGGTAGGAATGTAAGACAGAAGGGGGGTTGGAGATTTGAATTTATTTCTTCTTTTCAATTTTATTCTTGAATTCAATCATCTCTGATTTTTTTTTTTTTTTGCTACATTTACCATATGCATTTTCTCTGGATTTTTTTTCAGATGCCTAAAATATAAATGAAACAGTGCAAAATATACAGGTCTCCTCAGGGTGTTTCAAGACTCGACAAAATTAATTTTCTTTTCCGGATGCTTGCCAATTATTATTCATATTGTAAAGACCTGAAAAATGTCTCAAAGAGAAGTGGAGATGAAATCTTGACATTTTAATAGTTCTCTCCACTTTAAATAATTCTTCCAGTAGGAACAATTATATAGCTAAAAAGTGTATAGCCAAAAAGTAAATTTCAACTTTTGTTTCCTACTATAATTGTTGTGGCCAACATTTGACACAAATTCTACAACGGGCATGGGAAAGACAGGACACTCTGTGAAATTTTGGAGATTTGCTGGTAGGCGAGTGGCTTTTAAAAGGCCAAAGTTCTTTGGTACGTGATTTAAAATACTCTTGAAATGATTCCTCAGGATAAAATGTCACTCAGCTTCCCTAAGTAATAGCTCATCCCGAATCATCGTTGCTCTTCTTTAAAGATAAATCAGGTAGCTCTTACTGTGGGCAGGAGCAGTCCGAGCTGCCACCGGCGGGGGTGGTCGGGGCCCCTGGGCGGGAGGAGCCCCCGCGCCGCGGGGATCCCCGCGCGGGTCACGGCTCCGCCCGGGCGCGGAAGCGGCGGAGGCGCAGGGCGCCTTTAAGGGAGACTCCGCCCCCCCGCACGGTCCCGCCCCCCGCCGCGCGGCAGCCAATGGGAGTGCGCGCCAGGGGAAGGCGGGAGAATGCGAACCCCTGGCAGCGCCGCCGGCCGCGCCTTATAAGGGCAGGGCCTCGCGCATGCGCACTTCCGGCAGGGGCGGGGGCGCCGAGCGGGGGTTTTGCTCCGGCGGCGGCACCGCGGGAAGGGGTGCGCGACCCGCGGGACCCCGCGGAGGGGCGGCCGTACCCGTCCGGCCTGGCCTGGCCCGGCCCGGCCCGGCAAGCGCTCACCGTCCCCCGCGGTGCGGCCGCCGGAGGGCAAAGGGGCGGCGGCAGGAGGAGGAGAAGAAGGAGAAGGGAGCGGGGCCGCCGCAGGGACCCCGCGCCCGGTGCGGGCGGCGCGGCGGCAGCGGCGGATGTGCTGCTGGCGCGGGGGGATGATGCTGGCGGGGCCACAGCTGGTGGCGGGGCCGGCGGCGCCGGGCGGGGAGCGGGCCCGGCTGCTCTCGCTCTACGTGCAAGACTACCTGGAGTGCGTGGAGTCGCTGCCGCTGGACATCCAGCGCAACGCCTCGCTGCTGCGGGAGATGGACACGCAGTGCCAAGGTGGGCGCCGCCGCGGGGCACCGGGCGGCGGGGAAAGAAGGGGATAGGGGACGGCCTCCAACCCGCCGCACATGCGCCCGGCGCGGAGGAGCCGGGGCCGGGGTAAAACCCTGCTGGGGCCCCGGGGGGCTGAGCCTGCGGGGGCGCGGGGCTCCCGGCGTCTGGTCGGTCCCGGGGAAGGCCGCCCCGCCCCGGGGCCGGCGGGGCCGCGCTGCCCGGCGCTAGGCCCCGGCTCCGCCGTGTGGGGCCGCTCCCGCTCCGCCCCGCCGGGCAGCCGCGCTGCCCGAACCGGCGGTGGCGCCGCGAGGATCGGCCTCCCAGCAGCTCCTCCCGCCGTGTGGGGCCGGGGGGGGCGGCGTCCCGGCGGAGCCCGGCGGCCGTCCCACGGTAGACCGCGCGGTGGGGGTGGGGATGCATAAAGCGCCAGCAGCGTTCCCTTGGGTCGTGGAGAGGGGCTGTGGAGCGGGAAGTTGCCCTAAACCTCATCCAGAGGCACGGCTCCTTCGGAAGGCGAGTTCAGTGCCTATTAAAGACCTTGCACCCCGCGGAGTTTGCGGAGCACATCAGTGCCCGGCAGCTGCCGGCCGGCCCCTGCCATGAGGCAGGAATTTGATCCCGTGGAGTCGGCACTGGAGCCGCATCTCCCTCCTTTGGCGTGGACAGGAGGGGACCATGGGGACCGTCAAGGCCTCTTAGACGTTGAAGGGCCGTCTCAGGAGTCAGCTGTTGTGAAGGAATTCTTTCAATTATCTTTCTAATTACCCGAGAAGATACATAAGAACAGGCTTTTGTAAGTTTCCTGGGATTTTAAAGTTTAAAGGGCATAGACTTGCCTGCAGCATTTTGAATTCCTAGTGAAGGCTGGACTGCCTAGCAGACTCTTTACCTCCTGATCCATGGTGACTAGCCAGCACTCCTCAGCCTTTAATAGATTAAATATTTTATTTAGATTATACCTCCTCTATGTATTCATCCAGCTACTAATACAATACTTGGCTATAGAAGAAGTTTGTTGCTAGTTTTAACCAAAGCCTTCAACTGTTAAAAAAAAAAAAAAATCTTCAAAATCCTAAAAATGGGATACAAATATTTTAGACCCAAGTCTGAGAATGTAAAAGCAATGCCATATTATTTAATCTAATTTAAAAAGTAGTGATGGTCTGTGGAGGAGGGAAAAAGTCACTCTTGTGCTTAGAAAACAAATCGTTTTACCTTTTATTAGGTCCACCAAACTTATTCAGATTATCTGTAGTGAACATTTGGCCCTGGTTTGGGTTGGAGTTTTTTGTTTGTTTGTTGGTTTTTGTGTTTTTTGTTTTTTTTTAACAGAGGTTTCAGAGCTGTTAATTAAACATCCATCTCTGTCAGGCCATCTCTTTGCTCTCTTTAGTGGGTGTTGTTCCATGTAAATTTCAGCATATCTTCACAGGCTGCATCCAGTCAATAACCCATGTAGGACGAATGTTGTTCTCTGACACAGTATGAACAAGCAAACAGCTATTGTTTGTGAGTGGTTCTGGGTAGGGCATTCCCAATATAGGAAATCTGTATAACTGTACCTATACTCCTGCCTCCATGCTGATATTGAGAAAATACAGGTTGAATTACTGGACAGGCAGAGTAGTGATTTTTATCGTACCTTAGAGGAAGTCTGGAACAGAACAAAATGCAGTTGGCTCTTGTTGTCATACAGGTATCAGAATTTATAGTAAAAAGCAGCTGTTCATGCTTAAGCTACTGTTCCAAGATGTCAACAGGAAAAAAATCACTAGGAATGATGTTGAGATAACAAGCTTGAATCATTTCACAGCAGTGCAGACAAATTCTTTTAAAATGAAAGTGAGTGAACCAATACTGTACCTAACACTGCATCAAGTTTCACTGTCAGTTCTTCTAATTATTTCCTTCCCTGTTTGGAGTTTCTCTGTCCTTTATGTATAGATCTAATGTAACATTTGGCTTGGAAAATACTATTTTAAAATCCAGCAATATAGAACAGCAGAGTACAGACTAAGACTGATGTATAAGACATTTATTGATCTCATATTCAGGTTCATTAAGCTTGCTTCTAGAACTAAATTTAACTAAAAATTCACAGCAGCTCATGCAGTTATTTTGCATGACTTGGAAGAGGGAAAGCTTGGAAGTCAAAATGTGAGCCACTCATTTACTAGTTGCTTAAAAATATCCTATGATGCACTAAAGAGAAGGTCACCTATTCTGAAAAGTTCAGCTGTGATTTAAAATGCAGCTTGCTGTAATTTGTTTTGGTAATAGGGAAAGCATTTTGAGGGGTGTAAGTTGATTTTCATTCTGATTGTAAATTTGCTATTATGTAAGTTCAGTTGTCATACTCCTTTTATAACTATGTCTACTTGAAAATGTAATGCCAAACCTTGAGATGAATAAGAGGGGAAGGGAGAGGACCTGGATAAACTAATTCTGGAGTATCATATATCATGATATATGACAATTCTATGAGTTTCAGGATTCTTTGTGTGATAAAATAAGTTATTGCTTTGGTTTGTCAGCCAGGGTTTTGGAATTATTGTGGTAAGGACTCTTAGGAGAAACTCCTCCTGTTTCAGATGGAAGGAGCATCTGGATTATCCATGTCTCAACAACTATACTCTTTCTTGTGTTATCCTTTCTTTTTCCAATGGCTAAAATAAGCTTGTTCTTTCTCAGAACTTGAGAATTTTTTCTTGCAACAGATTGTGACCTTAAATACCGATTTGATGACCACATGCAACTAGAATGATATATTCAATGTAACCCACTAAGGTATACTATAATTAAGATTTGTACTATTTCTCATCATTTAGAAATAAATTTGTGTTTTCTTGAGCATGTTCCATCTTGTGTAATTATTTTTACTATTATCTTCATTTTATAGAAGCATTAAAAGAAATAGATGATGTCTATGAAAAATACAAGTCAGAAAATGATCCTGTTCAGAAGAAACGCTTGCAGCAGCATCTTCAGCGTGCATTAATCAACAGTCAGGAACTTGGAGATGAAAAAATTCAAATAGTTACTCAGATGCTAGAACTGGTGGAGAATAGAGCCCGTCAAATGGAAACACACTCTCAGTGTTTTCAAGATCTGTCTGAGAATGAAAAGCCTCTAGAAAAGGCCAAGATGGAGTCCTGCCAGCCAGAGAGATCCTCCCGTAGACCTCGTCGCCAGCGAACCAGCGAAAGCCGCGATCTGTGCCACATAGCAAATGGTATTGACGACTGCGATGATCAGCCACCTAAAGAGAAAAGGTCAAAATCTTCCAAGAAGAAAAAACGCTCCAAAGCCAAGCAGGAGAGAGAGGTTTCACCTGTAGAATTTGCAATTGATCCCAATGAACCAACTTACTGCTTATGCAACCAAGTGTCTTATGGTGAAATGATAGGATGTGACAATGAACAGTGCCCTATTGAGTGGTTCCACTTTTCCTGTGTTGGACTCACGTACAAACCAAAGGGGAAATGGTATTGCCCCAAGTGCAGAGGAGACAATGAGAAAACAATGGACAAATGTACTGACAAATCAAAAAAGGATAGGAGATCGAGGTAGTGAAAACAATTCATGTTTTAAAGAGTTGCTCCTTTTATATTAAAATGTTTCATTTCCAGAGAACATTGTTTTAGGAAATGTATAAGACTATGCAATAATTTTTAATCTATAATATGAATGGAGTATTAAAAGCTGTTATACCTTCTGTGATCTTTAACTTTCTGCACTGAATAACCAAATAATAGAAACAGGGTGGCTTCAGACCTTTCACAGAAGACATTACAAGCAGATGGCGCTTGGTTTCAACTTAACCCCATTAGTATTTTAAAGAACCTTGTGAATCCTGAAATGATGGTGGTGGGAAAGATACTGAAGAACTTCTCATGTTATGGTAAAAGGGGTTGAAAGGCCTCACATATCTGCTAGCATCTTAACAACTGAGTTGTTCCTTATCCCAGGTTATATGTTTTCAGTTTTTGTGTTAACATCGCACATTTGGAGTTAGGGGTTTTGAATTCGGTTGTAACTGTAAAAGTCTTCCGCGCTATAAGCAGACCTCTTCAGTGACTTTCATATGACCAGTATGTTATTGCAAGGAAGAAAATACCACTAACTTAAACTTTTTTTTTTTTTTGCCAACATTAAACTCTTGTCTTTGTGACTGTACTTGGGAGTCAATTTTTGGGTATGATATAATTAAGGTGTCTGCTCAATTTTTGATATTCCTAATAGGTTTTGTCAAGCATCCTGTTATGGTCTTTATCATTTAACATGATCTCTCTATAAGCCTTGAAGTGGTAGAAGGATCCCTTGAGAGGACAGGATATTAACATTTCAGGGAACAGAAACTGGAAATGTGATGGAATCTTCATTATAATTGATCTGTAGAAGCTGAAACATGACCGGTATTCTCTGGGATGTGAACTTTGCCCTTCCTTAGGTAGTATTTGTGCATGCATGTGGCCAAATCTGTGTTTAGGCACAGCACACAGTTCTTGGACTTGGGCAACTATCTAAAAAGCCTGAAGGCAAAAGCTTTCAGTAAAAGTTTGATAGATAATAAAACAAAACATAAGCATGCATGGCACAGAGCCAGTTGACAAATCCCAGCAGGTTTCTGACAGGCTATGTAAGCGTGTTGTCCTGAAGTATGCTGGTAGTATCTAAACACTACTTGGGTGGTAGTTAAAAGTGAGCTTCCTCACCCCTATGCCTTAAAGGAGGTGAAAAAAAGATGAAAACAGCTGTTGCTGCTCCTTTGCAATGGGGGATGCTAATGGAGAAGTGAGTGGAGTACCAAAGCTCACTCTTGGGGTTCCTGCTCAACAGTGCTCTTGAGACTGGAGTTGTGGCAAGGCAGGCAGCAGCTCTGCGGGGCTGGGTGTGGGGCTTACCTGTAGGTGGGCTGCAAGTGCTCAGAAATCCCTGTAGGTCTCTGTCCCTTGCTGTTAAGGTTTTCCTTGACAGTACAAAGGGAGAAGTGACACCACCTCTGTCCAAGCCTGGTTGGAAAGCGGTTGTGCTGAGAGCAGCCCAGAAGGCAGGCAGATGGGCAACAACAAGCTGAGACGGATGAATGCATCAGAACTCCTTCCTGCATCTCCACTAGAGGGCCGTGCTGGCTGGGGCTGGAGGGTGGAATGTGCCGTGCGGGGCACAAAGCCTCGGTGCTGTCAGACAGATGGCACAAATCAATGCTCAGGATGCTCGGTATTACAAGGTAAGTAACATACCAAGCCTGTTTCCTCAGGTAGGATCTGATTCCTTAGCAGGGTTGAGCATTTGCAAGTGGCTAACGTGTGCTAGGAGAGTGTAAAGGCAGGGGGTTGAATTTTTGCTCTGAAATTGTAGGTTTATGAAGTGGAGTAGCGCCCCACTGGGGAGACCTGTACCACAGTAAGTAAACGGCTCCTGCAGGAAACTCCTGTAAGGGCTGTGACCATCAGTAGGGTAGGAGAGAGGGTAAACCTTATCCCTACCTTGCTTTCTAGGCCTACTGGCTGATCTCAGGTTGCAAAAATAGTCTTGAGGGGCTGGATCATGGCTTTTGATGGAGCATGATCAGACCAGCTATTGGAGATAAGTGGCAGTAAGTAAGTTGTCTTCTGAACATTTTACTCCTTTTTTTTATTTGTTATGGCTTAAAGATTCTCAAATTTCCTTCTTGGGAAGAATGATTGGAAGCCTTGGGCTGAGTATTATATGAACATCTAATGTTTACCTAAAATGGACATGCTCCCTAGTATTGAAAAACAAGCATTGCTTAAGTAAGCACTGAAGTTGCAGAACAAAGTACAAGTGAAATTGTAGCTATTAATGTTTTATTAGTTTATAATGATTTATGTGGAAGACTATTGCTTGAATTTGTACTGGATAAATCAAGAATACTTTTTTTCAATGCAGAGAGGAAAGCTGGGAGCCTTATATAATTGTTCATCTGAAATAATTGCTGAAGTAGGACGTGTATGTTGGGGTGTTACAGAAAGGAAATTTTAGATTTTGAAAGTGGTCCAGATAAATATCTGTAATGCAGGGATGCTTTCTTTCATGCTAATGGCCCTTCTAGTAGTGAATAGGAATTCTCAAGGCTTCCAGTGAAGAGAGTATCAGAGAAATGGCACTTGCTTGGCTTAATACATGAAATTGCTCAAAACCAGAAATAGTTCCGTTTATATTGCAGATTAGCAGCATGCCTCAAGTATACTGGGTGCTTCTACAATTATTTCTTTTAAATGCTCTAGCTAATTTGTTGTTAAGATATACGTGAGAAAAGATCTGATGTTATCTGGTATTTAGCCTTTCACCACTTTTTTTAACCAAACCTAAATTTTGTGAGTTTCTATCCGTTCCCATAGAAGATCAATGGTTATTGCTGAAGTTGCACATAAGATGCAATCTTATGTATGAAATCAGAAGGGTAAGTAGAGAATTCTTATATAGCTTCTTAATGTTGAGTTACTTTTCTTTCAGGGATGAACCTCACTAGTGAAATCAGAATGAAAAAATAAATACTGTTTAATCAGTTCACCTTCAAGATATGTATTGAGTGTCATGAAGTAAGTCTTATCTTCTTGCAAAAAAAAAAAATCTGGGCAACACACACTTCGGAATTTGATGGAAGTCTATGTGACTACACAATTAACTGCTTTCTCTTTTGAGATGCTGCATTCTAATTCAGCCTAGTTACATCTTGTTTTCTTGTAGCTTTTGAAAAATGGTGCACTTCTAAGTTCTTTCTTTTTGCCTTTCAGTTTTGAAGTAATGCGAGTTCATCAGCAGCAAAAGGTCCCCATAAGCTATTTAAAATATTGGAGCAAGAATGTTTCTTGATCACTGTCCTGTGGCTGCTTTTATTAATTTTGATGAAATAATTTAATCAAACCAAGCTTTAAAGCTAAACACAAATACACACATAATAGAAAGCATACTGTTTTGAAAGCAAAGTAAATAATTTAATACTTTCCATCTATATTGTAAGGCCATCTTGATATATGCAGCACAATGATAATACTTCTGTATTTAAACCAGTTTTAACTGTATTTCCCTGCCAAGCTTTAACTAATCTACACATCCAGAAATGGTAATGTGATACTGACAGGTCTTGAAACTGGTACAGAATGGATGTAAGGGATGCCCCTTTCTTCCCTGATTTTATCTAAGGATTTTGTTTTGGATATCCCTTTGGAGTTGAGGTGGGCCTTTATAAAGAAGATGGCATTTCCTAACTTTGAAGACTCTTCATTTAAAAGTCTCTAACTTCAGCTTTAAGGAAATGGCTACAATTTGTCTGAATTCATACTTAACCTGAGCTGTTTGGCCACACCAGCAGGTTAAGGGCTTGGGAATTCTTTCTCCCTCTTATCTGCATATATATTTCTTTTATTAAGAGGTCTCATCTCCAGTAGCTCTGCAAATCTTTGATACTGGTACCTCAGACTGAAAAATATACCACAGGTCTTTGCATTTGATCCTCTGAAGTTGATGAGCAGGGCTTTCACTCAAACCCACAACTTTTTCTGTCCAATACTAGTTAGGCAAGACATTTTGCTGTTAGTGGTAGAAACAGATGTTAATGTGCAAGTGTTCAAGTCCCACACCTACATATCCTAGAAGGGGAAGGATGTCTTTTTTTTTTTTTACTATTATCATCCCTCTTTTATAATACATGTCATGAAAGAGTTGAAAGTTTGAAATTCTCTCCTGTGACAATTTTCTGATTACTCTGCAGTCTTTAGAACAGCTTGAGGATTATGCAGCTCCACTACAGCTGGCCAGTAAACAGTTGTGTTTAGTGACAATTGGGAAATTTTTCATTAAGCAAAGCTGTCATTTTCTTTTGAACCCAAATCTCAAGGTCAGGATTAGATTACATCTGAATAGTTCCTAATTTTTTGATTGGGGTAGGTAAGAGTTCTAAAAGCTCATTTTGACAAATTCTGCATTTTTCCTCCTATGTCTGCATTCTTTTTGTTTACCTGGTATAAGGCAAGTTCAGTTTTAAGTCAGCCAGTAACGTTTTAACTGCAAGTATTAGGCTGAACTGCATTTCTGTTCTGCTGCAGCTGTGTTCTAGCAGAGCATTACTGTCTATAGCATGGCCAATTTTGTACTTCTCAGAGATGCACTTCATGCATTGTATGCTTCTGGGTTTTTTTCTTAAATATACATCAAGGAAGTTACAAGTAGCATAGACACAGATTCATACTGTAATTTCTGTTTCAAAGGCATGTTTTCCAGTGTAGAGATTAGTGCTTAGTGGGTGCGTAGAAAAATAAAATCCTCCCTAAAGCTTTGCTTTTGTATACTTACAGAATGCCTCCCCTGAAAATGGAAAAACTGGTGAATGAATTTCACTGCAGTGATTAGCTGTGCACATTAAGATTAGAAGAAAGTTATAGTTTATAGTTGAAGGAATAGAGGGGAACCAACTTGGGTACTTTTTGGGTTGAATGTAGTGTGATTTAAGAATCTGGAAAGGAAACTTTCATCTCCTGAGAAAGAGCAGAAATAGAATGAATTCTAGAACCTTTGATTCTAAAGTTCAGCAGAAAAATTAGGATTAAATCCTGTTCCAATTTGAATAAAATTCTATTGAGCAGGGTTCTACCCAGCATACTGATTTCCAGCTTCCTTTGACTAAAGCCTAAAAAAAGATTAAAGCTCCATGGCAACTACTATCTTAACTCCTGACAGCCATAGTATAAATTACATCTTGGAAAAACCTAATACTGAAAAGTTTTATTTAGGTCACCAGTCAGGCTAGGAAATGGAAGGCTTGTAGATGCCACCCCAAACTTCATTTTGTCCCTTTATGGTATCAGTGAGGCAGAGATATTTGTGGGAGGCAAATTGCATGCATATGCAGTATGAATTTAAAAATCTGACAAGCTTTTGGTGTGTAAACTTGTTTCATACTTCTGGGGGAAAGACTGCAATTTACTTGTGACTGTAACCTTCCAGTAAGGAATACAGCAAGGTTCAACTGGGAGACAACAGCCCAGATAGGGACAATGTGAGGTTATCAAAATAGCTGCATTTTCTGGCAGTGGAGGAACAGTACTGGGTTGGGGTTTTTTGGGTTTTGGGGGTTTTTTGTTTGCTTGGTTGCTCTTGGGTTTTTGTTTGGGTTTTTTTGTATGTTCTGTTTTCAGTTTGGGGGTTTTTTTGGTTGGTTTGGGGGTTTTGTGTGCATGTTTTGGTTGGTTTTTTCTTGTTTGTTTGTTTGTTTTTAATGGAGAGGGGAGGGAAATAGATGGAGGTTGTGAATTCATTTGCCCACAGGTGTTCCAGTTGTGCTACAGAAGCAGAGTCTCAGACTTGTATGGAGATACTGCTTTCTTGTTGTTTGAGGTTGACAATGCATAGGTTATCAGTAGTGGGAATGAATATAAATGGACATTAAAAGTCTAGAGTAAACAGAACCTGTGGTAAACAACAACAATGCAAGCCCTCAAATTTCTATTTGCATGAAGACTATCTGGTACTGCTATTTACTTAGTTCCATTTTCTTGTTCTTTGACTACTTTTGACCCTATCCTCTTTGGACTATGTGTTTTTCAGGCCCTGAAGAATGCCTTTAATTGTCTGAGGAATGCTTTATTAGATCCATTAAAATAGCCTGGATAGCCTGGTGGCTGACACAGGGAGGGACTGGTAACCAGGATCCTCAATCCTGTCCTGCAGTGCAGGGAAAAAGCAGGGCAGAGGGGGTGGTTTGCATACTCCCTAGCCTGTCAGCTGCTGCTGGGCAGACGGAATTATTCCAAGGCTCTTTTTGACCTCATCAAATAGCAAAGTTCAAGTCCTCAATATTCTATTTAAAAGGAAAAAAACACCCATCATTTTGCAAATAAAATGAAGATAATATCAAAATTAGATAATGTACCAGATATGTACTGCTTCCATTCAAAAATGTACCAGAGTTGCAGCCCACTGCATTCCTACATTATTGCCTATTTAGAAATTTTGTGCTGAAAATGTTTAACGCTAACATGCCATCTATTACTGGAGAAAGATGAGAAAGAAGCAGTGCCATTACAATCAGTTTGATATGCCTGCAAGTAGGATTGCTTTTGCCTTTTCGTCCAGCAGCTGGAGTGTGATGATCACAGTATAATGTACTTCTTCATAAACTGGATAAATGGTATGCTGATGTTCAAATGGATCCCAAGCTTTTATCCTGTGAACAAATAACAAGAACATACTCAAATACAGATAGATAGGTAGTAAAGTCTGTAAGAAAAAACTAAATATGGGGTTTTTTTCCCAAGGGTGTAATATTGAGATAACAAACAATTGTCAGTTGAACACAGTGAGTTGTTTAAGTTAACCAGTAGAGCTGGGACACAGGAGATAATGTCACAACTACATTGTTGTACATTGGGAGGGCTTTAAAATATGGTAAAGGATTTTGTATTTCTGAGTATCAGATCATCAGAATTTCTGCATTGGTGAAGAAGTATTTGTATTAATTTCATAAAACTTGGAAATGTTGAATAATAGATGAAGTCATATGGAAGCAGACAATGAAGATTTTTCTAAATAAAAATACATACTTTGGCTATAATTTTCAGTGCGGTAACCTGCAGTCTAATGATAGTATGCACCAGCACGGCAAATTCATCTACATTATGATTACATTTTATGTAGCAATAGAAGGTAAGAATAATTTTGAGTCTTTTCCCTCTTACACAATTAAAATATTTGTAGTAATCTGTAAAGGTACTTCTGGATGATTTTATATAAAGAACATGCAATAGAATTAGTGATTATCAGACCAGAGCTATTCTAGAGTCGACTTCAGAAGATCTACTTCCCCCTTCCCAAAGCTCTGCCAGACCAGGTAAGTTAACAGAGAATGTGTTCACTCTTACACTGTGCAACTTTTGGCCCTGCTCGCTGTGGGGAGGGTCCTTAATGCATTAGCTGATGAAGCTTTACAGCCACAAGACTTGTCTTCCTGTAAACATGCTCTGCACTTTTGAAATCTGCTTAAGGATAAAAGATGATGCTTTCTTGAAAAGTGACATTTTAAGTATGTAAACTTTAGAAAAATCCCAGATGTTTTGTCACATGCTTGTGGCTGTTGCCACAGAGACAAAATTGGTTGGGGGGAAGCAGGTCAGACATAAGTCTCATATTTAATAAAAGTTTTTTTGCTTACAATCCTCTGTCTTGTATTAGTGATTTGTCATCTGTACTTGATGGCATGAGGTGCAATAGCAGAGAAGAAAGCATCCACAGATTTCAAAGGCTTGACTTTGTGAAGTGCACCAGAGTAGCTGAACAGCAGCTTCAGTAACCACCAACTGTAAAAGGCTGTTGAAACTTCTGAGAATTAAATTAACGGAAAAGAAATTTAAAACTTACTCGTAATAATTCAATTCTTGCAGATTCCTCAGAAGAGGAATGTCCTGACAGTACCCAGAAACATTCCTGCATCAATTCTGTTGCTGGATGAAGGATTGAAAAAAAAAAAAAAATCTGGTATTTTTGGAACACAGCTTTGAGACAGAAGTTTATTCAAAAAACTCAGTAGGAAAAAGTTGTTAGTGAGTTAAGGTCATGTTAGTATGCTTGCCACTTGGTAAGGCGCCTCCTTGAGCTTTACAGCCAAAGTAAATCTGCATATAAAGGCATATAAAATGTGCCCAGAATATAATTCTAGTTTTCCTTTTTACTAAATGAGGCACAGATTTTAAATGGAATTACCTGATGAATATAAAAATTACATTTTTCCATTCAATTCTTTATAGCTGAAGCTAAGTTCCTTAGGCTGACTGTGCTTTCAAACACCTTTTATTTTCCCACTTACGTAAACTGATACTATTTTCTAAGAGCTTGTGCCTTTTCACTCTGCCCATTTCTCCAAAGGTGGTGTGCAGGCATGCTCTTCAGCAGGTGCTTTATCTCCTATTCAATAGCCTGTAACAGGTAAGATAGAGGTGAAATTTTAAATCATGGCCTTAGCAAAATATGGAATCTGCACATAGAAGGTTCTGTCTCTGTTCAAAGACTGGCTCTATTTAAAAAAACTTAAAAGCCATGAATGTATAATGATGTTGAAAGTGGTTTTTTTGCCTTGAATAGCAAAAATGAGGGAAGACACTGGCTGCAAGCTCCTGAACTAAAGCCAGGCATGCAAATACTGAGTAATGGAGAGTAAGTTCATTCCTGTAAGATACTGCATGTGTTTTCAGCAAAACAGCCAAGTTTCTACTGAAGGCTTGGTTGCATCAACCAAAAAAACTAACTAAGGTATCCTAATTGAAGTCATCTTACTTAAAGCTCTAAAACATGGCTGACAGAATCCATTAGGTATCTGGGTCAGTCCATGGGAAGTATCTGAAGCAGTAACTGTGGTATTGCTATTTCTGCCATGCTTTTGAATAATGGAATGTTACAAGTTTCAGTTGAAAGTGGTGCTGATATAAACAACTCCATTAAAATAGTTTTGTCATAGTTTTATTTCAGTGTAATATTTCAAGCAGTTCTCTGTTTAAACCTTAAATAAGACCCATTAGAGATCACCGTGTGAGCTGTTAGGTTTGGCAAGATCATGAGATGATTGACTGGTTTTCCAATGGCTCTAAATAAATGGCATGCATTACTTCTCTCGGTTGTCTCTCATTACTACTGTTCATGCCTTAAAAATACTAAATTTCTTCTAAGTCTTATTTTGATATGGATATAGACACTGGAATCATGTCACCTTCTACTGGAATCCCACTGGATAGCTGGGGATGGCTGGCTGCATTTATCACTAAACTTCACTAGATCCCTTTATTTTGTTTGATGCTTGTACGTTCTTCTGTCCAGGGTCTCCCTGTGTTCTTTGTGTCACTGTGATTAGATTTTTAGTCCAGAGTGGAATGATCATCATCTACTTCAGCTGGGAAAAGAGGGGGTCATTCAGAAATAGTCATACCTAAAACCAGAGTGCCATGTAAAGAGAGCAGTGCTTACCAAAGATGATACAAAGCAAAGCCTAATTTCAAGAAAATCATGCAACTCCTTATCAATGAGAGCCCAACATTCCTGCTCATTTCCAGTTTAGAAGATGAGAACATATAAGTAGAAACCAATAGATTTGTGTCATTCCTTGAAGTAGCAAAAACCTTGGCAAGATGACTGACCATGGTTTTATCACAGTGAAAGGATGGAAATGAGTCGACAAAAATGACACAGGAGTCATTTTGTTTAAAAAGATAAGTTTAAGTAATTTTTACAAACATTATAGATCCTTGACTTATCAGCAGAAGCACAAAATCTGTTAACTAATTCTTTGCATTTCAGAACGTTACCTTATCAGCACTAGCCAGCTTCCTAATTTTTCCTTTCTGACCAAGTGACATGGTAGAAGAATGTGATGGTTCTGGAGTGTACCATTCATTTAAGAAAAAAGAGGAACATATTCAGGAGTTTACCCATTTTCCATCACTACTCCAAACCCAGTTCTCCTGGTATTATATGTAATTGTCAAGTAGTAGAAATCTGGCTCATTTTTCAGTAATTTTTAAACTTAAAATTTAGAAAAAATAGTAATTTTAAATGTCTTTCAGATAAACATCTAATATTAATTTGATACTAGTCTTAAAGAAGAGCACTTCAATGACTATTTAATATAGTACAATAATCAGTGATAAAACCCCCTCGGATGTGAAGAGATTAAGATCAACATGTTGCTAATTTTGTGCCACAGCAAAAAAAAAACCACAAAAACCCACCAAATCTTGTGAGATGAATAAATAGGAAATCTGTTTTCAGACACTGAGTAATTATATGCTATTTAGTTTCGGAAACCACACTTACAGGTGGAGGGAGTTCAAACAAACAAGATAGAGGTGTAGAAGACAATGACTTCTAATGATAGAACTGAGCCTAGAAATGAGAGGACTGAGGTCAGGAATCCTCAGTCATGTGAAAGTTTGCTTTCAAGAGGAAAGGGATAATCTGTCTAAGTGAAAAGGACAATAATTAATGTCGCTTGGATTGACCACTGGAAGTTTAAATAAGACACTAGGGAGAAAACAAAACAAAAAGATGAGCTGTCCAACCAAAGTGACAGTGAAGCACTGGAATATATTACTTTGGAAAGTAAAGATCTCCAGTGACAAAGATGCTACAAGGCAGGCTAGACAATTATGTTGACATCAGTTTAATTGTGACTGATCCTGCTCTTGGGCAAGGGAAAATGGATTAGATCAGGAGTTCTTGAGCTGTGAGAAGACAGTGACATATCCTTGGAGGTCCAGGTAAAGCTCCAGGAGAATTTAATCTGGTATTTCTCCTTCTTCCGACCTTTTCTCTTAGAAGTTCCCGCTGAAAATCACTTGAAGAATGTTGTACTTAGTCTCAGTCAACAGGATAGGAAGGGAGCAGAGCCATCAGATCCTCCCTACCTAGGGGTGCATTTTGAGCATTGCCAGTGGCCAGCTGGGGGGACACTTGTTCCACGTTCATTGCATTCCCTCAGCAAAAGTGAGCTGAAGGTTATGCTACCCCAGCAGCAGAAAGTCCATGGGGAAGGCTGACCTTTCCCCTTCTAGTGAAATTCAGGTCCCCTACTGAGGAGCATTTAGAGGCACAGGATGTGAGGAATGGTGTCATTTCCCAGGGGTATCAAAACTTGGATCAGGGAGAGGACGTTTCTATTGATACCTGGCAATTCGGGCAGTGGCTGCAGAACACAACTACCCAGGGACAAGATTCTAGCTATTGTACAGAAGTAACACCTACTTGCTGGACAGAAAATAGGGGTGCTTGTATATATGAAGGACCTATCCCATTACAGTAGAGAGATAGGCCCAATAATAAAAAATGTCAGTACCATTGAAATAAATGACTTCCTAAAAAGGATTTTCAGCTCTGCTTTCTACTTGCTGCACGTAATTAATAAATTAATAACAAAATAATTATATTCTCCACAGTCAGAGAAAATTTGATGTTCAGCTATCTTAAACAGCAAACCTGGATACTTTGCTTTGGTTTCAACCTATTCAAGAAACACTGGAATAACATTTCACAATATTTTCTTTGGTAAGTGTTAATTTTTGGTGGAGGTGAAGTGGGTTGAACATGGGTTGATGGAGAGTCTTTTAGACTAATGATGCTCCTCACAATTTAGATATTTAAACCACGCAGAAAGGTGGGAATTCCCTTTCGTTCCAGCTCACCTGCCGGATGGTGGGGCGGCCTCCGAGCCTCCAGGCCCCGCCGGGCTGGGGCCCCTGCCCCCTTCCCCCTTTCCCAACGCTGCGGCACGGACCCTGGGTCGCTGCGGGGGGGGAACTGTCCCAGAGCCGCAGGCAGCTAAAACCAGCCATGGACTGCCACAGCTAAACCCATCCAGCGCGGCTTCTGGGGACAGGCGGGTCCCTCTTCTCTCCATGCGGAGCCGGCGGAGTCAACGGGAGCCGGCAGAGCCTCCTGTCTGCAGCCAGCACACTTCGTGCTGCACTGAAGAGGCCACCACGCAGCCAGCAGCACAAAGGGAGCGAGGCTTTCTGCTTCAACATGGCGGCTTCAGAGTCAGAGAGAAAGAGAAGTGAGTCCCGTGGGACGGAGCTGAGCATGGCGACGGGAGAAAAGAGGGCGGTGCCGCGATTCTGGCGCGTAGCTTAAAAAACTTCTTGCAGGCCATGGTAAGAAACTGTAATACCACAAACTGTTTGTCTCTTTAATCCATTTGAAGTACATGGGGGGATGGAGAATTCACGTGTGGCCCGTGAAGATTGTGAAGAGTGCCTATGCCAGGCTATATAGAAGCAGTGAGAGGTTTTTAGAGACTTGTGGCGAAGAAAGCCTTTGTGTTCAGGCCAAAATAACTTATCCTTAAAAAGATTAATAACCCCATGTGATAGCCTATGTTTGGCAGTGTGAAAGAACTGCGAGATTTTCATGGAAGAGATGTTTTACACCACAGCAGAGTGTTTCTTTCTGGGCAGGTCTGCTGTTGGTGGCAGTTTGGGAACCATGTGAAGCAGAAGAAAACCCTTTTTTCCTTAAGCATAAGAAAGAGACTTTTTAAGAACTACAACACTGACTAAAACTCCAAGTTCTGTTATCCTTTGTGCGAGTTGGGTAAAAGGAGGGAAGTGCTGGAAGAGATGAGAGGTTTGCTTTAATTTCTTGTTATTTCTTTTCACTTTTAATTCTGTTAGTAAGAAACCCTTTCTTTGTACCGCAACTGTTTAAGTTTGAACCTGTTTTGCCTCGCAGCTCTCTAGTTTTCCTCAATATTTTCTTATTTTCCCCTTATGAAAATAAAACTGATTTCGTATGCTTGACAGCTGCATCAAACCACAACAGGAGGGAACTGGCAAAATGAGAATATGAATTTTTAGCAACTTATTCAGATAACGTAGTATGTAATCCTCGCTGTGCTAATAATTTCTGGGTAGTTTCATGCAAATATTCACCATCCAAATTCTTTTTATAAATACAGCAGTCGCTTTTCAACATGAAAAGTGCATTCAAACTTAGAAAAAGTAATACTTTGCATTCCAGTTTCTAAGTTTCATGGTATGATACAATGGATTTTCTCTTCTTCAGTGTATCAGGGAAGCACCAGATAGGGGCCATTGTACGTCAAGACAGTAGTGTTAGAAAGAGGATAGATGTGCTGGTTTCAAGAAGGCAGAGTTGGCACAAGGCCTGCACACTGAACTCAAAGACATGGTGCACGTGGTATGAACCCACTGTGACCTTCGGAGAGGCAGATCATGTGGCAAGTCAGTCACAAGCTCAGAAACTTTTATACAGATTTATCTGCACTTTTTCATCTCATTTATATCTAATTAAAAATGTGTACCCTTTTCTCAATCTTAGCATATTTACTTACATAATTAGTTAAGTGGCATTGGTGGTGGTCAGTGAACCTTAATACCAAATAAATCTCTAGGCATAAATCCTTTCATATGGCCATACAAATTTTCTGTATATGTGCACAAATGCACTTGTAATAACTTCTCCAGCTGATCTGTCTGTTGACCGAATTCAGTGATGGCTGAGAAAGATCAAAATGAATCATGTCAAATGAACACAGGGCTGACAATACCTACAGCAGGTCAGATAAAATGTTCACAGTAAAGCCAAACACAGCCCACCAGTGATATATGCAGGTGACAGCAAGTAGCAAAGATTATTAATAAGCTTTGCAAAGTTGTGAAAAAAGAAATTCTGCTTAAAACAAAATGAAACTGTGCAATTCTTATTACAATTTAAAACTTGATCTTTAGGAAGAAAAAGAATAGATTTCCTGATTTGAAATCTAATCATCAGTGTAAATTAAGCAATTAAGAAGTGGTCTTAATTATGGTTATGACCCCAGAACACTTACCTATTTTAGACCTTCCTGATGTCAGACCACAAAGGAAACTATAGAGTGAAATCAATACAGAAATAAGTGGCATAATAATTAAAAAAGGAATACAAAGTTGGATAAAATAGCTTCTCAGATTTCTAACAGTTGTTACATAACATATCCATCAGTAAGCAGAACAATATTTTGTGAGCTGAGAGAAACTGTATAAACTTGGTCCATTAGGGTATTGTTTCACACCTTTTCATCTTCACTAAGCAGGAAGGATGCACGATTTACCTAATACATCATCACTACAAATGTAAGGCTTCTGGAAAACCTGCTTCCTTCTCATCTTTTGTATATTGTAAGCACATGGTGGCAAACTGCACCTAAAGTAACTACTGCGCACAGCAGCGGGAGATTAAGTCAAAACTTGCTGTCTGTAACTCCAGACTTCAAGAGGTGAATGGAATTAGTGAGGAAAATTGTCCATATGTTTACCTCCCATTAATCCAGGACTGCCTTGTCAGTGAAGACAACTTATGGATGACAGATGGAAAAAAAGACTGGAAAATATCAAATTAGACTGATGTCTAGAGAGACAGCAATGCTACTGAAATAGAATTTAAGTGAGGTCAGTCAAAATCCCTCCTTCCTGCTTCTCAGGCAGCCTGAGTCACTAATTCTTGCAGTTGAAGGAATATAATAATTGCACATCACTCTGGTCTTCATCTCTTTGATCTCCCTGCTTCAAGACAAGGACAGTTTCGCCTTAGGAGAGGTTACAATGACCTCACTTAGTTATTCCAGTAATTCATATTTCAGTGTAAATCCATGGCCTGGACAACTGATGTTTCAGCTTCAGCTCTGCAGTTTTACAGAAGTTAAAATTGTCACTTGTCTCTCTTTTGCTCATTGTCCTTTTGGGTGGAGCCTGCTGGTACAGCTCCCTGGTGGCCTTTGACTGAAGACGGCCTGCTGGAATAGGTTGCTCAGGAGTTTTCTTTGTATTGCAGCTCAGCCAGCTCTTTCCAAATCCAGCCTCTAAATTCCCAATGACAAAAAGGTCCCTGGCAAAACATCAGGATTCTTTGATATCACATGAACCATGTTCTGGGAACAGCACCAAAAGATCTTATCCAAACGTTTCTCACAGACCTCACAAACACTAGGGAAAACCAACTCACTGCAACAGGCACAGGGAAGAATGAGTTGCATCTTTCTGCTCCAGTGAGGTCTTTATTACTACTAGAGGGTTTTATCTCCAGAAAGCGACTTCTTTTGTCTCCCTCCATTTCTGGAAAAGGGGGCCTTACCTCATATTTCAGGTCCCATAGCAGCTTTGAAGCTAAGAAGTAAAGCTGACCTTATCCAGACTTAAAGTTTCCAGTCAGTTTGACAATACACCATAAAGAACTGCTTATTTTCAGATTTGAGCTTTGTTTAGAGACTTCCATGAGTATCTGATGGATTTTAAGAGAATGCCCTTTATGCTAACAGCTATTGTGACTCAAGAAAATAGAATTAAGATGGTTGACTGAACAATCATTCTAATTAAAAGTATTTAGCAGTTAGTTGTATGGAGAATGAACATATGGTTTGCTCTACGTATAAAACTTTGTGGAAGATGCAGTCAGTGCCAGAGACAAACTCTTCCCTATTCTCAGGGAGGCCAAGCAGTAGCCCTCCCTCAAGAATCCTGTACTCTTTACTTTAGCAAGGATCAGTGTAATGACCTGATTGTTTCTTCACATACTTTTTCAAAAGGTCGTAAGTTAGCAGAGCCTAGTTAAAACATACTTTAAAAATGCCTTGCCTGCTTTGTGCAATTAGTTACCTTAGTACATGTATTGTTTAATTAGGTTTTATAGAAATGTAAAAAAAAAAAAATCCATAAGCATGCACATCCCCCAGATTTACTTTCTGAGTAAATTTGTGTTTAGTACCTGAAAAATGAGTGTTAGAGAATCTGGAAGAGAGGCAAATCCCTTGTTTGTAAAGACAAGGAGTTTTGTATCCCTCATCAGCACAATTTCAAAGCTTTCTACCTTTTCCATTCTAACAGCATTCTGATTTTCCTGTGTTTAACACTGCAGCCACCACAGCAATGAGATTCCTACATACAACATCTCCAAGACAAAAAAACTCCAAAACATCCACAATTAATGACTAGCAATTATTCTGCCTACCATGGTTGTCAGCATTGTGTTTTAAAGTTTGAAGTGGCTTGGTTTATGAATCTTCTGAACAATTCCCTGCCAGTGATCTGCGATTCCCCAGCACAGATATAGATGTATCCAGTTGCAACCCAGGGCTGAAATCCTGACCTCACTGAAACCAGTGGGAATCAGGAGTTCACTTTTGGAGTTCTGAGCTTTCCTAATTAAAAAAAAATGTATTTTTTTGACTATAATTTGGCTGAGACATGGCCTAAAAAAAGTCTCCACATCAAGGAGTTACAAGGATGAGTCCTTTGGCTAATGCTGTATGTTCAACTTGCTTTTAAGGAGATGATTCCAACAATGCTCAGCATTGTGTTTCTTTATGTAAGTTCTGAATCCAGCCCTTTGTGGTGTGTGAATAGGCAAGGCAATTCAGGCACAAATTACAAAAAGTAGTACCTTTTATGTGTCCTTTTTGGCAAAACCACCTTTCAAAGGTTTCAGTCATGTTTTCAAAGGCAACATCATGTTTTTCATGTTGTCTTGTCAGCTACCTGACCTAATCTGAAAGGAAGGCAATGTTTGAACATCAAATAACTGTGTATTTTGAACTTGCCTGGAACAATTAGGTATGGCCACAATTTCTCAAATTCCATTTGTGTTTTTTGCCTGGTTATTGATCTTTGCAGCCAAGTTCCTTTTGAAGGTAGTCTCTCCACCACAAAAACCTAAACAAAGAAGTTCAGGAGAAACACCTACCTATTTGAGGTTAAACTGAAAAAAAACCACAAAAACTTTTGTAGCACAGGAGTACAATATTCTGCACTTCCAAGTGTCTGTGGTTGTTCTACTGGGACTACCTTGCAAGTTTAACAGTCTACCTGAAATTTGCTGTCCACCATTTTGGTAAGTACACAAAGGCCAGGTACACCGATGTTTGCAGTGGTGAACATTTCACTCTCTAGGTGAAAGACAGGGTGCTGATCACTACGGCTACAGCCTGATGTAATTTGGCTTCCAGAGAAAGTAGATTTTAGCAAAACTTTCTCCTTCAACTGTCTTACCACAACACCTGTGTTCAGAAGGAATGTTTCCAGGTATCTTTTCCTAAGCCAAGCTGCACAGGACATTTTTTTAAATATGCCATGGTTTGAGTTTAATGCCATCAAATGCATGTGTTAATCTCTTATTATTTATAGGAAGATCGAAAGTGTATATTCAATTATAGATCTTTGATATTAGTATTCAGTTTACTGGTAAACTACTGAGGTAGAAAGAGAAGCTTGACTTCAGCACTGAAAATCATACCTTGGTTTCCAGAAGGTGGAGATTTTTAGGATTAGAATACATTTCAGTGATAAGGATCAATCATAACATTTGGAACTTAATTCAAATTATCGTAAAATTCCACCAAAAATCCACATTAAATTTGGTTCACATCTCTTGTATTCTCACAAGCATGAATACACTTATTCACAACTTAAGCCCATCTCCTTTGTCACATGATTTATTCCACAGCATTCAGGTCACTTGGTATTAATTTTATTAAGCAAATGGCACGCTGGTTTTCATTGCAACCTTGTTACAGATTTTTATGTGAAATGGTAGGAAATTAAATAATGTACCATAGTAAAGTAGAAGAGATTATTGAAATAGAATATGGAACAACAATAGCAATAGTTTGAAATTTCCATTCGCATGATCCTTTCAGAAATTAATAAAATCCAAAGAAACTATTCTCCTTTATTAAGAAATGGCAACAGCAATGAAACCACTCACCTCCAAGGTGAACTGAAAGTGACTTGGCCATATGCCTATGGTCTTCACATTCCAGAGTATTATCTCAGTACTCTCTGCAAATGGATTAATGCCATGAGATGATAGCCCAGATGATTAATGAAGCAGGTGAAAATAAAGTCATTGCAGCAACCCTGAGGAGTGTGAGAGTAGACAAAGGTGCTAACACTGCAAGGTTCTACTTGCTGCCTTGTAAGGAACAGCAGAGCTGTTCCTAGCAGGAGGGAGGCACTTTATAACAGCAAGTGTTTTAAACTCTCTATCTGAGAAGAAAACATGCTCTATCAAGAATATTTTAGGGTCAAACTTATGTCAGTGTAAAGTGAAGGCAGCCCTGCTGACCCTACCGGAAGTAATGGATTTGCTCTTGGAGTAGCTGCAGGGCCATGATAGGACGCAGGTACCAGAACCTGAAAGGTTTAATGGAGGTGTAAAAGAGCTGAAACCTTCTGCCTTCAGACAAAACACAGCTGGATGAAAAAACTGTGGGTAAAAGCCCAGCCTTTAGGAAGAACTAGACACCTAAAGTTGTTGAAAGGCTTCCAGTGTGATTGTCAAAAATTCCAGAAGAATTTAGAAAAGATGCCCTTGAAGATCTCATGGGCCACCATCAAAATATTTTTAAAAATTGGTCACAACTTCCTTTTCTGAAGAAGCAAGAATAAAGTTTCTAAACATTTATTAGCTAAAGATCACAGGGAAGTAGTCATTAGTTACAGCTTCTCCCTGAACAGTGGCTACAAGATCTCAACATATCAATTTAACAACCACATCTCCTTTGCTAGCACTGAATACCCTGGCTTCTTTTCTATTTATGCACAAATGAAGAGTCAATTAAAACAGAAAAAACCCATGCCTGTAGCCTTAATGTATCACACTGCTAAATAAAACCTGAAGACTTAAGTGCATGTACAAGGAAGACTGAACTGTTTCCAGACGTGTATGCTCAACCCAGTGCAAGAGGGATATGACAATGTCAGGTCTATACTGTTAGAATCAACTAGATGAGCAAGAATAAGCCCCAAATGCTCTGATGCACCCAGATTTGGACTTTTTATACCAACTGTGACATGACTAGGAAGGGGAGGACTGCTCTGGCAGTGACAGTTCAGGAATAAAAACTATCACATTGCTAAATATTCTAGTTAACTGGATATTTTAATGCTATAAAAGATTGTCATGTATGGTAGTTGGGAGTTGTAATGTGGTTTGATTTTGCTATTTTCAAAATATTTTGCCCCGTCTCCTGTCTCTGCATCTAGATGCAGAATTCATTATGATTTGCTGTCCTCTCAGTGTCATCACCATCTGCAATTCTAGTTTTATATACTTCAGATGTTCCAATGATAAAAAACAGAACTACATAAGGACACCAGCAGGCACTTTGGATGATTCCCTTTACAATCTCTTTTATGTACGGTCTGTTGCTTCCTTCCTTTTTAATCCATTTTCTTCCTAACACTTTGTCTTAACTCCTTGCAACTGGATTTACCTTTGCAAATTACTTCTGTCTTTGATATAGAGTATTGCCAGTGACATTCAAAAAAACAAATTAATGTGAGCGGCTGACACTTGTCCTAAACCTCATCAGTCAAGTCCTGTCAAACATACTGCATAAGTGATTATGACCATCCTTTCCTAGCATTATATGCTATAGAAGTGGTCACCCTTAGGAAACCCATCATTTTTTACATGACTACAATATTACACAGCAAAGATTTATAATGAACCCCCAGCTGATACTGGGAATAGGACACCAACTGGGAGAACACTCCTGCACTGCATTAGCACAAATCTTGTTTTCAGAAAATTCAGTTTGACAATCTCAACAAACATAAAGCTGTGTGCCAGAATGGTGAATCAAATCAGGAAAAAACGTCCTTCAACTTATGTTTGGAAGAAGTACTTGAGCAGTTTGTTAGTGGAAGATATAGTAGGCTGCTGAAGAGAGGAGAGAACTCAAACCTACAAAATTTATCCTTGGAATCCCTTATAAATTTGGATTTGGTGTATGTAATGACAATACATCAATTATACAGCAATGGAGTAATATAAAGAAATTATTAACAGACCTGATTTCTCAAAAACATAATGATGGAAGGCTGATATTCAGTTGAGTTATGAAGAGCAACTTTTTAATCCTGAATTCTCAATGGTGAAAAATACTTTCTAGCAGTCTATAAACACATAGAATATAATCTTTCACTGAATTTCCTGATGTAAGTATGGAGCAATTTCTGTGTAAAGTAGTATCTGCTGAAGAAATTATTTCATGTAGCAACTGGCATGAGTCCCTTAGATCGAAACCCTGAAAAATTAAAAAAAAAAGATACAGAGCTGAGTATATTTCCTGAGTTTGTAGCTGGCATGTATTCCTTTCCCTTTCCTGACTTCAGAATGAAGTATGAGGCAATAAAATTCTAAGAGGAAGGGAAGTCAAATAAGAAAACAGAGAATGTGGAAGTGTAACCCACACACAAAGCAAAAGTGAAAAATAAATTCAAACAAGAGAGAGAATTGAAACAGAGATTGAAATGACAGCAGGAATGAAGTGCAGAGAGAGAAGTACAAAGCTGTCAGAAATAATTAGGAGGAACATAAAAAGTAATAAGAAAATCCCTAAAAAAGCAAAGTGAAGGGTCATTTTATAGCTAGTTAAATTCTGAAAGAAATTATAATACTCTTCTTCCAAAAGGTTGTAGAATTTTCTCCCATTCTATTTTCTTTAATTAAAAAAGATCCTTAAGTGCACATATAAAGTGTGTGTAATTTATCCAGCAGCCACAGCTGAGAGACACAACTGTAAACTGCGTAAGTTAAGGTTTGTTTTGGTTTCAAAATTAATGAGTCTCCTGCTAATATTTTTAAAATTTTTACCTTTCTATTTTCTACATTTGACAGATTCATTCCCATTGAAATGCTGGAAAATACCTATTAAAAGTCCTGACAAGTTATCCTATTATTAACTAAATTAATAAGCAAAATAAATAGAGTAATAAGTCCTCCTCTCTGAAATGATGAAAAAAAAATGGATAATGAGCCCTTCGTAAGTTAGACAGGATCCAGACATATAAAAAAAAGGTATTAAAACCTCATGCTCCAGTACATAAGGCAACTTCTAACTGAGGAAGCCATTAAGTGAAGCCCATTAGACAGCAATTTGATATAAACTGTCTCGTACCTTCCTTTGGAAGACATGACAAAATACTGTCAAGCAACAGAAACTGAGCTGAAACTGAGGTTACTTGATGAGACTGCTACCGTTTTTGCAAGACAAGGTTTTGAAACAGCAAAAAAATCCATAGGAAGTCTAAGAGGCTGTTAAGCCATAACTGGTGGTGCAGAAAGCAAATTTAACTACCACCTAGGGAAGCTTCTGTCTCCTGTCAGTCCCAATTCTTTTGACAAACAGATTAACCATTTTGCAGGAGTCAAAGGATGCCATGGCACTGAAAATTACAAATGCCTTGAGCAAGTAGCATAGAGGCAGTAGGGACTGGCTTTGCATGTAAATTGCTCAGCTGTAACTACCTGTGTGAGCTTTCCTGCCTCTTGTAGAATAAAGAATATTTCTAAAGACTGTTTTTTGTTCATGTGGTCAGCTACAACTCAGAAATGCATAAGAAGCCGTTCTTCACCACCAGCAACTGTTAATCTCTGTCTCAACATCTACTTATTTCTTTGTGGATGACTTATTCCAAGAGCAGAAGGAAATGTGTAGAAATAAGCTCATTTGTCCAGAAGGACCAGCACTCCTCCCATACTCTTAAGTCAAAGGAAGATTTTCTTTTTGATGAAATATAAATTGATCTTACGATTTAACAAACTAGAACAAGAACAAAAAAAACTCCTTTCACCTTGACCAATTGTTTACCAAAAAAACCACCCCCCAAGGAGTTCCTGCTTCATTGCCCTGTCAGTACTGGCACACGCAAGTTAAGCCTTCATGTTTATTGATAAACAAATTAGCTAAAACTCTCAAGGTTGCTTCTTTTGGAATTTTTCAGGTTCCTAAGCTGTTCACCATTGCACAAAGACCTAATTTAAAATAATTTTAGAGATCTGGGAGTTCATATGTGATAATGAAAACATAACCAGATACAATTTTAAAAAGGCTTGAATTTTAGCAAGCTTTTATTGATATGCAATTAAGAAATCACTGCAGCTGAGATGGATAAAAAATTAACTAAGTAAAAAGGTCAGAACATTGGTCAATATATCATCATGAATTGGAATAAATTGGAAAATATCAAAATACTGTGAATTTTTTTAAGGAAAGAAAACAAATGTATGTTTGGAAACATATTTAGTTCAAAAATTCTCAATCTAAATAAACACTTTAGACATTTGACACATATTTCTGGCTGAACAAAATCAGAACACTTAATATGCATGAACCACACCTTCTATACTATTTCAGCCGATTTATTTCTTTATAAACAAAATTTCAGTTTAACATATAGCAGAAATATCCTCCAGTCTGTTTGTAGTCAGGAATTTTGAGATTTCCTTTTAAAGATGCAGAGAATCTACTCACACTTGCTTCTACCTGGCCTAATTTTCTCAGGGATGACTAGTTTACTCTCAAAGTTATTCATATTTTGTACAATTCTGGTGTCCTTATTCATGTTACAAAGAACAGCATACATAAAAACCAAAGAATGATGACATGTACATCACAAGGTTTTGCTTTGCCTGCTTTGACTCTGAAGTGAGGGTTCCCAAAAGAGGTAATAACTTAGCATAGGGAGGCACTTATTTCCTACCTGGTCACCATCTGCTCCCAAGCTAACTTGAAGACAGATGCCCAAATCCAAAGCTCTGTGAAGTGTAAGAGATTACTTTCACCTGGCAACCCCCTGGGAACTGAAAGTTGCTCGAGAAGATGGCAGATTGGATTTTAGGAAAAATTTCTTCACCAAAAGGATTGCCAAGAAACGAAACAGGCTGCCCAGGGAAGAGGTTGAGCCACCATCCCTGGAGGTATTTAAAAGATGTAGCTGTGGCACTTAGGGACATGGCTTAGTGGTGGACCTGGGCTAACAGCTGGACTCTGTGATCTTACAGGTCTTTTCCAACATAAATGATGATATGATTCTATGAAAATCAGACAGTTCTTGGCTTCAGCTCCCTCTGGTGGGTAACGCACACTCCAGAAACCAGCAACTACTGCTAAAGGTAACAGCCCAAAAGTGGAAGAACATGCAGGTTGCTATATATTTTTAAAAACACACATAAATACACCTGCTGAGCAATGACTACAGCTGAGATCAGAGTTAAAGCTGCAACTTCACACATCTGAGCTGAGAAGATGCAAGGTTCCTGTCAGAACAGAACTCCCTTCAAATTCAGAGAAGAGATGGGAGTTTCAGTCCAGGTAAAAACTGATGTTTAGCACATAACACTGATTAAAATAAAGTGAAGAACTAGTTAAATACTGTTTGTTTTTATGAGAACATTCACTTGGATTTCTGTTCTTGACTGATACTTTGGCCGGTCCTGGGATGTTTCAGCTGGGATGGAGTTAATTTGTTTCCTAGTAGCTGGTGCAGTGCTGTGTTTTTAATTCAGTATGAGAATGCTGTTGATAACACACCGGTGTTTGGTTGTTGCTAAGCAGTGCTTACCCCAAGTCAAGGACTTCTCAGTGTCCCAGGCTCTGATGGTGAGCAAGTGAGCAAGTGAGCAAGAAGCTGTGAGGGAGCATGGCCAGGACAGCTGACCTGAACTGGCCAAAGAGATATTCTATACCATGGAATGTCATGCTCAGGATATAAACTGGGGGGAAGTTGGCCAGGAGCTTCTGATGGCTGGTCAGGGACAGGCTGGGCATTGGTCAGAAGGTGGTGAGCAATTGGATTGCACACCTCTTGTCCATTTTAGGGTCTATTACTCTCTCCCCTTTTCATTACAATTATTTTTATTATTACCATTATTAATAGTAAATTTAATTCTTTTTCAATTCATCAACTGTTCTTATCTCAACCCATGAATTTCGGGGGTTTTTTTGGTGATTCTTCTCCTCAACATGGGGAATGGGTGGAGTGATTGAGCATCTCTGTTATACTTAGTTGCTGTCTGGGATTAAACCACAGCAGAGGTATAAAGTTTGATGCCCTGTCTAAAAAGCACTTTTGTTGGTGTCATAGGTTAGCAAGCGTAGTCCCGGAAGGGACGTCCTTGCTAAGGGGTGCTTACAGTTTCCTCTGGGAACTGATAGAACCTATCAGCTGGCCAGTTTGAATATGGACAATTCTCTAAGCCACTTAAAGTTGTGATCACCTCTGTGATCCACATTTAAGAATAGGCAAACTCCCCCTCCAAGCTCTCTCTCGTTTCCAGCGCTGGGACAGGTGGCTGCAGGCCCCGTGTGGGGGCCAGCCCAGGCCCTGCTTGGGCCAGGCCGGGCCGGGCCACGGCCATCCTGAAGCCATGGACCTGTTCCAGCCATGGAACCCCCCCCACTGCCTTGCCGTGGGCAGCCGGAGCGGCTCGGCTCTCCCCCCTCTCCACTTCGATAAGAAAAATTCAACATTCCAGCTGCAAAGCTGCAAGGCCGAGGTGAGATTAACCCTTTTATTGCTGTAAAGAGCTGAAAACCTGAGGGAAGAGAGAGAGGAGATGCTTAAAGCTGAAAGTCTGTTGTGAAGCTATGATATATCAGAGTATCCTGTTGTAATTTCATGAAGATCTGGGGGGTGGAGTGTTCAACTCGTGAGCAAAAGCACCTACGCTGAGATAGGCAGATGCTGACGCAGCTGTAATTTCATGAGAAGTTTGGACAGGGAGAGATGAACCAGATGAGGACTTTTGCTCCAAACGGGAAAGGAGAAAACCTCAGTCCGTAGAGATGAACCAGATGAGGACTTTTGCTCCAAATGGGAAAGGAGAAAACCTCAGTTCCTAGAGATGCTCCCAGAGATAGTCCTAAAGATGAAGATGATGAAGACCCTTTGCTCCCAGGGAAGGAGAAGGGCCTCTGTTTTTGTTTCTGAACGGCTCAACCTTAAAATTGTACCCCAAAAAACTTCAAGAGTGGACCCTCGAAAGCAGTTGCGGGAAAAGCTGCAAGTCGGGGGAAAGGACTCACACGCAGGCAGAGAGACTCCTCTTCCTAAATGGACTGAACAATATTTGGAAGTGGGCGGCTGTCTCGTTGTGATACTGTTTTCATTCATAGCATGAGCAAGAAGAGACTTCTCTTTCTAAATGGACTGAACAAGGTTATTATGGAAGTGGTAAACAGACTGAACACCTTAAGGGTTGTCTTTTTACATTGTCAGTGGGAGAAGGGAGGAAGGTGGGGGGAGGAGGAGAGTTCTGAAGGTGGTATAATTTTTTTCTTCTTTTAGGTCTGTTAATAAACTTCTTTATATTCTTTCAAGTTTGGTGCCTGTTTTGCATTTCTCCTAATTCTTATCTCACAGCAGATAAACAGTAATGAGTATTTTGGACCAAACCACTACAGTTGGCAGGATTCAGAAAATATTCATTATTTGGCAAATCTCACACCCCAGAGATTCTTCATTGTTAAAAGGAATTTAGTTTCAGTGAAAAAGAAAAATATGCTTTTAAATCTGTGATATCTTACCTACAAAACATGTATGCCCACATATTTATCAGCTGAAAAAACTGAAAATTAAAGCACGTTTTATAATTTATAGACTTGGACACAAATCTAAGTCCTTCCACAAGTACAATGTGCACACTGTATGGCAGTATCCCAAATACATGGGTTATGATAATGGCAACTTGTGATAATTCTTATGTTAAAATAAAATCAGTAATTTCTCCTCTACAAAATAGTACCTAAATTTAGATTATCTCATAAAAATGCATGGAAATGTTGCAAACATCAGCAATCTGATAGAAGAGTCTTAGAATTAATAGCATTTTTCTGTTCTCACAAGTGGCACCAATAAATCAAACTTTAATTCTTGCATCCCTGTGTTGTTTTTTCTTTCATTCAGAAGCTTACTTGTTGGTCTGAATCACATACTGACAGTTGTTTTGGGAAAAAAACCCCAACGTTCCCATCAGAAAACCATAATCGAGTGTGAGAACATTTGGGATAAGCATGGTCAAGTAAGTTCACGTTCTTCAGTGGACCACCACCATATTGCAGGGCGAGGGAGGGGATTCTGTCCCTCTACTCTGCTCTCACGAGACACCACCTGGAGTGCTGCATCCAGCTCTGGGGTCCCCAGTGTAAGAAAGACATGGACCTGTTGGAGCAAGTCTAGGGGAGGGCCACAAAAATGCTCCGAGGGCTGGAGCACACCTCCTGTGAAGAAAGACTAAGGGTTGGGATTGTTCAACCTAGAAAAGAGAAAGTTCTGTGGAGACTGGATTGTGGCCTGTCACTACTTAGAGAGGGCTTCTAATAAAGATGGGGACAATTTTTTAGCAGGGCCTCTTGTCCTAGGACAAGGGGTAATGGTTTTAAACTTACAGAATACAGATTCTGACTAAATATAAGGAAGAAGATTTTTATGATGGGGATGGTGAAACACAGGAACGGATTGCCCAGAGAGGTGGTAGACGCCCAGTCCCTGGAAGCATTCAAGGTAAGATTGGATGGGGCTCTGTTGAAGATGTCCCTGCTCATTGCAGGGAGTTGGACTAGATGACCCTTAAAGGTCCCTTCCAACCATTTCATGATTCCTTGGTAACTAAGCTGCAGGCATGTGTTTTACATTACAACTTTCATTCTGAAAGAAACTGTAGAACTTACAAAAGACATTTCTTTCTAATGAATATTTTTCTCCTTTCAAAGAAGAAAACCGTCCAACTTTCAGGTACAAATAAGAACCTGATATCAGAAGCTCTTCACTAGATACGTAATTTTAATTGGAGTTCTAAGCGATGGATGAAGTACCCTAGAAACCTCTCCCAGGATTATTTTAATTAGCTGCTCTCCCCATATGCAGCTTCATATGTTTGCACTTATATTAAGTAACAGAAGGTTTTTATGAGGTGAGGGGCTTACATGCATGTCATATACAATACAGACTGACTCGCATATAGACATATAGGAGTGAATCTTCCATGTGGTCTCTGCTGGCTAATTAATCTGGAAATTTCTGAATCCTCCTGCTCGTGTATCATGGACTGGGGACAGAGCACATTTGTATGAACCTGCTTACAATACTCATAGTTCTGTGCTAAGAAAGAAGTGACTTCATTAGCTCTGATGCACAACCACTTAGAACCTCAGAGGAAACATCTGATTTTCCTTTGTTTTTCATATAAAACCCAGAAAATATCTATTTGTAAAAAAACTCATGAAATCTGTGGCTTTGCTGTTAAATTATTGTGTTATTAAGGCTACTCTGCAGTAGTCATTTTATTCTCTGCAGTTAAACAGAATTTCACAGCATGTGTTTTATTTCATTTGGCCAAACTCCAGGCTTTCTGGTCCTCTAGTAGAGCCTGAAGAGTTGCCTGCAGACTGTAAAAAGATTAAGTGGATTAAACAGTACATTGAACAGGAAAAGACACTTAGGGTTATTGAGAAGTAATGTCTACTTTACATATTTATTACAGTGGTAACACTCTCACTGAAGTATTGCTCATCCTACCACAAGATTCTGAGGAGTGCCAAAACTGATGATTTAACTTATTTTATTACTGAAACTAATCTGTCCCCCTCTTTTAGGAAATAAGGTATTGCTGATCATTCTGGCTGAATGCCCTTCTCCTAATTTTGGGCTTCTAGTCTCACCTGTCTCAAGAAGCTCAGCGGATGCTTCCTCTCTGAGAGCAAGTGGAGCATACTCTTGAAATATGTTATGCAGTTTCTGGAAAGTGCTCAGCCATTTGCTCTTAGCTTGCTGCCTGTGCGCAGATCTCTGCTGAAAATATCCCTGAAAAATGTGTTATGAACATGACTAAAAGACAAGCTGTGAGAACGTACTGGAAAGTTAAGAAGCTGCTCTAATCATAAAACATGATTAAAGAACATCATTACTTCAGGGAAGTGCAGCTCTAGCCTACCAAATTGCTGCACAGTTTGGCAGATGGACAGATACAGGTTTGAGACTTATTACCTCTGTTTTAACAAGTATATATCTCAACTGGGCCCCAGTTACAGCCCAGTTACATCTCTAAGGTGGGGATAAAATCTCATATGCCTATTTGATGACAGTGTTACCAGCATCATTAATAAAGACGCAGGGAATATTTTCCTTCAGATAATATCTTCCAAATCTGCACTTCATGCTATAATGAGAAAAGCACTGCAGCCCATTTAAATAAAGATACAATTTATTTGCATGATAAAATGTTGAAGGAAGCTCTTCAGACTTAGTATTTTTTTTCATGTAAGCACTTAGCAATTAGATTTCCATTGATTAGAGAAGTGAATCCCCTTCAGATTAATGAAGAATAAATGAATGTCCTTAACAGATTGGAAATAAATGCATGTTTATTCCTGTACCAAACAACTTCTAAAAAGAAGGAATTCAGAACTGACCTGGTAGGCTGCAGTTTGTAAGTACTTGAAACAAAATGGACATGAGGAGAGCAGATTTCAGGTTCCTCAGGGAACTAGGAAGTGAAATCCCCATGTGAAATGTTTTTGCAGGTGCTGGGGTCCATCATTGCTGGTCACTTTTTAAACATCATTTCCTAAGGGCACAGGAACAGCAATTGCCAAATGTTGGAAGTCAAACAGAAAAGGCAGAAGGCTGGTTTGGCTGAAGAGGGATCTTCTCTCAGAAATAAAGTGAAAAAGGGAAGGTGTATGCCCAGTGGAAGCAAGGTCAGGTGACATGGGAAGAATAGAGAGATGCTTCTTGCCACTGTAGGGAGAAAATTTGTGCAGCCAAAGCTCAACTGGAGATGAAGTTGGCCAGAACTGCAGGAGACAACAAAAAGAGCTTTTTCAAATATATTAATGGCAATAGGCAGTGTAAAAATAACATTGGCCTGTTACAGGTTGAGGATGGTCCCCTCACAAAGAGGGACAGGGACAAGGCACAGGTGTTTAATGCATTCTTTGCCTGTGCCTTCAACACAGATGATGGACCAAGGGGGTTTCAGTGCCCTGAGCTGGAGGACCATGACTGTGAGAATGTTCAAATCCCAGCTGATCCTGAAATTGTGTGGGATCTGCTGCTCCAGCTGGATCCCTAAAAATCTATGGGGCCTGATGGGATTCATCCAAGAATCCTCAAGGAGCTGGCTGATGTCATTGCAAAGCCTCTCTTGATTTTTGAGTGGTTTTGGGAATCCAGAGAGATCCCAGCTGACTGGGAGCTGGCTAACATTGTCCTGATTTTCAAGAAGGGCAAGAGGGAGGACTCCAGAAACTACAGGCCTGTCAGTCTCACTTCAGTGCCCGGTAAAATCATGGAAAAGATTATTCTGGGAGATACTGAAAAACACCTGGAAGACAATGCAGTCATCAGTCCCAGCCAGCTCTCTTCATGAGAGGGAAGTTCTGCTTGTCGAATCTGATTTCCTTCTGTTTCAGCTTCCTTCTATTACCTTCTTCTAAGGGATGAAGATGACACATTAAACAGATCCTGCTCATCTGAAATGTTTGAGTCCAATTCTCTGTTAGAATGGATTCCATTTATACTTCCTTTGATGATTTACCAGTTCCCAAAAAGTGTTGAGTAACACCTGCCAGATTACCATCTGTGTGCACTGCTTTTTTGGTCAGAACTGTCTCTTTTGATACCCCATGAGATGCAACACACCAGTTTCTGCTTTTGCATTATTTCGGTTAGTTTAATTCTTCCAATTATACCTTTAAGTAATGATAAGATTTTCTTTCATAATACTCCTGAAAAAATGGGATTATCAGGTTTTTGCCCCATAAAACCTGAAAACAATGAAAAAAGAACACATAAACAAGGACACAAATACGAACCTAATCTACATACAGCACAAACCTAACAGGTTTCTTATGGTGTGCATCAGTCAAAACTTTGTTTTACTGTCCCTTCCTCTTTTGCATTCTAGATTTACAATATGCCCTTTCTTTACTTACTAAAACCAGTAATGCACTTACTGTACCCTAAATATATAAATTCAATAGAATTCCGGAATTAAAACCAAACATCTGGAAAACCTTAAAACAAATCTTTGATATCTCATCTCTTGATACTTCTTCAAAACTTCCAGATGTAATGAAACACAGTGGTGACAATTTCAGACACCACCTGGAAGCCCCCACCTCAGGTCCATCAGCTGCAGCTACAACCTCTTTCTTTACAGTAGCTGTACAATTGAGGATAACATTCTTCCATTAATGCATTTCTTTCTGCCTCTGATTCTAGCACAAATAGCACAGTGAGATCAGGTTGTCGTAATTTTAGAAAAAAAGTCACTGCAGTTCTGATTATTTTGCTGCGTTTGATGGCAGAAGCTTTGAACGAGTCAGAGGATAAATATTTCTCAAATAAGACAGATATTCTTACAAGGGGTATTCTTTGTACATTCATACCTGAAGTGATATGATGTAATGATGTACCTCATCAAGACTGTGTATATATATATGCACATGCATGGCAAATCACATTTTAACCATCCTGCTCACAAGACACACACTTTAATTGGAGACTTAAATTTGCAAAATGTACATCTAAATCCAAACTTTGTGCACTCCCCTTCCTTCCAGCAGATAAAATTCTGAGCTTGCAACACTCAAAATATTAAACTACTCAGTATTTTGCAGGAAAGATGAAGCGAGGCTTTAGAGTTGTCTCCACTTCTTCACATAACAGAAGTTGCTTTTGCTTGATATACAAGAATCCCACAGCTTCAAAACAAAATTTCTAGATTTGTTCCCATGTATAACTTTTTTCTGGTGACATTCTTTCCTTCCCGCAAGGGAATAAAATACCTTAAGAGACATTTTAACATACAGAGAAACAACATATATTTATGAACTGTATTTTTTAAAAGACTAACTAATAATGTTCTTAAGGCTCCAGACTCAAGCTGTTCCTTCCTCCTTCTTTCACTCTTCATTTCTACTGTCATCTTTTCTCCCTAAACAGATACCCAAATAAGTTGAGTGTTTGCTTTTCATATTTAGCATGTGTTTCCTCACAGAATATCTTTCTTTCCTGATCCTGAAAGACAGTGACTAGCCCTCCTCCCTTTGTGTTCTATCAGTACAGCATCTAACAGAGTAGAGCTTGTGTCTGTGAAACAAAGATTACTGTGATGATCACAAAGAGATTCTGCCCAATTTTTACCAGTCAGAGATTGTAGAAGAGGTCTCCAGTACATACATTTGAAACAGGAAAAAATAAAACAGGAGTGACACATTGTACCTTGCGCATGATATTATACGCAACCTGACACAGATCATCTTAATTCATTCCAGACAAGAGGCATAAATACCAGTCAGTAGTTTATATTTGCTTCCTCCCCCACCTAATACACCTTTCTGTATAAAAGCTATGAAGGAAACACACAGTGATGCTGAGCACCATTTTTTGCCCACGCTAGGAAGAAAGCAAGGGAGGGATATTACCTGTAGGAAAGCACCATGAAAAGAGTGAGAGAATCATCATCATGCCATGAAATTAGGAAATGCAAGGTAACTGTTCTTGCACATCTGACTGAACAATTCCTTTATACATACACACAGTAGCTAATAAGCTAAAGTATTGCTTACACTTTGAGCATTTTAAACATCATAATAAGCAAATTAACAAAAAAAGAAATATACAAAAATAGTGGATCCATCTTAAGATAGGCTACTACAATTATCTTGTAGAACTCCACCATTTTATCTCTTTCAGACTGATTGTAAACCAAGTCCAGACAGCCTTGTTGACAGCATACATGTAAATTTCTTTCACCCAGAGCACTAACATTGTATCTTCTTCCGCCAAATGAAAAGGGATGGAAGTAGAGCTCATTAACAATATACTAGAATCTGCACTGACTTCTGTAACAGAAATTTATTTAAAGCAATGGTTAAATCACATGGACTGTAGCTGTATAGTCAAGTTAAAATTATCCATAAGCATTTATAAGTCATAAATCCACTGCATGAAGATAGACTCTGAAGCAGACTAAAGCCACTCAGATCCAGCCAGTTTTATTAAAGCAAATTAATTTGTCTCAATACCTGGCCATTCTGTTCAAAGGTCCACTTTGTTCCAGGGGCAGTTCTGTTACTTTATCTGTTTTCACTAAGTGAAAATGTTTTTTTCTTTTCAGCCTTAGGAGAGTACTAAAACTCAGTTTTTGTATTGCTTTCCCACTAGCAGGGACACTAGGAAGAAAAGCACTAACCATCTGCTTGGACGCTACCAAGGAAAATAAACAACCCACAAACAAACCCGAAAAACCACATAGTCACAGAAAGAAAATCTTCCTATGAATTCTTTTCCATATAAACATCACATAGGCAGCTTTAATTTTGGCACATCCTCGCTTCTGAGTAAGATTATTTCCTTTCACACTATTTTAATTTTGGAAATAAATTTCTATACTACATCCTGTACTTTTATCATCTAAAGACATATGGCATGAGGGGGAAAAGGAAAACCATAATTATGCAATATGCTGGTTAACTAAAACCTGGTAATACTCTAGTGCTCTAGTGCTGATCTTCACAGAAAAATATAGAACTGATAATGCTGGGCAAAATTTGTTAACCATCTATAGAAGCTGTGTACTTTTTATTGATGGGCTGCTACCTTTTCCCTGAGCTACTATAAAATCTGTGCCTTCAAGGTCAAATGAAGCATCCTTTTCACTACAGGTAGAGATCAAATGGTTCTCTACAGTGGAACAGAAGCTCTTTACATAATAATGCCTTCTTCACATTTGTTTTACCTGCAGGAAATCATAGAATGCATTACTGACAGAGATACTTGATTTAAAGTAAGATTCTGCTCTGAAGAGCAAATTCATGCGAGACTACGTTTATTATCTTTCAATGACATTACAGCAGATGATTGTTTGAGAAAAAGACTTCTTTCTTCCTTCTATATTGTTTCTTGAATGACATCTACCAACCTCAGACTAGGTTAACCTCTCCCTTTCTGATCATTAGCAGTAATACAGGTACTGCAGAAGAAACTCTGCCCTCAGGGACACCCACACAACCTCACTCCTCTCCAGTAAGGCTCTGCAGTTACAGCTTGGCTTGCCCTCTCATTGCTATGACCTTATCCCCTCTCACAACATAAGCAACTTGTAATAGCTAACCATAGTAAGAGTTTTCAAGTTTCTGCCCTATTTTTAACATGAATACTTCAAATACAACATCTGTAGGAACCACAGGCATGAATGCTCAGGCAGAGTAGCGAGGGATAGCTATGTAAGATTTTCAGTCTGACACAGGACACCAGGGCCTGGATATAGATTCTCATATGTCTTGTGTAATTCAGCCATTTGGAGTCACTCCTCACTTTGCTCTGAATGAAGGAAAGAGAGGACAAACAGTTAATGATTTTCCAGTGCCTAGTCAATGTGTTTTGCCTTAAGTTATTTCTGAGAGTACACCAGGCTTTCAGAGGCTGCTTAGATGGGCTCAGAAAGAGAGTAACAGGAAGCGTAACAGTGAGGAAAACAGAAATCCTTCTCACAACCACAAAGCAGACCCATTCTGAGATGAAGCCAAAACCATGTTGGTGAAAGAAACCACAGCAACAGAAAGAAAATCTACAATCCTCTTGTCCTTTACCACAGCCCAAACTCATGCCAGAATTTAGCTTTTGTTTTGTTGTATTGTCCTGCAGCAATGAAAATTTAACACCTATGCTCTTCTAGTTTCATATACAAGGATGTTCTCCCCCATCCACCTCCTCCTCCAATCCACCCAGAATTCTCACACTTCTGGTATTTTCTCTGTTGAATGAACATCTCCTCCCCACTTCATTCTGCTGTTAACTGCAAGAGCTTAGGGTGCCATACTGTTGGAAGGAAACAATTTCCAAAGGGAAACTCTTTCCGGTTCAGACCAGTTCAAGGCTTTTCACAGCACAAATTTCACAGTATAACCCAAAATCATATGTATTGCCTCAGGTGAGAGGAGAATGGTATCCTTACATTTGCACTTTTACCAAAGGTCCTCTACGGAGAAATGCTGGCTTTTTTCCTACTGGTCTTTTACTCACCAAAACGTAATTGCTCATCAGCTGGGCACACTTTATCTATCCACCCCACATACAACCAGTCAGACCAGGACTGCAGAAATTATCAGCCTTGATTCCAAGGGGGCAAGCAGGATATGGTAGGCACACACTACTGACTAATCACAGCTGTCACCTCTCTATCCAACATACTTAATTAAAGGCAGTCTGCATTACTCCCTGGAATTTGATACATTAGAGTGCAGTGGGGCATCTTTGGTCATGGTACTGACAGCATTCTGGACACTTGCTACCTTTAATTTACTGTTACTAGTATTGACACTTGTCTTCTCAGGCCAAAGAAAGCTCTACTGCAAAACTCATGAATTTAAATTGGTGGTGTAGCCCTTGAGTCAAGAGACTCTTGTCCTACTGAGTAATCACTGTTTTTCCACTGCCAGTAGGTCTTTACAAAAGAAAAAAAAAAAAAAAGGAAGGTGGGAGCAGATTTTTCAACAGTCAGGATTTTTCAGGAGTCATGATCTCTTATTTTTCAATTGTGCCTTGCTTGATAAGAATTATTACATTTTTCCCCTCCCCTCATTTATCAGTGCTCAGGCCTCTCTGTAACAATAAGTACATCGACTCTTTAAATGATCCTGTTCCAGCCATCACATCGTATCAGAAAATGGTTTAAATGACACAAATTACCTTTCATAATTTACACAAGCAAAAAACTGATATAAAAATTTCCAATGCAAAATATTTCCTGTGAAAATAGACTTCAAAGTAAATACATTTACAAATGGAACCAGAGGAGACTCTCAGATATCTTCATGAGAGCATGTGATTTACAGGCAGACTAGGAGCAGAAAAATAATGCATTCCACAAGGTTAACAAGTTACACACAGTAACATTATAAAAAGCAAGGGATGTGGTTCTTATTTGTCCTTCCCCCACCCTCACTAACTAATGTATTCAGAAAAATTGTCATAGCAACTTGATTCATACACCAAGCATACCAGGAAAGACATGTCACTTTCCCTTGGAGAACTTGTGAATAGAGTCCTGCCTGTCCTGGTGCTGGCAGAGACTAAAGCTAAATGCCCTTCTCTGCTACAGATTCACTGTGTACTGCCAGAACAACTTCTCCCGGCACTGGCACTCCCCGCCGGACGCTCTTGCTCAGACTGCAGCCATGAGCCTCTGGTTTACATCTAAGGCAAGACTACATTGTTTGGAAAAAGTCCTCCCTTTTGTACTTTACAACTTTTACTACACAAGAGTTGAGTTCAAAAAGAAATCAGACTTTCTGAAATGAAGAAGGCTGTACACAGTGGAGCACACTCTTCCAAAGGGACACTGGACTTGCTCTGTGTGTACTGAATGCAATGGATACTGTCCTATGCTCCTGGTAAAGTGACTGACCCTCCTATCAATAACAAACACAGCCACCCCGAAGATCATGTAAACATATACCACAAGAGGGAAGATAGAATTCTTCCAGCAATTTTTTAAGAATGCTTTCCTTGCAACAGAGTCCTTTCAATTTCAAACTTGCGAAGTGCAGTAGGCAACACACAATTTAAAACAATAAACACATACCACAGCAGATAAATAGGCATTTATTAAAGTTCATCTCAAAACAAACAAAAATAATAAAGGACATTAAGGCATCTTGTATTTAATACCAGTTCATACAGTAAAGATGACTTCTTCTTCTTACATCAGAGAGCAGATTAGGAAAAAAAGAAGAAAAGAGCTCTCGCAAAAAAGTTCTCCCAATTCGTTTGATGGATTACTGACTTCCACTATCCTACTACTTAGTCAGCAAATCCCTCCAAAGAATGCCTATTTCTCCAGTGAAACACCTACAAAATCCCAACACTCATTAAGACGTGCAAGAAAGCTTTTTCCCCCTCCTCAGACATCCCGCTGTCTTTAAAGATGCACACTGGAGAAAGACCAACAGATGGGATATCATGGAGAATAAAGACGCTGCACTCCTGCTATAACCACTCACTTTTGAGCAGACTAGGATATTTGGCCTTGCTTTCACAAGTATTTACTATTTCAGCCAGCAACCAGCAAAAACAAGACCACAAGCTCTAGCCTGTTTTGCAATGCAACAATTTGTACGTTCTAGTTCATACCAGATAAACAAATGACAAAGATCTTATTTCCATGGAATAATTTATTTTGATGAGTTAAGCTGTCAAGCGACCAATCACTGTTATAGTGCTCTTTTCTTCAATTGGAATAGGAACATCAGGAAATGTTTACAGTATCATTGGGTTCACTATAACAGGATTTTACTACAGACTAAATATAAATTAATAAACACTGCAGCACTATTCACTTCACCACACTGGCTCTCTATATCTTTTGTCACACTCTAACCTTCATTTAAGGCAAGTTTGTTGGTTGATTTTTCTGAAGACGACCACATGGTCTCTAGATAAACTTGTGTGACGAGATTTACAAGTTAGGAAATCGAGCTTTATAAAATGTTTACTTCAACAAATACGAAAATTATTAAGAGAGAGATGGTGACCCAGAATTGCACTGTATTAAAAGGTGGAGTTTCCTTGTACCAAAGTCCTTTATTCATCATCTTTAGAACCAGTTTTGCTTAACTATAAAAGAGACACAAAAAGAAAGTATTCAAAGTTTAGACTGCCATTCCATTTATTAGGAAACAAGAACATTTTTTCCATCTCACATTGAACATGTGTATACTTAATTTAACAATACAGACTGATTGTGCTACTATATCAAGAAAAACATCAAAAAATAATTCTTAAGCTTAAACACTTAATGAGCTTACTTCCTGATCCTTAAAAAAAGCAAACAACAACAAACCCCAGAAAAACCTCAAGGCACTGTTTCTATTTAATTTGAAGGCTCTGTCACCAGCTCTCCAAAAAGAAAAAAAAAAAAGATGAAGTAATGGAACTTTATCTTCACACATCTCTGAGAGAATTCCCATATAGAAATTTAGACAATGTAAAAATACACATTAACATTAACTTAGTATTTCTCAACTGTTAAAGCTAGGCTTATTATTAAAAGTAGCAGGCCTATCATGAAATCTATCTGAAAACCAAGATATCCACCATAAATAGCCACTTTTAACTCAGAAGGACTCTGCCCAAAACGACCTTCATCATTTATTTGCTCTCACTGAATAACTGGAACTGGTGTTAGATCTTACACTGAAAATTACTTACAGTTGTGTAAAATAAAATAGTTTGCTTTCAAAATTGTCAAGCAGTGATTTTCACTGAATCAGCAAAGATAAGAGGGTGGAAGAAATCAATACTGAGGGAGCACGTAGAAAAAAATTATTCACTGGAGGAGCTGAAGCAGAGAATGAGGCTTCAGCAGGAGACAGCAAGGTACTCCCACTTGGGACAGCTCCCTTTTATTTCTTACTTATCCACTGCCCTCCAGAACCTGACAGCACCACTAACTTGATCTTAAATCTTCTTGTCATATGAAGACAGAATATTTGCAGTGCATTTGGTTAGCAAAGCGCTCTCAAAATAAAATTAAAATTTAATTGCTCAAGAAATAAAAAAAAGAAATACTAAACCAACAAAGTTCAAAGAGCGAAGTCCTTCAGACTAATATTCAGAAGAACTGGCATTTTAAAGCTTTTTGAGAAATTTGTAAATTAGAATCCAAAATAAGCAACAGTTCTTACTCTTTCTTGCAAATCTTTCTAACAGTAAAAAAAGAGAACTTGAAAATACTTACATGCTGGACACATACAGAAATTAATCAGACACCATAGTCAAGTCCAAACATAGTTAGGAAGAAAAGCAAGAAAAAAGTTTATCGGATTAGTTTTCTTCAGATATAAGCACAAATAATTTTTAATTTACATACACAGCATGTTCACAACACTGTATATAATACACTCACGTTACCTTAATTACGTCCACCCAGTTCCATCCTCGCGGAAGCTCCCCTTTGTTATCTGCAGAAAAAGGTTTTAATTTCAGCACACAAGCTAAGAGGAATATTCACCTTTCTTCAAAATCAACCCACAAAACTCTAAATATCCAAACCCCTCAATTTCTGCACTCTGAAGCCATGAGGACAGAAACAGATTTTAATGTCTTAAACAGTGTGTTCTTCTACCAACCTCAAAGTGAAAGGAGATGAAATAGCCTTAAGCTGTGCCAGGGGAGGTTCAGATTAGACTTCAAATAAACACAAAAGAGTCACCAGCAGAACTAACTGAAGTAATCAACAACTTTCAAACAAAATCCTTCTATTTAATTGAAAGCATTAAATAGCTGCAGAAACACTTTCATTTCTAGAATACAAACTAAATTAGATGTTTGAGTTCCAAAAGAAATGCTTTTATTTAGAAATTACATTTTTAATAATGTGAATTATTTATGAGGGCCCATGAACAAACTGCGTTTTTTGCTGGAAGTGAATTTTTAGAGGTCCCAAATTCTCTCCTTCCACAAGTATTTTTTGTAAATTTCACTTTTGCCACAAACGGAATTAAAATAGAATAAAATAAAACAACAATGTAATTAAATCCCGACTATAGGAAGTTGCTCTGACCAGAACTAACATCTCAGGCAAGAATAATTCATCTAAAACAAATAAAACAGAGACCACAAACTTAAAGTAGTTCATTTTATAAACAAATTACTAGTTACTCTTATTCTAGCAAGATGTCCTTGCTATAAAATTTGGATTTTCATACTGATCAAAGAAAAGATTATTATAGCGAACAAACCTGTTTTATCAGCTAGTTTTCGTTTCTGGGTTTTGGATAACTGCTCCTTTTTCTCTTTTTTCTTACTTGGTGGCACATCAGGAGTTCCAATTGAAATACTATTGCTTACTGAAGTCTGAGAAGGATAAAAGGGGTTGTAAACATTTTGCATATTACTTCCATGGTATCTCTGTGTGATGTGATGTGATTACTGAACCTGACATACTGAAATATCTTGACTTTCAGAAAGAAGCAATGCTGTCAGCAGCCTGCAGCTTTTAATCAACATATAATCATGCCTGTACTTTTAAAAAACATGTGTTAGAGACTGGAATTATTCTCTTTTAGAGTTGCAAAAGGCACCTTTTACACTTTTTAAATTTAATCATGGAGTGTGATTTAGTCTGAATAGATTCAGACTTCTCAAACATAGAAATCATTCCTTGTTCCTCAAAGCATATCTGTAGCACCATCATGGCAAATAATGTGCTTACACAACCCAAAAGATACAAATTGACCCAGCCTGACTACTTTAAGACCCTGGAGGTGCACTTATGCAATCCCAGGAAGGCTGCAGTAAATTGTCGCCCCTCCAATCCTCAGCAGCCTCTGTTTCAGCTTCCTTTAGTTTTTCTTCCCCCCAAAGTCTCCATTTTAATGTTATCCTGTGGGACATAACGTCAGGCTGCAAACATTTTGGTGTAACAGCAAAATAACAACCAAATGTAACAATTATGACCACAGAGCATTGTGGCACTATAGTCTGCGTGTCACTTTCAGCCACTAACATGTATAACCAATGAACTAATTTACAACTTAGAGGGACCTATGAAGTATTCAGGTTATAATAACCAATTTTTTTTTCCAGTTTTAAAAGCACAAAATTAAAATCAGAATTCATCTACTTACCACAGTGTTAACAGGTTGGTTTTCCATGAACACCTCCTTATTGTCTTTGGCATATTCAAAAAGTGTGTATGTCATAGCAGTTCCAAGATTTGCTTCAACTTCTACCATTAACTTATCCAATATACTTTGCTTAATAGCTGAAGATCTAAAAGAAATCATTAAACTCATCTGTAAACTAGACAGATGATAAAAAGCTTATCAGACAAAGAGCCCCACCCCAAGGCCAGGGAGTGAAGCTGTCATAAATACTTACATTGTGTTGTTGAAGAAAGCATCCATCGATATGACTGGTGCTGTTTGTGGATATGTTTCTGGCCAAGAAACTTCTATTAGAAAGGCTTTGGGATCTCCACTTTCACCTATCTGAAGTGAAAAGGAAAACTTTATAAATCAACAGTTTCCAGTCACTTTCTGAGGATTACAACGCCATTATGGAAGTCTACTACTTCTTTTAGACCATCAAAATTCCTTGAGACAACTATTTTGATAAAATTATCAGTTAGAAAATAAAGCTGTTATCTAGAAAAAGCATTAAATTTTGGACATCAATATTAACATTTACCCTGCAGTTTTCATTCTAGGAGAAACGGCAGAAACTGTCAAACCTCTTTTTATGGTTGGGGTTTTTTTAATTCCTTGGTTTTAAAAGCTGCTTTGTAGCATCTGCAAGCCAAATATTATACTATCACATACAAGAACAGAAAATATTAAATCTTTTTTCCCCCCACACATCTAAACATAGAGCAATATGAAAACAAGCCACAAGACAGGGTTGAAATGAGGATGATAATAAACTAATAACTTAAGATCGCAAAAATAATGGGTAAGAATATCAATATTTATGTCTCAGACCTACAGATATTTTATTTCCCTGTACGAAAGAATGAGTAGTGAAAGATTTAAGAAGTCAGTAGAATGAGTCTGGATAAAAAAAAATATATTACAGCATACTACAGACGTACAATCAGAAGTAACTGTTCCACACAAGGATTTGGAAGACTAGCACAATAAGGTTTCTAAAACCACCCAAAAATTCTCATTTATTTGCCTTGTTATAAAAATCAGCCTTAATCTGATTATGTAGAATAAAGTGTGTCCACAGGAGAAGTCCTAATCAAGGTAAGGCTATGGTACTTCAAAATTTAAAAAAAAAAGTAAAGAAAAAAAATTGCTGCTTTCTTACTTAAAATATCTGTTTTAGCAGAGTGGACTGACATTCAAAAACACTTGTTTAGAGGTGAAATAAGTAAGACTTTAAATCAAGAATCTGCAACATTTTTCAAGGCAGCATTTACAGTTCATTTCCCACTGCCGCCATGAGCAGAAGTGGCCGCAAGGTTCACAAGGTTCTCTCAGGAAAGCACTGTCTGTGCACAAAGCAAATCCTGCAAAGCTACATGACCACACTCCTGCTTGTCAGTGAAAACTGGTGCTGCATTTTAGCAATACTTGGGGGGAAAAAAGTAAAACCTTCGTTCAATATCAATTTTAAACACTGATTACAAAACAGCTGTGCTCTGTATGTGAGACAGGTGCAGGACATGAGGGTCAAAAAATGCCATACGAATTATTTCTATCTTCTCAAGGACTTACTTACATTATGAGTTCTCACAATACAAATTTTTCTGCAGGCAAAAGATGTATTATTGCCTTTATATGACATTAGGTTTTACTGTATTTAAATTGAGTTATCATAACTTTGGACAACCATTTTTTGTCTAATAAAAATTAGCAAAGCCAGTGAAATGTAAAATGACACACTTTAGGTTTGTAGGCATGCCATATTTCCCCATTTAAGGAAATTTAATTTATTAAGAATGATCCAATCTGTGAAGAAAGGCTGCTCTTACAGCCTTAGCTGGGATTCCAAGTGCTATTAATTAATTGACCTGTATCTCATTACAGTTAGTGACATTGTTCTTCAGTTATTTGAGAAGTCACAGAAAGGTGATTTTAGATGGCTTCTCCCTGAAACAGGCATACGGCATTTTCAGAAGTCTTCCTTCTGTCCCATGGGTGCCTAAGATTTTGTCAGCAATGTCTTCTGGCCATCAAAAGATCTGCCTCAGTCTGTGCTCAGAAGTTTCAGGTGTTTAAATCAGAAAAAACTGGTGAGAATTTCATGCCAGAATCTAGTTGTGTACTTTGAGCTCAGCACCCCCTTATGTCTCTCCTGACCAAAGACTCTATCAGTGCACACACCCAAAGCATCTTGTGGATTTTCACTTCAACAGGTAAACAGGACACTAGTCCTGTGTAAACAAGACACTAGTCTTTGGACAAGAGACTGGAAACTTGTAACTGAGCAGTAGTTCCAAATTTTACATAGAAATAGCTCTATAAATCTCTCTATTTCTGACCAGTTAGGGTAAGTATTACACGGCTGGATGGCTTCTTCAGAAGGTTTGACAGTTCTGAGTACACAGATACAGCTATGCAAGTAGGATACCTGACTAAGGGATAACTGGCTTGTGGTGCCAAGCAATAGGACAAGAGGGAATGGGCAGAAACTGATGCACGGGAAGTTCCACCTGAATATGAGGAAGAACTTCTTTACTGTGCAGTGACCCAGCACCGGAACAGATCGTCCAGAAAGGCTGTGAACTCTCCCTCACTGTAGATTTTCAAGAACCAGCTGGACACAATCCAGTGCCATATGCTCTAAGATGACCCTGCTTGAGCAGGGAGATTGGACCAGATGACCCACTGTGGTCCCTTCCAGCCTCACCCGTTCTGTGATTCTGGAATAAACCCATGCTGGGAGCAGGTTCATATACATGACACACTGTGCTATGAAGCATCGTTGTCAGCAAAAATCCTGAAACAACGCCCTGTGGATCTATCCTTTACTACACATCGGATACCCCTTTGGCTTAGAAAGCCCTGGTATGGCAACTACAAGGCAGCAAAGTAACTTCAAGATGCAACTTCGCCTTACCCTGTACTGGAAGGACACCGGGCTGAGCTCCCTGAAGCACAGGTCTCCCTCGTAGATGGAGCGCAGCGCTTCCAGCTCCATCTGCAGCCAGGGCCAGAGCAGGGGTTACCGACCGCAGCCCGGCACGGCGCTCGCACCTGCCGCGCTCCTCGCGCCGACCCCGCCACCGCCCAGCTCCCTCCTCCCGCCCCTCGCCCGCTCCAGCGCCCGCCGCTTCCCTCCCGCCCCCGCCGCGCGGGCCGCCCTCTCTCCCCACACGGCTCTGTCCCGCCCTCCCAGCTCTCGTTCCGCTCTCGCTCAGGCAGCGAGGCCCGGAGCTCACCTCCTGGTCCTCGTTGGCCGCCATGGCCGGAGCTCTCCGCTCCCACCCCGCTCCCTCCGGCCCGGCCCGGCCCGGCCCGGCCCCGCTGCCGCCGGGGCTGGGCGGGCCTGACTGGTGCGGCCCCACCGAACTCGCACGGCCGCGCCTTCCCCGAGGGCAGCGCAGGGCACCCGCGGTCACCGCCCCCTGCCCTCCCATTGGCCGCCTGCGTGTCCCCCCGCGCTTCCTCCTTTCGCTCACTGGCTCCTTCGCAGTGACGTCTCCGCGTGGGCGCTCCTGACTGGCCCGAGGGGTGCAGCGGAGGCGCCGATTGGTCGCTGCCGCTGCCCCTCTGACGCTGCCCGGCGCTCGCTTCCTGAGGCGGCGGCCCGCCCGCGCCGCCTCCCGTGACCCGCGGCCGCTCCCAGCTGGCGCTTCCCGGCGCTTCCTGGCTCCATCCCGCCGCAGTGAGCGGCGCTTCGGGGAGCACGGGCCCGGGACAGCGGGGCTCTCTTGTGGCCGGCCTGGGCCGCCCTCCCGCCGCCATCCTGCTGCCTCGCAGGCCGCCGTCTCGGGCGCAGGATGACCCCTCCGACTCACTGGGACTTCCCGGTGGAGCTGTGCTGCCGGCCCATGGCGTTCGTCACGCTCACCGGCCTGGACGTGGTGTACAACGCCGTGCACCGCGCCGTGTGGGACGCCTTCTGCGCCAACCGCAGGGCCGACCGCGTCCCCATCTCCTTCAAAGTGCTGCCCGGCGACCACGAGTACCCCAAGTGCAGGACGAAGGTAGCGAGCGTCGCCGGCCCCGGCTGCGCCCCGTCCTGGTGGGGTCCCAGCCCGCTGCCCCAGCAGCACGAGCCGGCGGTGGCCCCGGGAGCGGGATGCGGGACTTGGTGGCTCCCTGCGGGGAAGGGCCGTGCGCCGGTGTGCCTGGTGTGCAGCCGGCTGGCACCGCGCTCTGCCGGACCCGGGCTGCCTCTTCCCCCGATGTTGGAGGGGAAGTGTGGGAGCTTCAAGTCAGGGAGACTGTGAGGGCGAAGGGGAAGCCGAGGGCGTTGTGATGGAGCGCTGTGAGTGCGTAGGAAACCAGGGTGCCCCAGCTGATGAACCAGAAACAGAGAAAGCCCGTATGGTTTATTTTTTAAAGTACTTGCTACTCTTCTACGTAGCATTAAGGCTCCTTGTAAAATTTGAGCTTTAATGAAACCCAGAGTTTAATTTTGGAGAAACTAGATACTTGATTTGAGTGTATTCTGAAAAAAACCCAACCTAACCTATAGCGCTTTTTAAACAAAATGTTTCACTTTAACTAAGTGAAACACAGCAGAAGGAAAATCTCTGCTATTCTCTCTGCTTTGCAATGACAAGCTAGGAAACAATGTCAATGAGATTAACTATTGGAAAACTACATAATTCCATGATGCTGGCAAAGGCAAATAATCTAAACTGGTGTGCCCTTGTTCTGAGACCACTGTTTTCAATCGAGCCTAGTATTTCACGGCAGTGTATGAGATATGCTCCTGAACTTGACCCTTTTCTCCAGTCTTCTGGAATCTGTTGTTCTTTGCTGTTGATATCTCAGATATCAGGTCCTGACGCCTGAGCTATTGAGGGATATGGCTTAATAGGAAGCAAAGGCTTGAGGGGAACAATGTTACAGGAAAGATGACAAACATATTCTTAAGTGACAAGAATGTAGAGGCAATTCACTTTCTTCTGCTATAAATGTTTGTAAATGGATTTTGTAGCTTGCTTCAATATCCTCAATATTTTCAGAGGACATCCTATGAGTGGTATATTCCAAAAGGAATCCTGAAGACTGGTTGGATGAACAAACACCTGAATTTGGTTCCAGCACTTGTGGTGGTATTCTATGAACTAGACTGGGATGAGCCGCAGTGGAAGGAAAAACAGTTGGAGTGTGCTACTCGAGTTGAAATTGTCAGGTAGATTTTTTTCGCTTGGTTTGTAATATACTGCAAGCTAATATAAGTGTGAATTGCAAAATCTGTTTGCATTCTAGAACGTATAATTTTTTTTTCTTAAACACAAATTAAGGGGAACTTGAACTTTGCTTTTTAATGTACAACTCACAGTAAAAAACTTTTTTAATGGTTTATTTGTAAAAATTACTTAAGTAAAAACAGCCCCTGAAATTTTACTTGCTAAACTCAGCACAATTGTTCTGTCCCAAAAGAGAGAAGACAGCATTCTCTGAATGATGGAGCACGTTGTTGTGTTTGGCCTTTACACCTATGTAGCATTCTTCCAGTGCTTCTATCTAGACGGAAATCTTATTTTATTCTGGTTATTCAGAAATAAGAAGTGAAGCCTTGACACTGTGCTATGTTGTCTTTATTTTAGGCAAAGTTTGCAGGGAAGAAATACCAAAGTTGCTGTGGTTTTGATTCAGAAAAAAACACCATTGCCCCCAGGTACTTGACAACTCTATGCACAGTTGTGGAGTTCTCATATTTCAGAAGGCTCGGTGGACTGAGCCGACTGGTTTGTCACATTATCTGTGGTTCTTCATTTGATGTCATCTACATTTATTAAATGCACTGTGACTGTAGGAAGGTGTAAGGATAGAAAGAGCATTCAGGGCAGTTGACCCTAAACATTTGATACTTTTATCCCTGACTTCTCCCTCTTAAGTCCAAGTGCATTTTTTGATACACGGGATCAAAGATGGTTTGTATAGTAATACATCTGATCTGCCTTCTTGTAAGCAAGTTGCATTTTAAACATTGCTTGAGATCAGGAAAACCAGTGAAAGCATTGAGAACTTAGAGGGAAGGGTATTTGGTACCTACAGAGGTTTTTCATCTTAACTTGGTTTTAATCAATAAAATTTTGGAGCTATGTGGAGCTGTGAAATGTGATACACTTTAACCTTACATTTCTGTAGAGCTACTGTGTGCTTTCTAGTGTCTGGCAAACCATTTTTTGTTTTTTACTCTACCTGCTGTATGTGTTTGTTTCTTCTGGACGCTATTGTATTTCTCAAGACACAGGATATTTAATTCTGTGACAGATGAAAAACTTACATCATACTTGTAGTTTTTTACTAAAAACTGATAGAAAATTTCTGCAATGTGTTCTGCTGGATGAAGGATGGAGTACTCTGAAAGAATGAGGAAAGAATGTGCTCTTGGTTTTATCTTTATGATTTTCAATACTGTTTAGATCTTTAGGTCTACCTAAGGTTCATAACCTCACCTTTAAGCTTTTAGAGCTAGTTTGACATGGCAGCACCACATACCACTTACTTGCGCTTTCCTTGACTTCACTAGGGGAAGATGTTATTGCATCAGAGAGGGCAGCAGCTTTATGTAATGCTTGTGACCTTTCTGGAAAATCACTCTTTGTACTTCCACACACTGATCATCTTGTTGGCTATATTATAAGGTGAGTGTAAACCCCTGTCTTGCTCTCTTTGCTGACCATGGGCTGGCTTACACGACACCAGGCCTGCTGGCACCAGATGGTGCACACTTGTCTCAAAGGGGAAGAGGGATCTCTGCACAAGAGTTAGCAGAGCTCACTGAAGGGGCTTTAAATTAGACTTAAAGTGGGAAAAGGATAAAACCAGTTTCACTAAAGATAAGCCTGGGATCGGCATGCCAGTGTTGGACTATAGGTGTGCTAGCAAGGGCCTTCATTCTGCTGGCTCAGTGGAGGTAGTGGATGGAAATGCATGCAGTGCTGTGTCCAGTTCTGGGCACCTCAGTGCGAAAAAGACATTGAGATGCTGGAGTGTGTCTAGAGGAGGGCAATAGAGCTGGTGAAGGGTCTGGAGCAAAAGCTTTATGAGGAGCAGCTGAGAGAGCTGGAGTGTTTAGCCTAGAGAAGAGGCTCAGGGAAGACTTTATTGTTCTCTACAACTACCTGAAAGGAGGCTATAGTGAAGTACAGGTTGATCTCTTCCCCAGGGCTTCCCTTCAAGCCATAGGATGAGAAGAAATGGCTTAAGTTGCATCAGGGGAGATTTAGATTGGATATCAGGAAAATTTTCACCTTCACAAAGGGGTTATCAAGCATTGTTACAGGCTGCCTAGGGAAGCGGTTGAGCCACCATTCCTGAAGGTGTTTTTAAAAGACACGTAGATACTGTGCTCAGGGAGAGTAGGATGGTTTAGTGGTGGACTTCGCAACAGGTTTACAGTTGCATTTGATGGTCTTAAAGATCTTTTCCAATCTAAACAGTTCCATGATTCTAACAGAGGTGTTGAGAGAGGTTGTAGGTTGAGAAGACTGCTATGTGGCACACTCATTGTAGACCAGCTGTGAATGTTTTACCTGTTTGCTGGAATTCTTTAGGTTATTCTGATGAATTCCACACAATTTTGTTCCTCTGTGAGGTTGAGTAATGACAGTCAGAGATGCTGCTTTTAAAGAAATATGATTAGATATCCTAAGATGTTCCCTTTCTTGAGTCAGGTAGAGGTAAAGTCGGCTTTTCTACTTCTACAGTGGTTTTGGCCCTGCTGGTTCTAAACGATTTTCCTTACAAATGTGTTCCTAGGTTTAACTCTTAGCAGGGTTTTGGTTTTTCCCTCCCCTCCACTTCATGATCTTGTCGTTCTCTCTTTCTATATATGCTAAGTGGAATCTATCTGCTTGCAAATATTATGTCTTTGTCATTTTATACATTTCTTGTGCCTTCTGTTTTCATATTTACACGAACTACAACTTCAGATAAATTAGGAAGGCCTTTCAAAAACAGATTGAGGAAAACTAGACAGTCTTGTGTCGATCTAAAAAGAATGGCTCAAACTAAGGCAAATCGTGGTTTACTATAATAAGTTTTTATTTTTCCATATATTCTCAGGGAGAGTAGGGGTCACAGTCTGAGAGGCGAATTCTTCTTTCACCTTCATATTTATGTATGAACAGTATAATTCTCAACATTAATTGATGCTGTTATTGAATCCATGCTGCTCACAAACTGCCACTGGAATCGATCAAAATTAAGTAACCGTTACTTCTAGCTTTTCTTATTTTTTTCAGTGCTAAATTGAGAATATAACAACAGAACTGGTACTTCAGCCTTTGTTTCCTGCATGTGTCAGTGCTGTTGCATGTATTCCTCTCCTGGATTTGGATCTTGTTCTAGTTGATTTTACTCTTTACAGCTTGATCATACAGCATATGCTCTTTAGATCCTCATATATTGCATTTGGTGTTCTTGTCCTCTTTGTGTTCTCCTCCTGTGAGTTGCCTTGGGCTGTTTCTCTTGCAGACAAGTTCCACTGTTACCTCTGCAGCTGATGTAGCTGTTGATGTTTGGATAGAATGATGAAACCTAGTCTGTACCCTCATAATTTTATTTACTGCTGTTTTTTCCTTCCCACTCCTTCTCCCACAGTCCAGCAAATACGATGCTGTTCAGACATATCCTGTGACCCTCAGCAAGGTTTGCTTGTTTTGACTTAGGGCCATCTCTCCACTTTCTACTGCCTTGCAAAAATCAGAATAGCTTATCGTCAGACTATCTTAAATACTGGAGTTCATTGTATGAGAAGTTAGTATATAAAGCTCTCAAACTTACTTGTTGTTCTTCTTACTACCCCTTTTGTGAAAGGTTTTTGTCTGCAGACTTACCCTGTGTGGTGACTTAAAGAAGAGTTTAGTAATATCACAAGGTCCTTTGCCAACACTGAAATAAACATGATTAAAAGTAACTGATTTTGAAGAACTTCAGAATTTCTTTGTATGTGGGAGAAACTTTGTGAAACTTATGAGCAACTTTGTTGCAGGTTGGAAAATGCTTTTTATGAGCATGCACAGACTTACTACTACACAGAAATAAGAAGAGTTAAATCTCATAAGGAGTTCTTGAACAAAACCACTCATCAGGTAATGTTACCCTATTTTGAAATACTGTGGAAATTATATCGTATGCTAAAACATGAAAATAAGAGTTTGTTGCTTAAAGGTTTTTATTCCCCCCTTCCAATTTGAGGTGTTCTTTCTTAATATAGGAAGTAAATCTGGTTTTATTTTCTGCAGTTTAAGCTTTTATTTTGGTTGGGTTTTTTCTTACATTTGTCTTCCTCACATCTTCCTCCGAAGAGCTGCAGGCCAAAATTAAGTTCTCAAATTAAAAAAAGAAAAACTTCTCACTTATCTACATGGTTTAACCTATTTGAGTGGAGTATCTTAAGTTGTGGGATGTACTTCCCTTAGATATTTTGTACTCACAGTTGCACTTGATTTCAGTTTTTAACTTTTGCTTTTCAAATCCACTCAGACACATTATGTTCTGTTGTGATTGCCAGCTTCCCTCTCTTGGAAGCTGGAATCCAAGTGGTGAGCTCCAAACCACAATCAGCTCTGTTGGCATAGAGATTTTGAGGTGTTACAAAGCCTCTCTCTTGTGCCAGAGTAACAGGCTTTGAATAGATGAAATCTGTTGAAAGATCACTGCTGTGTCATGGTGGCAGAGAGAACTATTAGGAAACAGTTGCACAGTCAGTTTTTCAAGTCAAGTGCTGTGTTGTGTAAACCTCTGAAGTTGCCACCTGTATCTCTTTGTACGTAACAAGGTGTGTCTGGGTGTTTGTGAATGATGTACACTGGTTGTGTTTTGCAGCTTTTGTTTGTTAGACACCAGTTCAAAATAGCCTTCTTCAGTGAGCTGAAACAGGATACACAGAATGCCCTCAAGTAAGACTTGTGTTATCTTCCCCCATCCTCTCTACCCCAAATTACTGCTAAGCCATGAACTGTGACAGATACTTTCCTGAACGCAAAATTATTTAAACGCATACGTAGGGGGGGTAAGTTCTTCACTGGGAAGAATGCTCTGATTGGAAGACTGTTTCTCACTGTCAGCAGTCCTGTTCTAGAACTTTATTACCATGTGTGATTTAACTCTGATTATTCCTGCTTAGGAATTACAGAACTGCATATAATCTTGTGCATGAATTGAGGGCTCATGAAACAAACATGCTGGAAATCAAGACCATGGCAGGATTTATAAATTACAAGGTAACAACTGTACTTCTAGTCATTGACAACTGTTACTTAAAAGAAAAAAGTTGATGCACCTTTAACAGGGAAAGGCTGTAAAGTTCCATTTTATATTGCTTTTACAGAGATGGATTAGAAATAGTTATCATTGGAACACCAGTTATGCTCAGACTTGCAGAGACTTCTCAATTCTACACAAAAGAAAGATCCTTAGCTGAAGCCTGGGATTATCTTGAAGGATTTGAGTTCATTTGAGATGCAGTCTTCTGAAAGACTAGACTCTAACTCTCACTCTGTGCAAGGAAAATGAACACCAGGGCTGCTTGTTCCTTGAATGTTTTTGTCTTCTTGCAAAGATTAGGCCAATATAGTTCAGTTGCTTCCTGATAGGAGGAAGAAAGTAACTGTCTAAGAATCAGTCCATACTTCTGTGGTATTTTGGGGGCTTTTAGGTAAAGCAAAACTATCCCACCATTTACGAGAATCTTGGAGTTGGATTCCATCAAATTCCATTTGTGGACTGCAGGCTTCAAAATAATGGTCTTTCTAGAGGCTCTGAAGATCCCTGTTATATTTGGCAGTGAGTTATGCACTCTTCCCTTGATGTCTTGGGGAAGAAGGGGATGATCAATAGTATTAGATGAAATAGAGCACCACATTGTTTCAGGTGTAGTACATTATGGTTTATATCTACTTTTCTCTCTCTGTTTTTTATGCAATTTTTGCTCTTCAGAAATATGTAAAATAAGTAGGGGGAGGGTGTGTGGGGGGGTCGAGTGCTAATCCTTAGCAGCCTAACAGTGGCTTTTCATCTTATTTTTATTTTTTCCTAGATCTGTCGCCTCTGTTTTCAACATAATACTCCACTGGATGCTATTGCACAGTTCAGGAAGCATATTGACCTATGCAAGAAAAAAATAGGAAGTGCAGAACTGGCTTTTGAGCATGCAGCTTGGATGTCTAAACAGTATGTTTTTGCTTAGTAGTGTCATAGATAAGCAGTGAACTTCAAAAGGTTTACTTTATACAAAGTATAAAGTAAATATACAAATACACAAGTTCTTAGTTCTCTAAGTGATACACAAGAACATAAAATACACTGTTGTTCTGTTTTGCATCAATCATTAACTACTTTTCTCTTTGAGTGAACAGAATATGACACAAATGCAGCCATAGAACTTAGACGCAAAAGTTCAGAGAAGTATAATCTGTCTTAAGAGTAACCAGAACTTTTAATTGTAGGGTACCTTTCGGTTCAAATTGCTGTTCTGTATATAATATTGGTTATGAATGTTTTTCTAACAGGTTTCAGGCTTTTGGTGACTTGTTTGATGAAGCAATTAAGCTGGGATTGACAGCCATTCAAACTCAGAATCCAGGTTTCTATTACCAGCAGGCAGCCTACTATGCACAGGAACGGAAACAGCTAGCAAGTATGCTTTGTAACCATGATGTAAGTTGGGAGGGGAAAAATGCTTGGTAATTAACCAGATAGTGAATTAGCTAATGTAGTCTTAAATGGAAGTGAGACAATCTGTAATATGTGTAAATGAAATCCATTTCATTTCAAAGGGTATGTGTCTTTGTGATGCTTGTTAACATTACCTGTATTTGTTATCTATGGAAAAAGTTGCCCCAGAACAAATGCATTTATTACAAATAATTCTGACATGTTTTTAAATTTTTTTTGTATACTTTCTACATCTCTGGATGCTGGAAAACTCACTTTGTTTTTTCAGTATATTTATATATGCACTGTATCTGGTGGCTTATAGGAAACAGAGAAACAAGAGCATTAGTATATGGGGGGTATTGTTTTGGTATTTTTCTGGCACCTACCTGGCAGAAAATGAAACATGAACCCTTTTAATTACTGTATTTGAATTTACAGTCCTCTGTGACATATCCCAGTCCAGACCCCCTGGAAACGCAAACTGGAGTGCTTGACTTCTATGGGCAAAGAGCATGGCGGCAAGGAATATTAAGTATGTTTCTGTGTCTTGCATCTGTGGAGTTTGCACAAACTTATTTAGCTGCTTATCCTGCCAGCTGACTTAGTGGGCATCAGCACATAATCCCTGTTCCACTGAGATGGATGCAGGGCTGAGGCCTCACTCTCCTGTCAGCTGGTGGTATGACTTGAACAGGTGTCAGTTGGAAGCACAGGAAATGTGCTTGATCTCTAGAATAAGTAGAAAAAGGAACCTCAGGTTTTACAGGTCTTCAGCAAAGTTGCATAGGTGTACAGCAGCTCTGCTGCTGCTTTGTTTCTATTGCTGCCTAAGCTACCTGTAGTCACCGTGATGCAGGAATCTCTGACTGCAGTGAAATGTGATCCTGGAAAGAGAAGTCAGGGAACTGGATGCAGCAAAAATAATGATATTTGTGAACACAATTGTTATAAATTGATCCTGCCATCCATGCTGTATCTTGTCAACTGCACATGGCAGCTTGGGACTGGGGTTTTTGTTGTTCTTCTGGAAAGTTTTTTTTGGTTTTGAAATGGATTGAGAGGATGCAATGACTGGATTTTAGTCTAAGAAAGGAATTTGATTTTCCTGTTCAGGAGGATGTTTCCTCAGAATTTCAGACTCGGCATTGTAACAGCTTTGAACTATATATGAATGTATATACAGTTTTGAGATCTTCATTGTTGTCTGTGGTTTTACTTCCCTTTCTCCCTTTCCATTTGGTCTTCTATATTCTCTGCATATTCTCTGGGCTTTACCACTTTATCGCTGCCCTCTTTTAAAGGTTTTCTTTCATTTACTGTCGATACAGTACTGTCTAACCTCTTTCATCTTGCAGTCTTACTGTTCTAGAATTACTTAGAATCTACTGGTGAGGTTAAACAGTTTAAGATGAAGAGAAACTTTACGTGTCAATATATTAAAGTTTGGGGTTTTTTTTATTCCAGCAAGAGTTTGTGGTCTTTTAAAGCCCTATACAGTTCTTAATACATTGGATTTCTCTATTGCTATAGAAATATAAGCTTGAATCCATACTTGAGATCAGATTGGAAAAGGGCTAATTTGTCTTGACATACGCACTTTAAACGTTAATAGATGCAATATAAGGACTAGGTGGTTTTACTGTAATTTGCTGATTTTGGGTAGATTCTTTTAAACAGAGGGAAAGATAGTTCTGTTCTAGAATTTCCCTTCTAGGGAGATATATCTGCCTGTGAGGTAAAAGAATGTTTGAGTGTGTTTGAGTTGAAGCTTGCATTGCATATGCTCACAGTATAAATAGTTCCCTTTGGGTCTGGACAGAATTCCAGTTTCATGGATTTTTTCATTGTCTGATGCAGGCTTTGATCTTTCTGATCCTGAAAAGGAGAAGATGGGGATTTTATCCCTACAGCTAAAAGAGAAAAATGTCCTTCATTCGGTAAGTTTTATTCTTAAAAAAAAAATCTGTTTTTTTAACACGACCCTGATGTTTGCATATATAATGATATCAGTAATGGTTTTATCTGCTAGGAGCTAATAATCACTTTGTTGAGTAATGCTGTCGCACAGTTCAAGAAATACAAATGTCCAAGAATGAAAAGTCATTTGAGTGAGTATAGATAATCAGATGCATTTTTTAAATTGGATTTTGCAAAGGCTTTCAGTAATGATCTGTGTTGTTGTTTTTTTTTTTTATCAGTGGTTCAAATGGGAGAAGAATATTACTACGCTAAAGATTATGTCAAAGCTTTGAAGTGAGTATCTTTCATGACTGCTTCTTTTACATGCTATCTTCTCACTAAGACCCCGTGACTGCGATGGAATAATGTTGGAAGCTCGTGTAAGATGCTCCTTGTATGTGGCTGTGATTGAAGCACAAGCTATTGAGTCTACGAACCCCACTTATATTAAAGAAAGCAAAACAGATGAGTCAGTTATTAGAGCATAAAAAGTTCCTGCTCTGAGCTGTTGTGGGAGTTTGCCATATTGGGCAAATATTATCTATTTCTAGCTCACTGATTGAGTGCTGCCTGTCTGTCTCTCCTGTTTGAAGTAGAAGAGATGTATTTACTGTTGTTAGTAGCTGACTGCACTTTACATGGAAGAGAAGAGAGGCTGCAATAAGCAGGTCAATTTGTTTCAAGCCTGATTGTTCTATGAACAAGCATTTTTTATGTTAGGTAGATTTTTCTGAGGTAGGCAGAAATCTTTGTCTTAAATAGTTGAGAAGGGTTAAAAAAAATCACTTCTCTGCTTTGCTAGTAACAGCGGTCAGTATTAGGAATGTGCTAAGGTGTGTGGTTTTGCCCGATAATGATTGATGCATGTGTTGTGGATGTTTGTAACTCTTGAAGGGAGTAGGGGATAGGAAGTAGGAGAGAAAAGAAACATCTTGGCTTAAGGAACATTAAATTTCTTCAGTTTGGAAGGGGGTTTGATTTGTTTTTCTAAATACTTACTGCATATTCAATAGTAAGGTGTATTTTTAATGCAATACTGGGCGAAGGCACTTCTGTCCAGTTGCTGTTTTGCTAGTTCTTTATGTGAAGACAGATGAGTTTTCTTGTTGTTCTCTTGTGAAAATTTTTCTAGCTCAAACTAGAAAATTCAGGAAATAAATGTATCTTTATCATAGTTTCGTGCTGTTTGCAACAAATCATTGCCATGTATGAATAGTAGACTTAACTTTAATCTAGTACTTGTATTAGTGAAGATGAATTTTGTCTTAATGATACCAAATAAATGCAAGCCTCTAAAAATATTGGTGAGCATAACTTGTTTTCTCTCAACTTTGCTGTGTTGCAGGCTCTTGGATTATGTTATGTGTGAATATCGCAGCGAAGGATGGTGGACCCTCCTCACTTCCATATTGACAACAGCACTCAAATGTTCATATCTGATGGCCCAGCTGAAAGATTATATAACCTATTCTTTAGAGCTACTGGGTAGAGGTATTCTTTTAAAAAATACACTCGGCCTATACAGAAAAATTTAAGTACATGTATTTTGAAATACGACAAATCATTGTCAGACACAGTGCTTACAATGCTTCAAATTATTTGACTACAAAGTAACTGTGTACTTGTGCTGGATTTTTACTACTTTCTGCGGTACACTGGAGTTGAGTTTTCTTTCTCTTCTACTATAAAATTCCTTGCATTCAAATAGATTCTGTCAGGATATCTGAGACACAGTTTCATTTGAGACTGTTCAAATAATGTAACAGGAACTTCCTGAACTTTGGGATGGGAAAGAACTGTAGTATAGCTAAAAGAGAAAAGCATTTTTTTTCTAATAACAAGGCTAACATGATTTTTCTGGACTTTAATGTCCCAAATATGCTTCTCCCAGACTTTTTATAGAACTCCGCTGATGAAATATGCGTGTGGGATGTTTTAGGGAAAAAACGTGGCATAGGATGGCTCCACAGTAACAGTGCAAGCACTCTGGTCCATGTAATGCCTGCTCCTTGACATGGCAGAAATAATCCTTTTGGGCACTAAATCGCTAATATACCACTATTACAGCTGGTGTGGTAAAAATGGGTTTGCATCTTCTTATAGCTAACCAGGCTACTCTGCTTTGTATTGAAGAGTAACAAATGGTGCAAAGCCATCTTTCTTCAAGAAAAGAATGCTTATTTTAAAGAGTCCTTGTTTCTTCCTGTCACCATCTGTAGTTGTTTTTTCTAGTAGTATCTGAGCTGGCCTCTTTGCATGTTCCAGACTTTTCTATGCTTTCTTTTGTTTTTAAATATAAACAATAAGAAGCTATAAGCATTATTCTTCTGGGGCTTTGCTCCAATAAATCACAAAATGGTTGTCTAACCAAGAAATATTTGCCTTGGTTCTAGCGAAAGTAAGAGGAAACATTTAAAATGGGAATGTACTTCATTACTGGTTAGACAGATGTCAGAATTTTTTTCCCAGGAATGTGATATGTGAAAGATGCAATCTGAAGGAAAGATTTATTGTTAAATTAAAAAAAAAAAAGTAGAGACCCTTGCTTCTGTCTTGTAATCTTTGTTTTGTTCTGTTTATTAGCATCTACTCTTAAAGAAGATCAGAAATCTCGAATAGAAAAAAATCTCATAAAAGTTCTAATGGTAAATGGCAGAACTCCTACTACTCCCTTTTAAACAGTCCTAAGAGTGGTCAGTGTCTGGTACCCTTCTTTTATTGTTCTCTGTAATCTTTTGCCTGCATACAGAATGAAAGCCCTGATCCTGAACCTGATTGTGACACTGCTGCTGTGAAAGCATCACAGAAATTGTGGGCTGACCGTGTTTCCTTGGCAGGCAGTAATATTTTTACAATAGAAGTCCAAGATTTTATACCATTTGGTAAGTAAGACAGCAAATTTACACCAGATGATAAATTTGGATGTAGTTATACCTTGAAAATGACTAATTAGGATGAAAATACGAAGGGTGTATTAAAGCCAGCAACAGTGCTCCAGCATTGCTCTGTTCCTTGTCTAAATCTACAGGATAAGAAATAATGAGTGAAGTCAGTGATCTCTTATCCCTGATATGGATTACTAAGGAATTCTCTGCTTTTTGAAAGACTTCTGACATTCTGGTGTTCTTTGAAGTAGGACTCTGAGGAAAGAGGGCAGAATGTTTGCAAATACTCACTATTGAAAAGAGGGCATGAGTGACATTCGAGTGTACAGGACTGTCTGCTTTCTGCTGGATATCTGCATCTCCTCTCTTCTGCGAAGGTTTTAGCCAAGTGCTGAAAAGTGCCTTTCTGTGACAGTGTTAGTAGCCAAATTTGTCCCACTTGCAAAAGAGAGTTCTGAGAGTATACACAGCCCAATTCTTGCCACAATTATTTCAGGAGTGTGCTTCTGGAATTTAATGTTATAGTTTATGTTTAACACCTACTTCTTGTTTCTCTTTCTTTTTTTTTTTTTCCTTTTTTAAATTCCAGTACAGTGCAAAGCAAAATTTCTTGCTCCTAGTTTTCATGTTGATGTTCCTGTGCAGTTTGATGTATACTTGAGAGCTGATTGTCCTCATCCTATCAGGTTCTCTAAGCTCTGCATCAGTTTCAATAATCAGGTACCTATGTTCTAACTATATCTGACCTAGTGATAGAAACTGATAATAAGAATGGAATAACATTTTAGTGTTTTTAAATATTAAAAAAAATCAAATTTTTTTCCAAAAAACTACGTTAATACTTAAGCTGAAAGGTATTTGGTTTTTTTTATGTATTATCTATCACTCTTGATGAGTACATTGATACTGGAATAAGACTCTGAAATGTGGTCTGATCAGTTCGTCTGTTGTATCTGTTTTTTTCTGTGAAGCTTGCTAAAGTTTCAGAAGGATCATTTTAATGTCTTATTTCTTGAGATTCATGAAGTTACATTAGTATAAAGGATATCTTGTGTCAGAGAATTGCACTGTAATTACTTGCTGGTCTAACTTTGGTATTGTGAAAAGTAGGAAGAACCCATAAAATTTGATCCAGTAACACAGAGCCTTAATATTTGCTATATTGCCATTACTCTCTAAAGATGTCTTCAGTCTGAATGTATCAACTTTTTTCACCACTCCTCCATTGTAGGATTACAACCAATACTGTGTTGTAGAAGAAGCCTATCAGAAAAGTGATATTCTAGAACAGTCATCACAAGGAACAATGTGCTTAGTGCCTGGCAAAACAAGAAAGTTCTCTTTCAAATTTGTTGCAAAAACTGAAGATGTAGGAAAGAAGATTGAGGTTTGTCCATTTGTTTTGTACCCTTCTAACTGTTACATACCATGAACTCAAACTCCAGTGTGCCTCTAATCTGGCACCAGTTAAAAAGTCGCTGCAGTTCCGAATGTGTGAATTCTTGAAAGTGAGTATCAAGAGTGAGTGAAAGTATTGACAATGACAAAACACAAAGAAAATCACAAAAACTGAAGAATTGTTTCAAGAATTTTTTTAAACTTTTTAAAAAAATATATATGCAATACTTAAAAAAAAAAAAGTGAAAGGTGGTATAGCACTATGGGAGGGTAGGAAATTGCAACCTATTACACTGCTTGCACCTGAACATGGATACCTTTTCCACTGCTGTTTCGTTAAATGAAATCCTGGGGTGGTGAGGTCCTCAGTCTCCAAGCTGTCAGAAGCTTTTTGATGGTACATGTATTTATGATGTTTGTGTACATTGGAAAACTATCTTCCTACAATAGGTGGTCAGAATACTCACCAGTTGGTGTTTAAATTTGTGTCTCTCAGATCACTTCTGTGGATTTGATCCTGGGGAGTGAATCTGGCCGCTGTGTGATTCTGAACTGGCGAGGAGGAGGGGGAGATGCTGCCTCATCTCAAGAAGCCTTGCAGGCAGCACGGTCCTTCAAGCGGAGACCTAAGCTTCCAGACAATGAAGTGCACTGGGACACTTTGACTATTCAGGCAAGCACTATGTGAGTAACAAGTTGGAAGTATGTATATAATGTATCATTGTGAGTCTCCTGTGAAGCCCTGATCACTCTGCTTAAGAAAATAGAAGTCTTGTTTGGACTTCTTCATACGAGCCTTTTAATATGTCTTTGCTTAACTGGGGATAAGATAGACACTATTCAGTTCTTTAGGACTCTTGAGGCTCCAGATAGCTAGAAGCACAGAAAAAGCTTGCACTGATCTCTGAGCATACCAAGTACAGTTTAGTTCTCCGCCTCACCTAACTTTGCCAGGCAGGCTTTTCCCAGATTTTTTGCAATTTAGGAGGTGTTACTGTTCTCTTACGAAAGCCATCACACAAGAATCCCCAAGAAACTTAATTTGTATTGAACTTATTAATAATGAAAAGAATTAAATTTGATTGTAGTTGATGCAGGTCCTTTTTTTCTTTCCTCACAGAACATCTGAACCATTAATGCTTATTACTGGGGTTCCAAACTGGTCTTTTTTTATCAAGTTGTTCCCATCATGTTGTTTTTCAGGAGTCTCACATCTCTTAGTTTAATAGGCCACCAATTGTGGGAACTCTCTTAAACAATAGGATGTTTTAGCCTCCTTTAAACTAGGCTTAATAGCATGCTGTTTAAGAAACATACAATAACTGAGTCTTTTCTCTTAAAGGATTATTTCTAGAGTGCCGAACATTTCTGTTCAGCTCCGTCATGAACCCCCTGCCCTGACAAATGAAATGTATTGTTTGATTGTGACAGTCCAGTCACATGAGGAGACAGTGGCCAAAGATGTCAAGCTTACAGCAGGTTTGAAGCCAGGTATTTGGGGTTATTTTCTTTTAATCCAGCAGTCTCATAATTGACTCCTTGTTCTGGATGCAATGCAGAGAAATATAGTAAACTGTTTTCCCACAGTAACTAAAAGCCAAACCAAAGTGAAAGTTGGGAATGATGAAATACCAGTGGTAAGAACAACAGCTAACAAACTGGTTCAGTTATGATTATTTTAGCCACTGGTTGTCTGTGGTGCTTACATGGATATTTTCAGAATCTAAATCTTTTCAAGTTTGAAAGTAAATGTGGAAGCTTTTGTATTCCTTTCTAACTTTTTATTCAATTTGCTTGTAACTGAATTTTTTTTTACCCAAAGAGAGATAATTTTCTTGCTGAGCTGAAAGCACTAGACACTGCTAGATAAATGTTTTTTAAGTATAGACTTAGTGGGTTTTCTCTCACCCACCCTGCTTTTTTTGTTTTCCCTGCCCTGGACAACATGGTTTGGTTTTTAAATCACTTGAAATTTGGGGAGCAATGGAGCACTGAGGCAGTATTTCTTAGACTGCAAAGGAAAAAAATGCAGATATTGTATGTCTAAGTCCTAGCTATCTGTACGTAGATACTGCTGACTGTTTCCAGCATGTGAAGCCCAAATGTTATACTCAGTACACCTCTTTGTAGCAATTGTTCTAAAAGATAAAAATATTTTTAAGCCACTAGCATATAGGATGCTATATGTTCTGTGTATTCTGAAGTAGAACCACATTTCTGTACAGTTGTATGGTTCATTAAAGTCAGTTCTTGAAACTTATTTAATTGGATGTTTGGACTTGGCTCCTTAAGCAGTGTTTAATAGACGGTCTTTGTTTTCCTTATTTTTTTTTTTCCTTCCTCAATCTTAACTCTTTACCATGGGATATGCAAGGTCATTGTGGGCTTGCTGATTGCATTACAAGAACAATTGAAATCTGACATTTCAGTTATAGGGAAGGTGATGTATTTTCCACAGTTGCAACTCTTTGGCACGGTGTGGCTTGTTTTGCTTTGAAAATTATCCCATGTAATTGCAGTAATGCCATTATTCTAGTTGAGCTCTGACCAAAGAATGGTGTCATTTAACATGTATACATTTCTTTTTATGTATGTTCAACACTGACTTGAAAGAAAAGTTTTAAAAATATGTGAAATCATTAAACCGTGCTCTTGAAAACAAAAGAATCGTGGAACAGTGAAACTTCCTTTCTACTTCATTATAGAGTACCAAGAAAAACTTGGATCACATAATCCTGTTGCGTTGCATAGATGGTAGGGAACATCTAGATATGATGTCTGATTTTTGAGATTTGTTTTCCTGGCCCAAAGAGATGAAACAATAAACTTGCAAGGGTGTAAACGGTTCAACTTAGATTTGACAACACCTTAAAATTTTTTATCTTCTGCTGGCACCTTTGAAAGATTCTCTCAATGAAATGAACTCACGCATTGCTTTTTGAGATTGTTTATTCTTTTTAGTTATTGTTTTCATGTTTTAGTGATGTAAGCCTGTGTGGATATGAACACTGTTTTTAATCCTAGGGCAAGATGCCAACCTGACTCAGAAAACTCAGGTGACTCTTCACGGAACAGACACATGTGATGACTCTTTTCCTGCACTGCTTCCTGATATCCCTGTAGGAGACTTGCAACCAGGGGAAAAGGTCAAGGCTTAAAACCTTACTTCTATATCATACTTAAGAAAACAGGGACCAACTAATAAAAGACTCTCTTTGATAGACTTCAGTTTACTTTTGGATTTCTGAATGAATAAATTAAATACTTACGGCATATTTTACCTACTGTTTACATGTAGTTTAGTATTCCTTTAATGAGATCAACTTTAGGACTAAATTGGAGAATAAGATATGTTCTGGGATTGATAATACAGCTGGGAGATATGAAATAAGGAGGCTAATTTCAACTGCTGATGAAATGCACTGCTAAATGGACAGTAGATAATAGTCAGCAAGTGTGATTCAAGATGGTAGAGGATCAAATATGCAGGCTTTGCACTAATCTGAAGTTCTGACTAGTAAATTAGAAGTCGCTTATGTCATATATTACACAATTATGGTTCTTTTTTTGTATTGTTAAGTAACAGACAAGCATCTGGAGCAAGCAAATCCAGTGAAGCAGCTGGAGTTGTGCTGCTATGGTTAAAATCATTCACTGCATGATCCAGATCATACATTGTAGGAGATTCATTATTGTCAAAATAATGCCCATTCAGCTGTTGTCCTGTTGGACCAAGTCAGATGATTAACAACTTTTGGACAGCTCTAGGCCTAATTAACGTAGTTTAGATATAGCTCATACAGTCTCCTTTATTTTGCAGCTGGAAAAACCAATATACATCCGTTGTGGAACAGTTGGTGCAAGAATGTTTCTGTTTTACATTTCTTACTTAATCAACACTGTTGTTGAGGGGAAGGAAATCCTCTGCAGGTGTCACCGGGTAGGTTTTAAAGATGAACCATTTGCATTTTATGCAGATGAATTTGTGAAACACAAGAGATACTCTAAAATCTGTAATTTCTAGTATCTTAAAAACCTTGCCCGAAGATAGAATAAATACTAAATCAGCAGTATGGCAGCCCTTATTAGCATGAGCAGTTCCATAATTATTAGCAAAAGAAAAGTTTTCTGTATCAGTCTGTAAATATCTTTAAAAATATGTTCTTCCCTGGGGAGGATTTGGTTAAAATAATGGTTAAAAGTAACTTTACATTAGTAATCTTTGACATCAAGAGCATGGTCTTAAGCTGAATATAACTTTTTTTCCTCTCTTCTTGCCATCCCTTTTGTTACCTCTACAGGATGAAACTGTAACCATAGACACAGTATTTCCTTTTGATGTTGCTGTCAAATTTGTCTCCACAAAGGTACGTGTTTGAAAAGTTGTTCATGTTTTGGAATCACAGGACTTTGGAGTCACACTCTGTTTAGTTAGAAATAGTCAGAGCCTGTGTGTGTGTCTTGACAGCTGGAGCACTTGGACAGAGTATTTGCAGATATACCATTTTTACTGATGACGGACATCCTGAGTGCCTCTCCTTGGCCTCTCACTATTGTAACAAGCCAGTTACAGCTGTCAGCTTCCATGACCCCAGTAGATCAACTGGAATCTTATGTGGAGAATGGTAAGTTTTCTTAGAGTATGTTCTCTATCAGTAGGATACTTCTTGTATAAATTGGGAGTAATAAAGGGGAACATTTTAAATAGTGTTTGTTTATTGAACTGTAAATAGAAGACAGCTGCTTAGTACTTTAGTTGCTTGCCAGAATACAACTTGGACAGCAGCATGCTTTAAAATGTAGTTCTGCTTCACTAGGTCAACTAAATAGACTTGAATGATGGTTGGTAAACAAAAGTCTAAATGTAACAAACATAACGGAAAGCACCTGAAGTACTTTTGAAATGCAACTTCTTAGATATCCACATGAAAAGATACTCAATATTTCCAATGTTTCTGGGCTATATATATACCTTCTGTAATGCAAACACTTTACCATGAGAGAGAGGCAGTATGCAAAGGCCAGTGATCCGTGTCCATGATTGCAGTCACAAAACTGAAAAATGTGAAGGGTAGGTTATAAAGAACAATCAGTAGTAAGCATCTTTCTTTTAATATTACCACAGTTTAGTAACTTATTACTTAAATTTTAAAAATTTATCTTGAAGATCTCAGCCATTAAAACTGCATCCATTAAAGAAGTGTGTTAGCTTTAAAGTTAAATAAATGGAATACTTAATAGTAGAGCTGATCCAAAATGTTCCAATGAAACATTGTCTTTGCATTTGTGGGCTCAGAGATGTGAATTATGTGTTCTATCAAAACTTTGGATCCAATGAGGTATTCTGGGTGGCTGCCTGACTGTGGGGCAGCTGTCCACTTGTGTAATCAAGGACTTGCAAGGCTCTTGTTCCTCTGTAGATTCAAGGGTTGCCTGGAAAAAAGCAATTCTTTCCCAGGTTCTTTAGTCTTCAAACTCTGACATTTCATCTTCAGCTTGTGCTTCATGGCTTCTGATTGATGCTCCTAAAGAGCTAAGTGCCAAGACATGTGAACCCTGTAGGTATTGACCATTCAGCTGTCCATCTTTTGGTCAATGTGGTTTTTTTTTTTTAATATGAATGATAAATTTTGAAAGACTGGAACCTATTTTCTTAGCACTCTTTTAAAATCACTCTCTACGTGAAAGGGTACTTTTTTTTTTAGTTCATTTGAGTTGAGCAAAAAGAAAAGAAGAAAAAGTGAATACTCAGTTTCACTGAAAAGCCAGTAGGTTTTTCTTGTGTTCCTTCTCTTCCCCAGCTCTCATCCATTTGAGAGGGAGAGGGAATGTGTCCATGTTCATTTTAAGTTTCAAGCATCAGAAACATCTTATGCTGATGTCTTGGAATTTGCTGTAGAAGTGTAGAATTTGAATTGGCATTATTTTGCTTTTTGTGTGTGTTTATGAGCTCTAAATTTGCAATGACTCATTCTATGTGTACATTATGATGCCGTTCAGAAAGTAAAGTGACATATATTTGTATGTGTTACCCTTTCATGTATTGGAATACTTCACAATCTATTGGATTTATACATTATGTTGATATACTTTGCAAAGATCTTCAAAGGCCTCTCTGGCTGAACACTTGTGTTTGTGTCATATTGCATTTCTAGACTTGGTGGCTTAGGCTGTTATTATGCTTTTATTTTAAACAAAATCTTGCTGATAGTTGTTTTACAGACAGGTGAGAGTGCCAGTGAGTGCTTTTGCCTTCGATGTCCTCCAGTTACTAATGCTAGTGGAGTGGCAACTGGATGTTATGTAATTTCCTGGAAGAGGTAAGCATCTCTTGGCCTTGATAAGGAGAGGAAGTAAGCTGGTTTGTTTTTAGGCATGAGAGTGAGTTGTTGGTTGTGGGGTTTTTTGCGAGTGGGGAGGAGTGCAAAAAACCAAAAAAACAGTTTTGTGTTTTCCTGTAACAAGCACTGTCTAGACTTTGGACCTACTAATTACTTCTTAGTTTGTATACTTGATACTTTATACAGTATAATATTCAACATGGTCTGCATTTGACTTTTTCCTGCAGAAGTTCACCTGTGGAAAGTGTACCTGTTGTAAACACAGTCATCACTCTACCACATGTGATTGTAGAGAGCATTCCCCTCCATGTTAATGCAGGTAATATTAATTTGGCAGCATACATTTCCCAATTAGAATTTTTAGGACTGCCAAAATTTTTACAGACCCCAGAGCTTCCATTTACCGTAGCGAAATACAGAAAAGTGGTGCTGAATATTATGGAGCTAGAGAAAGAAAGCATACCATCACTTAGACTGCCTCAAGGCTTGCTCTTCTTTCCCCACTTGAAGGGAAGAGGAGGTAGGTAGTTACACAAATGTGTTCTCCTAAAAGCTGTCAGTGGAGCTGACATAATACTCAGCCTGTGTTACGTGGCAGCACAGCAGCTGGAGTTACCTCTGTTGATGCTGCCTTCCCGGCAGGTTTCTCTAGATGCCTATGGCAACAATTGTTCCATCCACCCACATGCTGGGTGCATCCCAGGAAGAAACAGACTGGAGAGTTGGAGATGTTTGTTGGCAGGTGAATTGTTTCTCTTCTAGCACTTCACCTGCACTAGAACAGGGGGGATTGAAATGCCCACCAAACACACATAATTCCAAAGCTTTCCTTGGCTTGGTTTTATTTGTACTGAGATTCTTCCACTATCCTATCCTGCTACACTTTGAAGGAGCTTCCTGACAGTATCTGATTAGATTCTAGTAAGCTGAAAATAGTTAGCAGCAACCAAAGTGACTTCGTAGTTAGTACCATTGGGCAGTCTTAGGGCAGCTGGGAGGTTTGTAGCTAGATGTTGAAGAAGTGGTACTGAAAAACTGTAATGAAATTGCGTTCTGTTATTTAATCTGTTTCTAAAAAAAAATTGTCAGAAATGCTTTAGATGCCTAGTTCTTGTATCTTTTTTCCTTAATTTTTCACTGTTTTTTTCAATAGACTTTTTTTTTTTTTTGAGTGGAACTTGAAAATGCATTTTGTATTTGAGATTACTTATTTTCTTTCCAAAGATCTGCCATCATTTGGTCGAGTCCGAGAGTCCTTACCTGTCAGGTATCACCTGCAAAATAAGACGAATTTAGTCCAGGATGTGGAGGTGTCCGTGGAACCCAGTGATGCCTTCATGTTCTCTGGCCTTAAACAGGTACAGAATTGTCACATCCACTGATCCTGCTGGTTTATCTGGTAGTGAAGAATACATTGATTAGACTTATGCAGGTGTACAGAGAGGACAAACTCATTGTATTTAGATGTTTAAAGTATGGTAAATTCTGTCTGGAAGAATATATGGATGCAGACTCCATTTTTAAAAGGCCTAGATGGAAGCCTGACTTGGAGCTGTTTGTTATGTCGTGTATGGGTAATGTGGTGTTTCAGTGTAGAAGCAATGGTTTAACTAGAATCAGAAATTAGCTGCATTCTTTCCAGCTTCAGAAAGTAACCAGTGTATAAATAGAAAGTGAACAGGGCTTTTAGATACAGAACTTACTTACGGTTGTGTCTTCCTTTTTTTAAGATCCGACTAAGAATCCTTCCTGGCACGCAGCAGGAAATGTTATATAACTTCTATCCTCTGATGGCTGGGTATCAGCAGTTACCTTCTCTTCATGTTAACCTGATGCGGTTCCCAAACTTCACCAATCAGTTGCTCAGACGTTTCATACCGACACACATTTTTGTAAAGGTAAGGCTGTGAGGAGTGACTTGTGTTTAAATGCTCAGATTCTGGGGACAACCACCCCAGCTCTGTTCAAAGCTGAGTGTCTCTAAGCAGACTAATATGTCCAGCTTGTAACAGGGTTACTTGCTTTGAACAATCTTGTGTTGTGCATTGGTGTTGTCAGCCAAAATCTTTAGGAAGTCTCTTTCAGTGCAGCATGTATTTGGTTACCACTAAATGAATGAGCTGAATGTGCTTGTCCTGTCCCTGTTGTTCTGTTCCATGTCTCACTCTGTAAAATGAGTTTTAAGGTTGCGTCTATTTTGAGCATAGCAGAGTGAGCTAAATATAATCAAATACTTTTAATACCATAATTTGTTGCACTTCTAAAAAAGAAGTGTTTGAGCAACCCATATGACTACGTTCAGAGACACTGTAGCATCCCACACCTCCCTAAATAACTTCTAAAAACACGTTCTGTCAGTGAATCAGTCTAGATTTTTTTTTTCATAAGTGGTATAACTCTGAAGACAGTTAATCATGCCATGAAAAACAGGTCTTTTGACTTTTTAAGAATCATTTAAATCCATATGCCCAAAACAGTGCTTTCTCATTCCACTGCTGCTCTCTCCAGAATATTTTGTTCATTTTTTATTCAGACTTTTAACAAGCAAGGAGCCCAAAGACTTGTTTATATGATTTGAGAGGAACTTGTTCAGACATCTGTAATCATGTTTCTAGGAAATGGGCATGGCATTATTTCAATTTTGTTTTAAGCAAAAGAGATAGGCAGAACTTACTTTTTGAGTATGCTGTCAGTCACTGGCTCTTCTAGATTGGTTGTCAAGATGTCCTCCTAAGTAAACAGAAGAGGAATTTTTCCTCAAAAGTGTGGTGTTCACAAAACTCCTGTGGACTTTCAAGCTTCAGAATTCTTTGCTTTTGCTTTGGAATTGTCAGAACCTCAGAAAACCTTATTGTAAGGATGCCTTTTCTTCTTTAAAACTTCTTCCTTGCTCTCTCCTATCTCTAGTGATGTTGCTTCAATTCCTCCAAGAAACTGTCAGTCTCATTCCTGTTTTACACATTGATAATTAACAGCTTTCTATGCTGCAGTAATGCTCAGAGCTCTGATCAGCCAGGCCTTGTGCTGTGCTGTGCAGATGTGTATGGAGAAGGCATTTAACAGGGCAGTTGAGGAGCTGAGGCCTCTACCAAGTACTCACTGGGCCAAACTGAAATTCCAGTTTGATGTCCTTTGTGCCGCTACTTGAAACCTTTAGAAGTAGGATAAGCTTAATGCTATACTTGGGTACCAGAGCTACACTGACAACACAGTGTGTTGCAGAGTTAGTTTCCTAGTAGTCTGTCTTTTCTGTTTAGGTGTGGGATATTTGGTTTGGTTTTTTTTGAGGGGAGTTTGTTTGGGTGGCTTGTTTTGGTTTTGTTTTTTTCTTTTTAATTCTCTGTCTTTATTTTCTTAAAGCCTCAGGGTCGTCAAGCAGATGACAACTCAATTGCAGCTGCGTAACTTGGAGACCTGTACCTCTGCACTTAAAGAAAATGGGATGTTGCACAGAATATGTAAAGCCCACTTTGGAAACATGGCTTTGATTAAACCATAAGAATTAAATTTTATTTTGAAATTACAACTCTTAGCAGAACTAATGTTAAAAAAAAAAGCTAGTGTTTCATAGACTTCTTTAAGGAATAAACATGTGGGGAAAGCTTGGTGCTTTATTTAATGGGAACATTCTTTTGAAGTTAATTTTGAATGTCAAACTCTTAAAAGTATTATTGAGGCATATTAAATGTCTTGAGTATTTAAGTGAAGAAATGCTAATTCATTTGACCAAAACTGAAAGATGTTTTCACAGTTAACAGTTCAAGTGCAAGGTTTGTATTTACTATTAGAGATTTACAACATTGAAAATTATCATTTTTTACAGAAGTTTGTCCTGTGCCACTTGTGTTGAAGACAGAGCAGGTTGTGCAGTAGCACCGTAAATGACAAATGGTTGCATCGTACTGTTGCAATTGAGCAGCTTACTAATCCTTTAAAACCATAACTCTCAAAAGGCACTATTTCTCCTGGGTAAGCCATACATCTAATTTTGAATTCAGCAGCTAGTCTAATGAACAGAGATTCATTCATACCTGTTGGACTATCCAACCTGGAGCTGATGGGGTTTGGGGTTATTTTTACACACACAGTTTCCAGATTAAAGACATGTCTTGATAGTCTCCTGCTGTGTGAATTTAAAAAATAGACATCCTACTGTTGTACAGCTCTGGACAAACTGGTGTTTAAAGTACAGTAAATTATGTATATATAAAAATTGCATTGTGAAAATTTGCTTTGTTTAACTTTCTAAATAATTACATTTTGATTGCTTGGGAAATACCTTATTTATTGTCAAAGTGAAGTTCTAATAAACTGCTTGTGACAGAGTACTTCTGGAACTGTCCTTAACTGCATTGCTTTCACAGTTGTTTCATAATTCTGATCTCACTTGTGGACTGATGCATCCATCTATGGCACTGAAGTTCAAAATAACATCTGTGAAACTTGAAGGAAAGCATGAGTAAAGTCCTGAAAAAATATATGTGAGGATATACTGTTTTTCCATGGAGTGCAGAGGTAGCTGAATTATGAGGGGTTTTTGCAATGTATAGGTGGGGATAAGAAGATGACTGACTAACTGTGCCAGGAAGAAGAAATGAAACCTTCCTTATTCTTTGCTTAAATGTAGTGAACTAAGTGGCAGTTATGGAATAGGTATCTTATCTTTCTCTCTCTCTCTCTTTTTTTTTTCCAAGAGTGGAAAATGCATTTCTTTTCCAGATATTTTTTTCTTTTAAGTAGCCACTCAGGTTGCAGCAATGCTGGCACCTCTGTTACTGCTTCTTAAAGGACATGTTGATGCAAGTAGTGTAAGTGTTCGATGGAGAACTGGGTGCCTTCCCCCACCCCCAAAACAGTCGAAGAGTCTTTGGAAAGGGGAGGGCATAAAATACTTTCATGGTTACAATAATGTTACAGTCTTAAGGGAATGGAGTAAATATGTTCCTACTTAAAACTGTGAATAGTAAAAATAATAATACAGAAATACAGAAATGCAGGCATATCCCACACCATGGAAAAAGCTTGCCATAGTTGCAATTCCTGTTCTTTCATTTGCAAAGGGAATCTTTTCTTGTTTTGTATGATCTTACTATAGCTGTAAACACTACAAAGCAAATATTTTGGTGTTAATTGTCTCTAAAGTGCTAGGCACACCTTTTATGCTATGTAAATGACTGATGTGAATGAAAACATGCAGCAAGCAGGAGCCACCTTGTTAAAAATGCTCAAGAAGTGATTAATGATGACTATCTTTCTGACTCATAAGGTTCTAATGCTGAGGGGAATGTTTGTGATTCATAACCCAAATCCCTTTGGAAGTCTTAAGGAGATATACTCACATATATTTCAGTGCAATTGCAATTTTTTTATTATTCACTGTGTTTTGATGAGCACCATTCACACTTCAATGTATGCTACATAAATATAGTCTATTTTAATTGGAACTAATTAAGTATCAAAGGAAACAGAAGCTACTTATAGACTAGTTTAAAAAATCGCTTTCGGGGAAAAAAGATTGAGATGAACATGTTCAAACTGCTACTGAGCTGGAGACCTAGCCCTAGCACTATCATTTCCTCCCCTTTTATTCTGCTTGGTGCATGAGAGGGGAAGAGCTTGTCCCATCTCAGTGCTTGGGAGGAGAACATTTCTCATCATCTCTGATCTGGCCTAGAGTGAAGTCTGGAGTGGAGAAAATACTGTATTCCTTCTTCATTGCTTCCAACTGCTAAACTCTAGTTATAAGAAGTTAAGGAAAAGTGAAGGTTTAAAAGGAAGATTTTAATTTCAGATTCATTTTTACAGTAGTCTCAGATTTTTGATTTACAGAGGAGTTTGAGATTCTACTGGCTTCCTTTTTGCATGTCCTAATGAACAAGCTGTTGCTCTTCATGCCTTCTCTGCCTTCACCTGGGAGATTAGAAGTACCTGGGAGTAAGAATACTTCTGCTAGGACCCTCCTTCAGGTTTGAGGTGTCTAAAATGGGAAGAAGAAAAAAACCCCACCTCATTTTTTAAACTTCCTCTGCTGCTTCATTTTGTAAAAACAGTGAGCTCCTGCTCCTTCACGCCTTTTCAGGGAAGAAGTTAGGCTAAAGGAGAGCAACAGCGAACATGAATATCTTACACCAAAGTACCTTCCCAGTCCTCCTCCAGGGATGGTTTTGACAAGAGACTTTCAGGGCTAAGAGGAGCAATCTCTGCTGTATTCCAAGGATTTAGGCATGCTACCTGGTTAACTGAAGTGGAGGATAGGGAACTGTGCAGGACTTGTGACTGTGCTCAGCTCTCTCAGATTCAGGATGACCATGCAGAGTGCTTTGCACCTCTCAGCTTTCAGTGTATCAGGTGTGCCCTGACAGACACTTGGCTTGATGGGCTACTGAGGCCCAGTAGCTTTGTCCCATTGCCCTGCCACTCTGGGTTGTAAAACCATTCATGATTATAACACTTCTTACCAGGAATACGGTTGTTGAGTAGCTGTAAAGTGAGTTGTGTTGTCAATAAAAAATAGTTGTATATCCCGATTAATCATTGTGCTTAAACAAAGTCCAGAAAATAAGTTTATATAATGAGTAAAACAATTTCAGAGAGTAGGTTCTTTAGAACTCTCTGCAGGGATGGTTCTGGGTACTGTAGTCTGATAGGATTAGATTAGGGTAAAAGTAGTTCCATTTGCTTTGAGGTTTCTGCTGGAGTAAACCCTAGAGATTAAGAAACCTAGTAGAAGTGTTAAATGCCACCTAGAACCTGTTTAATCCTGCTAAATTTAAGGGCTAGCATGTCTGCTGGGCTACACCTGTCTGCTGGTAAAAAACCACAGAGCTGACTTCAAATAACGTAGACTCATCCTGACTTACTCAAACTGGTCAAAACTTAGCCCAGCTGTTCTGCTCTGCTTTTGGATACCAGCAATCTCTCTACTGGCAAGAATGTCATCCATGCAGCATGTGACTCGCTGCCCTTCCCCTTGCTGCCAGAGGGGGCTCAAGAGGAGCGAGCTCACTGCTTTTCAAGACGATTGTTTGAAGGCTCCCTTCACGCTCAGGCACTGGCCCTCCTGCTCGCTTGCTTGCCCGTGCACATAGGTGGTGGCTTCCAGAGGGCACTGGGACCTTCTCTTTGATGTCCGTATGGTATTGTATTTCTTGATGCTTTTTTTCTCAAAAAGTTCTGCAGATTTTCTCTAGAATGAGCTAGCATTTCTGCATTTAGTCAGGGAACTAACTGGTCCCTACCTTTCCTGGGCCCCAGAAATCTATGGCTGGGATGTCTTTGGCACCTTGGATGCCAGGCATGCATTAGATTTCTGCTTGTTCAGGGCAAAGTACTCCTGGGATAGCCCTTACTTCGTTTCTACAGCAGATCATGTTGGAACCTCCTGTGAGATTGTGCCCATGGATTTCCATGATTAAAGCCTGCTGTGAGATAGCTCCCTCAGCCTCGGACTAGGAGAGAAAACTGCTCAGCATTGTCCCATGTGGGAACATGCATATGCACCCTTTTGCTGTAGAAATACCTAGGCATGGTGCTGGACACAAGGAAGTTTCCAATCCTCTCATAGCTCTGAGACTTTTCTTGTTTTACCCCGCAGAGGGTGGTGGATGCTGTGACTGGGCAGTGCAGCAGGATGAGTATCGCATCCTGAATCCTCGGGTCTCCCGTCGGATTATTCAGTTAAGAGACGGGACTATCTAATTACTCAGGATTTATTGTTTACGATAACAAAACGCATCAGTCTCGAAGCAGATTTTACAATACCTCCAAGTAATGGTGGATAGTCCCAAGATTTAGAGTTACATTGTCATTTATAACTTTCTAATCCAATAGACACTTAAAACGACACTTTGTTTTGACTTTTTAACCTACCACCTGTGGCACTTCTCACTGCAATGCAGCTGCGTCTTGACCAATAACTCCTCATGTCACGTACACACAGATGTCTCTATTCTATCATCTAAATTCTTAACTTAAACTATATAAAATCACATTATTGTATTGAAAACCCTCCACCAGCACCCATTTACTTGTAACTATAGGAACACAGGCTTGTGATCCTTTTGCTTAAGATCTATAAACCTCTGTCAATTAAGTCAGACCTAGTCTCTTCCAGGGTTGTAAATCAAAACCTCCTTTAATTGCAGGAGTTTCTACTCTTCTGTCTCCCACAGATGAGATGTGCGGACAGCAGTCTTTGCAAAGGTCAGTTTTGATTTGGGATAGGTAAGGAATATACGCTGCAAATAATAATAGGAATGAACCAGATTTTAGGAAACTACATGTCTCAATGTTTTCTGCCAAAGAGATGGCAAGTGCTGGAGAAGTAAATCCAGGCATTTATGTATTTAAATAGAAGTCTAAAATACCCTTAAGATTTATCCAAAACAATATTAATTCCCTCACCTGAACAAAATGTAAATATTTTATTCTAGTTTTTTCAAGAAAATTATGTCAAATTTCCATGCTAGATCTCTACATAATTTGCTGAGGAACGTGTTACTGTGCAAAGGCAATCAAGTTTGTGTGGCCATGCTTGTAGGATGTGTTGTATCAATGCAAAACTATGTTAACTATGCATGCTGGTTACCATCGTCTCAACTTGCCAGTGGAATGGGAAGATCTGAGTCAGAAATTTATCCCTGGAAAGTAAATTCAAACATGTAGCTGACACTTTTTTGCCTGCTTTTAGGATTTGCTAAGAAGTATCTGATTCCATTGGCACATTCAAAGCTGACCTTAAGGCCCAAGTTTCAGTTAATCTTTCTAAAAGTATAACTGTTCCTCCTCCATCAGTATTTTTACTTTAGAGCATGCACATAGTTTCTCCACGTAAATAATTTTGCATACAAAAGTTTAACTTTTCTGTCCTATCTGTACTCTTTAGCAATTACTGTGGGGTTTTTAATGTTTTAAAGTAGGTAAGGGTAAGTCTTGAACTTGTAATTTTTTTTATACTTGATTTTTTTTTTCCTAACCAATATATAAACTACTCCTTTCCCGGACTATTTTAATAAGTAATTAGCTGAAATATGTTGAATCCAGTTGGTTCTCATTATATAGCTTTTATATATGCATACTCATACCTATGTATGCCAGTGAAATAAATAAATTCCAGTAAAACAACAATGAATACCCAAATGAGGATAAAACCCCTTATATTTCAGTTCCCTGTCCCACACAGAAGACATTCCAATAAAATGCAGCTTGGGATGAACTTAGCCTGATTTTTCTTCACCATTTGGTTTTATGATGCCATGATAGAAATTTCCTTGCCACTTGCTTTCTTGAGCAGTAGTGGTAGGCGTGGCTGTCTTGCACCCTCAGCCAGGGGCATTCCAAGTGTGAACAAAACCATGGAGCTGCTTTACAGCAGCCAGTACTTTTTCCCTCCAGAGTCACAGCTCTGAGCATAAGCACATATGTACACATAGAGGAATACAGATACATACATCCTCTGTTTTGTAACTGACATCAAGGAATCCCACCCCAGCATCTCCTGGAAGCTTGGGCATGGGACATATGTGCTCAATAATGGATTGCTTTCTCAAAATAGTCTACAAGTGACTGTGCAAACACTTGTAATAATAAATATCAAAACATATATGATAATTACAGACAGAAGGAAAACAGAAATGTACTCAAAGATATCAGAATGCTCCCTATTTGGTTTTCCATAAAATGGCTTCTCTGTGGACCAACATTAGGAAGTTATAAAGCAAAATAAAGACATCTTAGTCCAGTTTTCAAGCACCAGCCTCTTTATAACAAAAAAATGCCAGTTCTTCTCTATCTGCTACAAAATCACCTGTTTATAAGATATTTACCTGGCTAGGAGGTTGCAGAGAGGTCAGACAAAAGTTATCTTTAGTGAAATCTCACTCTCTCTTGGGGTCACTGCTCTTCCACTGAAGACTTTCATGTGGGTAACATAACAATTGCTTGCATTAATTTATATGACCTCAAAGATATTCATCACTTGGAGTGGATTTGGACTTGAAAAACTTTTGGTTCAAGTACTCTTATACCCAGGAACAAAAGGGGTGCTGATAAGAATGATTAATGAATTCAGTGAAGGAGTTTTTAGGTAGTGAGAGAGGAATGCTCTTATCCCCTCAGCCAGGTACTACTGTGTACACCAGCTAATTTTTACAGAAATGTTTTTCTAATTCCTGGGTTAGTTAAATTTCCCTAAGAGGTCATGCTTTTTGCAGGAGCAACCTGATGTTGCTCCACTGACTGGAAAGTAGCTGTGCCCATTTGCCCCTGGGGAAATCTGGCATGATGTTCTTTGTGCCATGGTTACTCCATGAGACGAAACCTGAACTGCTGAGCTGAGCACGTGGGATTTACCTGGGATTTGATTGCTAGAGGAAAACCAGCATTAGTTACATGCATGATCAGTTATAAGCTATCTATGATGAGCAGAGGGCATAGTATTTTCTGAAGGGAAATAGAGATGTACAGCTATGATTAAGCTTTGTGTTTGTTACTGTAATGCAAATCATTGTGGTGAACTTTAGCTTGTGATTGCTGTCCTATTTCTAGGTAAATTAATTTGATGTTTTATTACTTTATCCATGTGAGGAGATCTACAAATGCTGGCTGTTTGAACTCTGCTGCATCACTGTACTGGAAGTAACCTGCTTTCTTAAGCTGTAAAACCAAAGACTGTCTCCTGCAAACCAGGATCAGGATCTCTTGGAGTTTCCTCTACCTCATCCCCACAGGCTGGAAGGAAGACTGGTTTGGTTGAAAGATTAAAGCAGGGAAAAACTGAATGCTGAGGTCTGTAATGGTTAAACAGCATGAAAGAAAAACCCAACAGGCCATGGAAAGAGGACTAGGCAAGGGATCCTGAGGAGCTTTAGACCAGGTGTAGGGATGACCCCTGACTGTGAAGTACTGCTGCCCACTTTGGAGCCTGAAGAAGTCTTGCTTGGGGCTGTGATCCTCAAGAAGAGGGATGATCCAGCCATTCTTTCTTTACCCTGGCCTGGGTGCCACCTCCCTCCTCCCCCTCTTATCCTTTGGCCCTGGAGAAGAGGAAGTTGCTGGAATGGGAGCTAAGCTCCTAGTACTACCTAAACTGGCACTGGTGGAGCAGGGGGTCTGCCAGGACATTCTCAAATGAACTTCTTCCATCCTTGGTTTTCAGTGCCTGCCGGGTGCTGCCGTTGATGTTCTGCTGCCAGCCGTACTCTTTTGTGCTTTCAGGTTTCCCCCAAGGCTGCCCACAGCTAAGGATGTGGGGCAAGATGCAGGACTCTCTGCCAAAGCCCCGCAGATGCCCACGGACTCCATGCACATTGCTCTGCATGTCAAAAAGATGAAGTTTGAAAACAAAAGCTGCTGAGGCTCAGCTTAGCAGCAAACCCAACTATTCCTGCTCCCCTCTGTATAGCACTATCCAGTGGCACCTGCTGAAGTGGGATTGCCACAGCCACCAGCCAGTCAGAGCAGGGTTACCTCCAGCTCTGTTCTCCACAGGGGTCTTTCCAGGTACACTGCCTCAAGTGTTTTGTAAAATGAGTTAGTGTGAGCTAAACAGGAAGCAAGGAAACCCTAAGATTTCTTCTCTCCTTCCCCCGCTTCCAATGCCTGGGTTGGTATGATCCTCCTGGAAACCATCCAGCCTTTGAAAGCAGCCTCAGAAAGGGTCACAAAGTCAAGTATGGGTTGACCACAGCTGGTTGCTGCAGCATCTCTGAATGTGCCCTTTCAGTGTGTGGAAGCAGTAGTACAAAAGATGGTTGCTGGGGTCTGTAACTTGCAGCATTTACTATGGCAAAAGAAGGAAAAGCCTAAGGAGTTTTTTTAAGTTTACCACATACCATGGCAAAGCTCTTCCCATAAAACCCATGGTAAAAACTACTCATTCCCACCTCTTCCTTGCAAAGAAATGATCTGATTCTTGGCTACTAACATGTAACTCTCTTCTTCACGAATATGAAGCAGTGACGTGTCCATTTTTATAAAAAAACAGGGAACCTCATTTCAAAACCAAGAAAAAATTAATTTATAGGAGTCATCTTTATTACCTTAGCAGGAAACTGTATTTTCTCCTGGGTCTGACATTTGCCAATGGAGGGGGCTCAGATTTAGTTGCTGAAATGTGCGTTGCCAAGGAAATAACCCAGGAGAGCTTAGACCATTACTGGATATGTCTTATCTTATGGTCCCACTATGGAGCTCTTGAGTTTTTGGTGAGCTTTCTTTTCTGAGCTCAACCTTCTTAACCTGGTGGGACTGGAATCTCACCCCAGACCCACAGCAGTGCTGCCATGATTGAGGTCAGCTCCTGTTCTCTTCTTCCACAGTGGATCTCAGCTGCATTCTGGGGATTGCAGGGAAGCACAAGGTGGTATTGCATAGAGGTCCCTAGAGAAAGCATGAAAATGGAGGGAGGAGAGAGGAGAGAGGGGAGAGGAGAGAGGAGAGCTACTGCCCACCATGCCTGAGATGTTTAAAACAGTAAGCCGATAATGGCTAATAGAAGAACAAAAGCTAAACTTTCTGGTTTAACCTGGTATTGGGTCCATGGATAATCTTCAAAGAGGAGCTACAAAATTTAAAAGGAATTAAGCTCTGGGAAATGTTAAATCTGGCACATCTGGTTTACAAAAGGGTTTGTTGTTTTTTTTCTGGATGCTGCTGTGTTTTCATTTTTTGTTGGAGTGCCAAAGGCAATTCTCTTTGTCAAATGTAGACTCTTGACCTTCTAGTCAGGATGACAAGAAAGTCATCCCAGGGTGTGTCCACACCTGTCAGACAATATTAGGCACGAAATAGAGCTGTCTGTCTTCTTTAGCTAAAACGGCTTCACAAATAGTTCATAAATGCCTGTCTTCACAGAGAAGAGAAGTGCCTGTATTATCTTGGTGCACTCAATATTGAGATTGATGATAACCAGGGTCACTGGTTAAACTGTCTAATCCTGACAAGCCAAGGCAAAGAGAAGAGGCAGGAGAGTAGCATGGTGGCTGCTTAAGATTACCTGTGAGAGAGATCAGTCCTGAGAGTAGGCAGGGCTAGTGAGGAAACCCGCAGCTCTTTGCTGTGACTCACCCATTATATCCTGCTGCTTGGAGACACTGCCTCACAGACATGGCTGTACTTGAGGATCAGCACTTGGGACATCGGGCAGCTTTACCTCGGCTCCCATAAAATAAAAGCAGAGCTTGCAACTGTAATTACAGCTATTATAAAAGGTCTAATACAAGGGAGCAGTGTTCAGGAGATGGGAGCCAAATTGCTGTTTACGCAAAAGGCTTAGCTATAATGAAGGGCTATTAAACCAGGAATAAATTTTCTTACATCCACCCCACCACCCCTTTCACCAATTTCTTGTTGCCAAAGGGGACCTAAAGGTGAGCATCTAGCCCATCAACCTTCATATTTGTCTCTTTGCTCTGAGTGAAATGAAAATGATGGAGGAGTGAAGAAGCTAGCCAGTGGCTGGCCAACACCATAACCTGAATGTGTGCCAGTTCTTGGCACTCACCCGACAGGCACAAAACCAGTGCTGGAAGAGCTGTAGCAGGTCCTGTTGGAGAAAGTGTCTGTTACCTCCCTCCCTGTGCACTTGAGCATTCGCTGGGCTATTCCACCACCCTTCACCAGTTAAAAGAGCAAAAGGGAATGTTTCACAGCACAGTGTAACAGGTACTGGTCTATTTTTAAAAGTAATAGTTGTTTATTGTAGGCAGCTGTAAGGTGCTTGTTACATTCATATTTGTAAACCAAGCATGGCTTTGACTGAACTAGCTCATCATGGGCAAGCAACTGAAGGCCTGAAGTGAAGTGAAAAGAGAGAAGGTTATTGAATTCAGCAAACTGGATAAGAAATTTCTGTAAAAAGGAAAAAGAGAAAAAAAAACCCATGATGGCAATTTATTTCTCAGGGGTACTTTGTTCTTTTTCAGAGGCATCTGTATCAAGTGAAGAAACATCAAAAATTGGTATTCTGATCAAGAAAAGGCACAGATGAGTTAAAAGCATGCTGGTAGGTTGGTAGTGGCTGGACAAGCAAGAAGAGCAGAGAATTACAACCCAAGGTGGGCACGTTATCCAAAGTTCTTTGCTGCCTCTGGCCTTTCCCTACCTGCAAAGACTGTGGTGGGGGTTAGTCCCTCTTCCAACAGCCATTTTCCTGTGCTTGATTGCAGAAATCCTCTTCCTGCAAAGCTCTGTGGGTTGGAAAGACATGTCCTTGGTTTAGGGGGGCCCAGAGGGAGGCTGTAAGCCTGGGTCACATTTTCTGAACTCAGTCATGGTCAGTGGATCAGTGCACAGAAAGTGGAAAGATGTCACAGGCTGGGTACAGAGAGCAAGCCCATCATTCAGCCTGTGCTTCCTGGCAGGAAGAGCGAGAATATTGTGGCACAGATGGAGCCTCCTTGTATCTTGATATGTTGTATACCTGTGCTGTGTATCAGTATGGGTGCCTGCCTGCCTGTCAGAAGAGCAAGGCAAAATCTCAAAGGGCTCTTACCCAAAACCAGCCACACTGGGCACTTTCCCTTTCCCCAGTCAGAAAGGAGAAGCTGCCATCCAAAAATTGGCAAGACAAATGACCGTAGAGCTTTCCCATCCTGTGATCTGGGAAAGCCTCCCCGGATTTGCAGCACCAAGGATTCTCAGAGAAGCCAGCATGTACCAACTTGTCCTTCAAGGACCTCGTGCCAGCTCCCCCCATGCCAGTGGGCAGCAGTGAAGGTCCCTCACCTCTACCTGCAGGGATGGACTGTATGGTTCCCACCAATGCAGTCCTTTATAGCTGCAGTTTGAGTTAGAGACGTGGTATTCCCACCCTTTTCAAGCTCACATCAGAGCTGTTCAGCTCAGACCGATGTCTACTAGTCACCCACAGCTCTGCTGCCAGGGCAGAGCAAAGGCTGCTTACAGAGCCATGCCCAGCTCTGGTTCTCTCACCCTGAGTGCTGATCAGCCTGCCTGCAGAGTGCCTGGTGGCACAGAATCCTGTTTTAATTTTTTTTTTTTTTACCCCAGGTGGTCATTGTAAGAGCAGCCCCTGATTAAATTCTTCCTGGAAAGTAGAAGAATTCATTTAATTGTTCACTTAGAAGTGGTCAGCTCTGTCTACCTCGCTTACTTGCTTACGCACAAAATGTACTTCCCAAATGAAAGTGTGGAGTCAGTCACAGGTCATCATTCTCTCATTTTGGCCCACAGTCTAATGGGGTCCCTACAGGAAAATTGAGCCCGTATGGGTGGGAGCTCTTGACTGTGCATGTTACATGAACAAGGATTTCCCTTTACCTCACTTTGCCTATGTATGCCATTTATATTTGCATACTCTTAGGGGTATAGGTATCTCACTGGAATTTTTTCTCTTGAGTGAAGTTTTGCACTGCCCCCAGCACCTACAGGACTTGCCTTGTACTACATGAGAAGGGACTGTAGGAGGAAAGCATTCTATTCAAAGCAGAGATATTTCAGATTAAAATGCCAAGGCTGAGGAAGAACTTCTGATCTCCTTGGTCTGACTTTGGAGTCAATAATTCAGCAATATGAGATCTGCCAGGGATTAACCACATGCCTTTGCTAGGCTGGCTCAGGCCATGGGCTGTAAAAGGAAATATGAAAAATGGTGGAGAAATAGATTTTATTGCTCTTTCTTCCAGAGTTCTCATGAAAATTAATGGCCATTTAATTCACAAGCTCTTTTTATTACTGGTAGGGGAATCATAAAAACAAACTCTAGTTCTTTTTGCATGTCAGTGCCTGAGCTGCCTCAATGTATTTTCAGTAGTTCTTGCAAGGCAACATGACAAGCAGATATTTTTGAAGGCAAACTGGTGTGCCATTTCCATAATTAAAATTGCATGGTTCCTGCAAGTATTAGTCCTTTATGGCTTCAGTAGCATACAATTGCAGACTTTGAAATAAATTCTGTCCTGGTCAAATACATCATCTAAGCCCCCGCCTTAGTGTCTGACTTTAATCTGGCCAAAAGCAATCATCAATACCATAGCAGGTAAGAGACAAGCATAGGTTGGAAGGCACATAAAAAACATCTCTAGAAAATATATTTAGAAAGTCAAGATATAAATATATCCTTCTCTTGCTTCTATTATTTTACAATCAAGAATTTCCCGTGCAGGGAATCTATTCTGGCCCCTTTTACCCGCACTGCTGTTGTAAGCTGCACACCATTTTTTTTTGCTTCAAAACCATCTGTAAGTCTTGTTTCCCTCTTTGCAAATTCACACATAGGTAAAAGTAAAGGGCCTTCCAATCCAGGTGTTTTAGCACTGTGTTATTTACATGTCTAAACATGGGCACCTGAGTTTCAATGTGAGAAACCTGTAGCCTGTATTGTGCATGTTCTGAGTAAAGTGGGAACTTGTTTTCAGTGTCTGCTGGGAGGTGATTTTCCTCCTAGTCAGTTGTAACTTCCCTAGTATGTGTAGGCTATTGTTAAGCAGACAACAGATAATAGTCTACCTACCAGCTCACCTATCCAAGCAGCACTCACCTAGCTGCAAAGGTTTAATACTGTTGCCAAAGATTTTCCTGAAGAGGAAGATAGGCATGCCTGCCCATAACCTGGGCTCTCCTCTCCTCCCTTGGGTCGCATCCTGCCCCCAGGATCCTTCTTGATGCCAGCATGTCTGAGTCAGGTAAAAGCACAGAGCTTAAAAATGATAGAGTCAGCTGTTTCCTGCTCTGTTTATTAGTTGGGTGTTTAGTTTGGACCCAGCTCATCACTCTTCACGCGGGAAACTCCCATTGACTTCACTGGGAATACTGTCTGAGCAAGGATTTCTGAGCAGGGCTTCTTGCTGGAGGATGGCAGGACAGGACTGAGCACAGAAGTACTTGGCTCCTACCAGAGCAGAGACAGTCAAACAGCCATTCCTGATTTTTAATAGCAGGCCTCAAGGGACTTCACAAATGTGAGAAGTATTATTATCCCTGTATTACAAAAACTGGTTACCAAAACATAAGGGTGAAGCTAAACAGGTAGTGTTTTAGGAATTCTTTGTGGCAAGTAAGTGTCATCATGTGATGTAAACTAGGTGAATGTAGAACTATATTTACCTACAAAGGGTCCACATTTTTGGGAAGAATTTAAGGAACAACTACTAGTATGCCCCTTCCACCATCTTGCTTTCCTTAGGTGCAAGTCCCCACCACTGTTCAGGATCTGTTGTTTTAGAGCATTCACTCTTCTAAAATTGCTCCTGGCTTTTCTCACAGTATGACAAGAAGAGCAGTGTCCAGCTTGTGTGTTACCAACATACCTGCTTCTGGCCCTTCTCCTGCACACCTGCAGCAGCAAAGCCAGACCCAGTTTACATCGATTCCATGTCCAGGAAAGTCTAGCCAGGCTCATGTAGGTCTTGAATGGAGCAGGAGGAGGGTGTAACAATTCTCAAAATTTGTTATTGCAGTCTGTAAGCTATGGTCTCATTAGATCTGCAGCCTGTGCTGTTTCTGATGACAGCAGTCGCACTCAGCTGTGCAACTCTGCACCACCAGAGTGAGTCTCAAGCTTCAGTCAGCCTTCCACATGGCAATATATGCAGGTATGTTCAAAAAAATGTCCTGCCAGGAATATCTTAAAAGACCATCCCATAGCTGGCAGTTTTGTGCCAAACACACTTCAACCACCTGAAAACCCACATAATGATAAGAGCAGCTTCTTCCCAGGAGTGAGGCAACTGGGCTGGGAAGTATCCAGGACTGTCTGGACAGGTGGCAACACTGGATGGACAGTGGGAGGGAAGGTATAATTTCTTCTTGTATAAAATGACTAGAGAGATTTAAAAGTAATTTTCTGATAGGAAATAGTCTTTCAAAACCTTTCCTGGGAGGCACTTGCTGACTTACTGCCTGAGTAGCACATCTGAAGCAGATCACTTGCTGACATACTGCATAGGCTGTGAAATTGTGGAACTTGCCTTACTATGTACAAGCCAGGGATGCACAAACACTATATATTCCACCTCAGCCTTTCTTTTCCATTCTGTGGCCTTGGATGAATTCTGGAGGAGTACCCTTTTCCCAGAGAATTTTTCATGAGGCAATGTTTGCAGCAGACAGAGATGCTACCCCTGAGTTATGGGTCAGTACAGACAGCCAGAGAACAAAGCTTTGTCAGGTTTGTTTGGCTTTCTACTCCCACCCAGAATGAACACCATTTGCTGCAGACCTCCTGCACCACTGATGTATTTCAAAGAGACGTGTCCAAATCTTCAGGGGTTTCATCCTGCTAGCAACATAAACTTCTGTCTTTCCAAACATTTCAGAGGCACTTAGGAGTTCCACTTCACCCACTTTCATAATTTGGCCGTAAGAAGATTGTGGACTGTCTTCTGTCTTCTTGCTTATATTTCTACTGGGAAACACCGGATGGGCTTTAGTCTGGCTATAGATGTTGATTGTTCAGAAGAAGTCCCTTGAAGTGAGTGAATGAAAAGGAAAGAGATGCTACTCAACACCAAACCCACAAGCAACAAAGTGTAAATAAACAGAAATAAACCAAACACCCCAAATTCTGGGGATAAAAAATGTTTGACTCAGTAAGGAGATGAGGAAATAAATGGAAGAAATGAATGATGAACAGTTTACTCAGTTACATATTTGTTGTTCACAGCCTATCCCCTGGCCCTTGAAACAAGGGGCGTTTCTTAACCAGGCCCTCAAGATCTTGCTTAGGCAATCCTGGCACTGGCTTCTGTGGGGACAGCACCTAACCCCTAGAACACAGAGTATTTTTGTTTGTGCCACAGCTTCATCTGACAAGGGTTGGACAAATCATTGCATGCCCTCTTTGATTGCCTTGTCATCACACATAAGTACGTGACACTACTTATGTGCAAGCTGCGGAGAGGGGCAGCATGCTGAAAAGGAGAGGGAGGGAGGGATGAAGGGCCAGCCTGTGAACACAGAGGCCTGAAGTGGCATGAGGGAAAAGGTGTTGAAAGCAGGGTGGGAGAGGATTAGCAGGTTGAGGACTAGCCTTTACAGGAGAGCGAGCCAGGGGTAGGGAAGAGGTTGACAGCCCACAAACGTTACTGCAAGGAGGAGGGAAATGACTGTGCGGCATGTTTCGCCACATCAGTTGCTTCAGAAATCAGTACTGAAGGGAAAAAGAGCTCAGCTAATGGAGAGAGCAACACTGATGCCATGACCAAAGGCTGACGGGCATGCCACACTTAACATGCCTTTGTGTCAGAGGCAGCAGGAGGATCACAGATTTGGCTGGCACTTGGGATGTGGGGGCTGTAGGCAAAGTGTGGGACTCCACATCTAAGCATTCAGGATGTATCTGGCACAAAAGCCTAAAAACAGTTAAAGGGCTTCATTTGGCTCCTTTATTCTTGCAGGTAGGAATAAAAATGAAAACTCATCCAAGCCCTGAAGTTACCTGGCGACTCTGATCAGCAGTTGAGATGTCAATGTGATGTGCTCCACATAAAGGCAACACAAAGGTGAGCCCTGCCCAGAGAACTGAAATGCATGTATGATGGGCAAGATAAAATGCTGATATAATGCAGAGGAGGAAGACACAAGGTAAGAATAACATGAATATGACAAGATCATGACAGTAGTTTCAACACACTAAGACTAGCTCTTTCAACAGATAACCAGTGGCTCAGTTGAACTTTGGGAAGCAGTTTGGAGGACAGTGAGGATGCCAGAGGGGTCCTCTTGCAAAGCTTAATAAACGAGCTCCTTTGAAATCCTGACAGCAGCAACATTATAACTATTCCTGGCTGTGGTGAGGGGCCTCTTGAGATCTTGCAGTGCTGGAGACCTGGGAAGGGATAGAAACTGAGTATTAATACTCTCTACTCCTGGCTCAAAATGACTGACAGTGTTTCTGGATAATTTATTTAACTTCGGATTTCCCCTTTGAAAAAGTGGGTTTTGTACAACTTGTTTCCTTGCAAAACTCCTTGGGATGCTGGTAAATTTGACCTTCCTCAATACTGTGACAGCACTGGGTGAGACCCAGAGAAGGAATTGGGTGAAACCAGCTGGAAAGTGACACAGGATTTGAATGAGATTAGAACAGAATGGGTGATAGTTTAGGGGACCACATATGGCAGGGGAGGTTGATGTAAGTGAACTCAGAAGCAACAGGTAAAACACTGTAATTTGTGCACAGCATGGAGTGTTGTGGCTGTAGCAGGTCTCATACTGCTGCCTGGCAGAGCAGCTGCTGCCTGCTCTCTCCTCTCACTCACCTCTCTTCTGCCTCAGCCCTTGCCCCTGCTTCTCTTCAGCAGTTTTCTTCTTTCTATCATTTGCCTTTCTGGTGCATTCTCATGCTTCACTGCCCATGGCCCAAGTGCCAGCTCGCTGGGGCAAGATGAGGTTTGCTGCTGAGGCCACCCACAATTCACACACCACCAAGGTGTCCAACAGCTACAGACCTTTCAGAAACTCAAACCCTGTTTTCAGAATTGTGGCCCAGTTTTGCTGTGGGTTAGAGGGTTCCTATAGAAGACAAGAGAGAAGTTCCTAAATCTGCCTTCTCACAAGCATAACCAGCACGTTGCTGCCAGCACCTGCAGCTCAGCAGCCAGCTACCACCTTGATGCACAACACAGCTGTCAGCTTTGCACTGCCAGCAAGGACCCCTCCAGTTCTGCTTGCACCTTGCTCAGTTTTGCTGAGCTCTCCCTTGAGCCTCACGGGCAGCTGGTGATCCAGAACATAGAGGAGGCAAAATATTGAATTGCTGGGAAAAAGCTACAGAAGTTAGGAGTGAACCTTACCCTTGCTCCATCACCATCACGTTTCAGTACCACTAAGACACAAAGTGACACAGGATTACAGCGAGTGAAGAGAAAGGCGTTTGGACATGGCAGGGTCGGTGCCACTCACTGGGTGTGTTACCTACAGATGTGTAGCCACTGGAGGAAACAAAACTATAAGGAATTGTAAGACTTGCTGGGATAATCTGGATGTGGCTGGGAATGCCCCTGTGCTTCACTCGTGGAAGGGAAGGGTGAGGGTCTCCCGAAGGTGGGGAGGGGGAATGGTGCCTGGAAGCCTAAACCACCGGCCGGGACAGTGTCTGGGCTCGTTTTCTTTCTGGGAATGGTGCTCCCCTGCCGGGACAGGGAAGCGTGAGGCGGGGAGAGGCGGGGAGAGGCGGGTTGCAGGGCGTGCGGACTTCCCGACCGGGAGACAGCGGCCGCCACCCGCTGTGGGACCGGCAGCGGCGGGATCACGTCCCCGCCTCGCCCGCGGCACCGGACCGCGCCGGGGGTGTGCCGGGGGCGGAGCGGGCCGGGCCGGGCCGGGCCGGGCCGCGGTGGGGGC
>NW_024582083.1:7217113-7287919 GCF_017639235.1 Corvus kubaryi
GCGGACAGCGGCCGCGGGAGGCAGCGCGGCCGCGGGGAGGCATGTCCGTGCCCATGTCCGTGCCCGGCGGCGGGCGGTGAGCGGCCATGCCGCGCAGGGCGGAGAGGTGCCTGCAGATCGCCCCGCACTCCCTGGCCATCGTCCTGGACGCCGCGGCCGGGGGGCGGCCGGGGGGCGACGGTGCCGGCGGTGCCGGCGGTGCCGGGGCCGGTGCCTGTGCGGGGCCGGCGGCGGAGCTGGGCCGCCACCGCATCGGCTACGAGATCTTCGCGGACTTCAAGCGGGAGAACATGCAGCACTTCTGGGACCGGCGGGCCACGGCGGCGGTGGCCGAGACCTTCTTCCTGGGCTGGATCGACGAGCAGGTGCTGCTGGTGCAGGGCAAGGAGGAGCACCTGGAGGTGCTGCGGCAGGGCTGGGCGCGCCGCTCCCTCAAGCCCCCCAGCGGCTTCCACATCAAGTGCCTGGGTAGGTGCCGCCGGGCCGGGGCCGGGCCCGCGGAGCTGCCCCGGGGCACTCGCCGCAGGTGCCCGGCGGGCTCAGGGAGCGGGGGCGGAAAGGGGGGCCCTCCTCGCCGCGGGGTTTTAGCTCCCAAAGTGGATGTGCGCGAAAGGGGCGAGCCGGGAAGGGAGCGGTGGCATTACAGGGATGCGGCTAAGTGGGGTTCTCCGGGAGAGCTGCCCGCCACGGCTGTTGGGTCGGTTGGAGAGGTGCGTCCCGCCGTTCCCTTCAGCGGGCGAGGGTGAAAACATAAACTGGAAGTATTGGAATATACTCCCTGGAGGATGAAATGCCCGCTGGCCTCCTACCGGCCGGCTCTGCCCGCAGCGTGCTCCTGGGGCCGCTTGGCTCGGGAGTTAAAAGTTGGGTTTAGTATTTCCAGGTGTGCTAAAACAATATTTTATTTTATATTCGGCTCTACTTGCTAGATCAAACTTGTGTCAGTCACAGTGTTACTGTGAAGGTGTCTTCCACAGCGAGAAGTAGTAGGAGGAGATGAGTAACATACGGTTTTTAGTGGTGCAAGGCAGGTGACTTTTGGAGCTGTAAACGGCAAGTCTGTTATGCCGTGGTGGGCTGAAGGTTCAAGTTACAGTGTGATTCCCTGAGGGGAATCCCATCAGTGTGCACTGGCCTAGGACAAAGCACACCTCATCCTGAATTTTCTTTAGGAAATGAAAAAATCCTAGCATGGAGAGCACAAATGTTTCAGCACTTATTTTGACATGAAAAACACCAAACAAAGCCAAAAAAGCAACCCAACCCCTCCACCACCCCCAAACCCTAAGGTATAAAGCTGTGGCTATTTGGTGGGTATAGTGGCAAGTTGTGAAGAACAACGGAGCAGAAGTTTTTCTTAGGATTTAAGGCAAATCAACATTCATGACAGCTTGAAACATGCAGCTTCTCTTATAGAGAGAAGGAAAATTGTGAGGATTTGCTCTATTGCTGGCTTAATTACTTGCTGTGGCTGCTGCAGTGATGGTGTCTTTTCCTCATGTACACTTTGTATCATCTATGTCCTATGCAGCAGGCACCATGAACAGGTCACAAAGCTAGAGATGCTCTCCCTGTGCTGGGAGTTTCAGACCCTTAGAACAGGATGCTTTCATGCATTTCTTTTTTTTAAAAATTAGTTGAGTAAGGTTCCCGAAAAGAATGGAACATGAATATTCGAGGTTTCCCAGTGTCCTGTTTTTAATCTGGCTTTTGAATGTTTTTAGCTGCCTTCACCCTTTTGAACAAGCAATTCAGAGTCCTATAATTTCTAGTTATTAGCAGTCTTGTCTCTTGCAGAGTTGTCAGACACTTGTCTGTCACTCACTATTTCCCTATCAGACTTACTTGAATGTTACCATTTTTTTCTGTGCTGAGAGGGAGGGTCAAGACAAGTTGCCTTGTTAAAAATGAATGGATGGACCTTTTTTCCTCATAATAGCAAATTCTCCTCTGAACCTCAGATGACAAGACAGTATTGCAGAGCAGGTGTTTAATCCTATTCTGTGATAGAAAAGTTTTTTGTGGTCCACCACTATTTGGAGAAGGTAAGAAATCTCTTAGGCAGTGGTTAGTGCTAGCTGCTCAGCCTACCTCATCTGGGCTTTTTGGCTGCAGTTGGACGAAGGATGAAGAGCTTTTGAATTGGCCTTGTCACCTGACAGAGTGTCAGGGTCAGTGTTTGATTTTTGGGGTGTTCCTGGACCTTGCTTATTGGGTGGCATTCCTCAGCCTGCTGCCCAGGAGGGCTGTGGAAAGGTGCATAGTGACCTTGACTTGACTAAAGCCACCCAAGGAATGTAAACAAGTCTTTGTGGCCTATCTTAAAATATGGAAACAAAACTTTTGCTAGAAGTTCACGTTAATAAGTAAGCTCACTGATGTGCAAATAATATGCATTCCTTTGGGGGGTTATCTTTGCTGCAAATTTACAAAAGACTGGAGCCAGTGTTTCATTTGACTTTAAAAATAGCAAATGCCTCTCAGCATTTGATTAAAGGCTATGACAGAAGAGCAGGGACCCGTTGGAGTCTTGCCTGTTGTGTAGCCTTAGCTGTGCTAAATATGATGGGAGGAACTGATTGATTTTTATTTTTTCCATTGTTTTTTTTTCCACTCCCAGACTGATAATTCAGGTCTTGTATCTAAGTAGATTCAACTTGCACTTACTGTAAAGTTAGGTAGCTAAAGAATTGTCAAAATAATGGCCTTGGCCTGTAGGCGTGAGCATCTGCTTAAATGCATGTAATTGTATTTTCAACATAACTAGGTACCTAATGTGTAAATGGCTGTGACTTACTGAGGAACTCTCTCACACTTTATTATCTACTTCGTTTCATTATGGCAGCGAACAACATACAGACAAAAAGCAAAAGCCCCAATGCTTTTCAGCTTTAAAAAAAAAGGTGGTTGGTATCTTAGGCTGATAGGAAAACCTGCCTGCTGGGAGTTGCAGAATAGTAATATTTTACTCCTGTTAATAAATAACTGGTGGGGTCAAGGGGAAAAAGTGGCACAGTGTTTTTGATGAAGGTGACGCTGCTATTTTCTCTTGCTCTGGCCAATCTGGTAGTCCCCATACTGTGGTGGTAATAGGGGTTGCCATGGCTGGGCAATGGGGGAGGGGGTGCATGGGGGACTGACCCAGGGGTTCTTTCTGTGCACCCCAGGGCTGTTGGAATATCTGGACACTGCTGTGATAGGTTGTTGAGTTGGTTCTTGTCTCATTTCTTGGCTGGCTGTCTCTTTGCAGATAGGTGGGGGCAGATTTCTGCCTCACCTGCGCCTGGAGTCCAGCTGGGATGACCAGCTGCCTGCCCCAAGGTGGTGTGGGGGGAGCATGCCAACCTCCTGCTGCTGTCTAGCATGGGACAAGGGACAGAAAGGTCTCCTCAGCTGCACAACCTCCATGCACAGGTAGCTGAGAGCCTTGGACAACACTTCCCTTCCCCTATATTGTTAAGTATTAACATGACCCAGAAATCACAACTGCAGCCTGACTTTCAAACCTCTGCTGATGTTGCTGGTATTTCTCGTTCATTGTGGTCCAGAGCCTTGGCTCTGATGGGTTGTGATGGCTGTGGAGATAATAACTGGAGGAAAAAGTAGCTGGTGAGGAGGAGGAAATACTAAACCTCTGGTGTGCATAGCATGTTTTCTGCTGCTGGAATTGTAAAATGTAAACCAGGAGAGACTCATTGCTGGATAGTCTTTCCACATTTAAGTTACCCTGGCTTGATAATGAAAAGTTCATGAAAGTATAATCTGTAGTTAACAGGGACTGGACAGTCCTATGGTGCTCAGTGCAGGTGTACCTGAGCCACAAAGTGAATGGATTAAAATTCACATGAGATTCCAGTGTCTGAAGATCTGAATTATAAAATTAGACCTTACAATTTAATACAGCAGGAATATGAAGCACATGAGAAATTTGCTTATAGCACTGACATCTTAGGGCTGAAGGGTATGGGGGATGAAGTGATTCATGTGTGACTTTTAAACTTACTCCTCTGGCAGTTTTCTTAAGCTAAATGGTTACGCCATAAAAGCTTGCTCAGTGACCAGTTTTGCAGTGATCAAAGTTATTTGGATATTAGGAAATTAGGGTGTATCGAGGTTTTTAAGTTGGCTGAAGGAGAAATTTTGGGAAACATAAGCAGTCTTTGAATAAACAAAATCCCCGAACCAGCACTTGCTTAATATGTTGATTTAGGGGGTCAAGGAAGCCTCATGCAAATCTATAGGTCCAGTGATGAAATTCATTGTCTTCGGAAGCTCTCTTGTAACTTTGTAAGGCTTTTGCAACTTAAGTCTTTAATGAGCGTTAGTATTTTAATAAGGTTTCTTTTTTTGACACACCTTCCACTTGCACTCACTAGTATTTGTCATCCTGGAAGCTGATTTCTTTTTTCCCTTTCTGTGCAAGCTCTTCTGTGCAAGGTGCTGTCAGCGCAGGAGGATGTTCCACCTCATTTTCATGTCTTCATCGCCTCTTGTGTTCCCAGATGAGACTTCCTTCTGTGTCTCTTGCACTTGATTTCTGTGTCACGGACAATGGGCATCTTTGAGAGGTTTTCATATGCTTCACAGAAGGGCCATGCCCTTTTGTAGAGATTGCTTGAAAAGAAGTGACCAAACTTTATAATAACCCTTTGGCCATGCCCAGAGCAATTTCTCCAATTAGAAGCTGATGTTCAGATGGAGTTTTTAAGAAATGTATGTGCAATAATTAAACTAACTAGCAGGAGTTATAATTCAGCAAAGTCGGCAGGTCCGGGCTGTTGTGCATTGTTCCTGCTTGGCCAGGCGTAGGGGGGAAACTTTTTTTGCCGCGCTGGGAGTTGGAGCTAAGTGCTCCCTTTCTTTTCTCTCCCTTCCATATCCTCTCATGCCACCAAAAAATTAAATTAACACCCCACCAGTTTAGGTTTGGTAATTTTCACAGTAAATTTTTCAGTCATTAGTGGATGATTATGGTGTAGACTGTTGGACATTAAATGTTATTCATCTATAGACATTTATAAAACATAAGTTCCTTTTTTTCCTCCCAATTATCTCCTCTGTATAATGAAAATTTCTTTTCAGTGAGGGAGCATTAGGTTTCATAGTAATAAAACCTCCGATGACTTTACCACACACTCAACTACACCTTTTGTATGCCTTGTGGTATTACCATGGGAACTTAAGTGGATTTAAATGACAATATTTTTCTTCTCCTTCTCTACCACTCCAACCTAGAGCCAGTTATAGATTCACTAAGCACTTTTTATATCTGTGAGGTGGTTATTGCAGCCTGAAAAAAAAAAGGGTAAAATTAAGCTTATGGCTAGGCTGAAGTGCTTATGAATTTACTCCCAACTCTGAGTAAAGAACTTCACTGCTCACAAGTGTTGGGTTGGGCCTTAAATGTAATTTGTAAAAGCAGCTTTCAGAGGCTGGGGAGAGAGAGACAAGAGCTAAATGAGTATGGACTGCATATAAAGTGCCTGATTTCTCAGTATGTGGTTTGTGCTTGTGTTGTGGGAATGAAGTCTTAGAGTCAGAATTGCTTTCTGCTCTTTAAAGAAAATTGTGGATGGCCTGCAAGGCTAGTGCTAGTCATCAAAAACATATTGTGAAAGTAAAAAAACACAAAGGAAGGAAAGATATGGCCTATTGAATTTCATTTTTTCACTCAAAGCAACTTCTCTTGAACAAGCAAAGTCAAATACACAGATCTGTGGTATTCATTGTGCAGCTCAAGGGAAGGATTTATAAGGTTAATAGCCAGCTAGTACTGTCTCCCCACCTCCTTCCTCCCCACAAAGAGCACCATTGTATAGGAAAGCATCTTTTCCGGTGGCAAATAAGTCATCCAGCCTTGCAAGTTAAGTGTATGCTCTGTGTGAAAAGCAATGCTGTAAGGGAACCGTGGTGGCCGAGAGCAGCCCTTGGCCATGGTGCTTTGACAAAGCAAGAGCTCTCTCACTCTCTCCAACTCTTTCTTTGTGCATGAGGGTCTGGTCTTTAATTAAATGCTCCTTGTTCCGTTCCTCAAAAGGGCCCTTGTCTTTGCCAGGGAGCAGCACGGTGGGTGTGCACTGCATGAAGCCCTTGTCAGGTGTTATTCCCAGCTCTTAAATGGGCTGCTGGGCTGCCAGCATCATGTGCCACTAGGCCAGTCACTAAATCACCTTTCTGTCTGTCCCACTCTCCTTTTTTACTTAGTCATTTTTGGATTTAAGGAGACTGAGGTGAATGAGGTGTCCAGGGGCCATGCAATGGATAACCTCCATCCTGCCTGCTCATTTTTGCCATTTTGTGGCATGCAAACTTGGTTGTGTTTCCCCTTTTGTCCTGTCTTTGTGATTTGCCAGTAAGAGGCATGTTGTTAAATATTTTACTTATCAAGCTGTAATGATTTTAGTTGACTAAGTGCAGATCCTCTGCGTGTGTTGCCACAGTTTAAAATTCTGCTTTATATGAGTTTTGACTCACAGAATCAAAACTTGGCTTGGGTTGGAAGGGACCTTACCAATAATCTCATTCCAACCCCTGTGCCATGGGCAGGGAACCTTCCACTAGACCAGGTTGCTCAGAGCTCCATCCAACCTGGCTTTAAGTGCTTCCAGGGATGGGGCACCCACAGCTTCTTTTGAGAGCCTGACCCAGCACCTCACTACCCTCACAGTAAAGAATTTTGTCCTGGTATCTACTCTAAACCTACTGTCTTTCAGTTTAAGGCCATTTCCCTTTTCCTATCACTACATGCACTTGTGAAGTCTGTTTCTCAGCTCTCTTGCGTGCCTCCTTTAGGTACTGAAAAGTACTAGAAGGCCTCCCAGAGTCTTCTCATTCTGTCTCCAAAAGAGAGGTGTTCCAGACCCCAAGCCTGGAGAAATGTGCGCAGAGAAAGGCTCTAGGAAGGTCAGCTGTATCTGAAAACACTTCTGTCCCTGGGCTTGACTGGCAGGTTTTTGTTTCAGCTCTTTTGTAAAGGGAATGATAACAAAGTTGGCGCACTCTCCCAGCAATTCTGGTGCTGTTTCCTCGGGCCATGATTTTGGATGGTAAACCTATCCTCCTTTCTGCAGGCCAGGAGAATCACAGCTTGTCCCCCAACAGGATGTGCCAAAGCATTACCATGTTCTTGTCTGCATTTGAGACATCCTTTTGGAGAGTGTAGCAGAAAAGGTGCAACCCAGACGGACTGGGTGTCCTCCAAAACTCCTGGCATCAAATGCTGCCTCCTAAACAACATCACTCCGTCCCTTGGCTACAGCAAACATGATAGGCAGGCTTCTCTTTTCTTTTAGTAGTCAAGGAAAACCTGAAGTGTTCAAAGAAAATAAAAACTGCAACCAGATGGTGGTTTCCCCTGCAGAAGCTGTGGCTGTGAAATGTGAGGATGGAAGGAACTTCTTAATAGTTTTCTGCAATAACAGAATTTTAACAGGGTTCTGAAAATTCAAGCTGTCTCCAAACTTTTTTCTTTGTTTTAAATACAAAAGCATAAATGTTTTTATTATTTTCTAATGATGTTGACTGCTGGGAATGTTATTGCAGTCTCTGGTTTCCGATATTGAAACTGCTCCCTGGGTGGGCCAAATCTGGAAAGATTTTTAAGGATATTACATTCTTGGAATAAAATCCCTTCACCTAATATGTAAACATGCTTTCTTCTGTCTGCTGTACTTGATCCCTCTATTTATGACCTGGGACTTCACCTGAGAACTGCGATGAGCGGTATCTGAATGTAAAGAATGTACAAACACATATATTTTGATGAAACAAAGCGTTTTCATGTTGATATTTGAGCAGATCTTCATGCCTGCTTTTTTAATTGGGCTCCTGTTCTGAGCCATAATAGCAATTGAGCCCACGTTCAAAGGTCAATAACTACCCAGGGAATCTGAATAGTTGAATTTTTTTTCTGTAGCAGAAAAGCAATAGTGTAACATTACCATCAGCACTTATTAAGCTCTTTTAGGTTTTCTTATGAAAGCAAGTTACTATTCTGTGCACTAAATTAATGCACGGAGTAATGGCTTCTGTAGCGTATTTTCTGGAGCTGGATATACTTCTAATCCATCTAACATGAGACTTTGTTGTTGTTCTTCCACATGAGGACAGGATGGGATACCAAAACAGCAGAAGTTGGAGTAAAACACAGCAGCCTTTTATCTTAACCTTGAATTCCACTATCAGATAATTAATAAAGAGACATGCAGGTGTATCAAAGATTGCTCTTTTAGAAGTGCAAACCAATTCACTTAAACTCTGGGAAACAACTCCAAATTTGGTTCTTTACAAAATCTATATGCTGTGACTGTGGAAAATGCTTCTACCCGAAGAGCTTGGTTTGGGTATATTCCAGAAGCTTTAGTTTTAAAGCAATTTTTGCTAACTGTTAGTGCTTCAGAGGGGACATGTGCTGGCTCATGCATGTCTTCAGAGGAGGACGAGAATGCTGAAGGACCCACGGCTGGCCCCAGTATGGGGAATCCCACTGAGACAGCACAATGGGCTCTTGGATGGTGACCCAATGGCTTTCACAATAACATGGCCTAAAACACAGTGGCCTGCAGGACTGGGCTGGCCATGTGGCAAGCTGATTCCTCCTTCTGGTGTCAGCAGAAGGGGAATAAAGGTATGTGCTGGGGCTGGTCTGTGGCTGAGCAAGTGTCTCCGTTCCTGCACTGGGAGCAGGGCAGTTGCATTTCCATGTCCATCGTCATCAGTGACTGCAGCTCCAGTAACTCCTGCTTATCTGCTGCCTTGCAGTTGCATATTTGCATGTGCTGCAATGTCTTCTCTCACTGGGTGTACAGAGGCTCCTGGGAAGGAGCAGAACTGCAAGGACTGTGTTTTCACTGGAGCTGTAAAACTTGCAATGTATTATTAGCATTAGAACAAGCTGGGTGCTGTGTATTTGAGATTTGGCAGCAGAGTCTTAGGTATTATTGAGGGCTATAAAATGAGTATTTCTTTTTTAAAAATGGAAACTTTTTTTTTTCCTTAAAAAAGCCCTATTGCGAATCTAGCAAAACTTTTAGCTAAAGAAGAAAAATTAAGGTTAACTTTTTCAGATTATAGTTGTATTTTCCACTTTAATGATAATATCCGTGGATATCTTTCTATATGAAAAGAATGTGGAAGAAATAGATTTCTGGATGCAGCAGCCTTTCTCCAGGTCATTGGGAGAAAGACTTAATGGCCTAATAAATATATCATGTCTATTTACCTTGTGTTAACAGTATCCTTGGGTGCATGAGGTTACAGAGTCCTGCTTCTGTGCCAATTGCAAAACAGTTTATTATTTATGTCCCTTTACAAAGAGATCAACTTGATATAAATAGGGTTTATCATTGCCTGTAAATTTATTGTGTTTGAATTCTAATGAAGTAACTGAAGTCCTGTAAGCTCCATGTGATGCTGCAGTGAACTTCTGTATGTTTGGTGGGGCTTTTTTGTAGTTTTGGGAGTGGGGTTTTGGTTTTTTGAGGGAGTTGTTTTTTTGTTTCTGTTTTTTTAATTGCTTTTCTTTTAGGGGAGGTGTTTTACTCTAAGTATTAATGATGCGTTTTTTGGGTATTAGTAGTCCTCAGCCTGCCCTTGAGTCTTCCAGCCACTCTTCAGCATGTGTGGAACTGGACCATGCCCTTGACTCCCACTCCAGCAGACCATCATTAAATGTTTGCTCTCCTGCTTGTGCATACTGCAGGGCTACTGCCCAAACATGTTCTCTTTTCACTGACAGATGAAATAACCTGGCATTAAGAGAAAGCTGAGTATTTTCTTTGGGTTTCCCTGAAGGGCCTCTTTTGTCTCCACCATCTCCACTCAGGGAAACCTGTACATATTGCTAAATCTGAGGCTGCTGTTGAGATGCTCTGGCTTGAGAAGTCAGGAGTAGGTCAGCACCCATGTGAAGATTTCCATCCAGTTGGTGTGCCGGCTGCTCCTGGCAAGGCTTTGCAAGTAGCCCTGTCCAGGGGGGTGGTCTAGGCTGATGTGGGCAATCTTGAGCAGAGGGTGAAACATCCACAGCACTGGGAAGGAGAGTAGAGGAAGGAGGTCCTGGTGGACTGCCCCTTACTCAGTGTTTATATGGCTCAAAGGAGGAGAAAATTATGGACAGCTGGATGAACCTGAACAGATGTTTACAAGTGCCTGATATTACCTGAGTGGCCCTGGTCCTGTTGTGGGAAGTCAGCAACTCACATGGGCTATAGGGATGTCTTAGTTAGTCACATGTTTACAAGGTGGTTTAACCAGGTGAAAACCAGGATTTTAAGGTCTATTTTAAAGCAAATACAGTATCTCACATTGTAGACATTGTTAGCAGAAGGGGTTATTAAAAATAACTAAAAGGGAGAAGGAATTTTCTCACTTTCTTTGTTTCTCAAAGAAATGTTGTGTGCTTAAGCATTCCCTGCTGGAAGTTTAGGGCAATTTTCAGCTGGAATTGCTTCATATAGACATATGTGTGAGAGTGTATATAGTGTTTTAAGTGCTGTATGAACAGAGGTTTTCCATTACTTTGAGTGGTCTTGATTCAACAATGTACAGATACCCACATGTGCTTTTACGTTAAGTCTAGTGGGAGGACTCACATTTTTGAATATAGGCATGTCATATATTCTTGTATTTGCCTGGCTGTTTTTAAGAGATTTGCCAGGGGAATCTCTTCCTGGTTAATTGCAGTGTGGGTCATCTGTGTCTAAACCAGGGGTCCTTTGAGAGTTAAGCTTGGGAATCCAAGATTAGTATTCTTTTCATTTTTATTTTGGTGTGTACAGTACGCTGAGAAATAAATAGCAGAAGACCTTACCCAACTTTTGTAGGTGCCGTCAGGAAAAGTATGAAGAGGAAGTATTAATTAATACTTTGTCAATAGAGATAAAGTCATGAAAAGTAGGCAACTTGACCTACAATCATTCTGATTTCTTTCCTTGGATAGGAATTAGTGGGTATCATCTTGTCATTTTTTATTTATGGCTAAATAAAGGCTTGTAGCCCTTAGTTTATATATTTCTTACTAATTTGTAGCCCTTAGTTTATAGATTTCTTACTAATTCAGGTTCTTTGGTTTTGTTTCCAAGGTATTTTTTTTTATTGTTAATTTGTCTTTGCAAGAGGTGTACATATAGAGCTCCTCAGTGAAGCTGATGCCAAATAGCTGTTGGAAGGTCTGTAGGGACTTGCTTCTTGGCTGCCTTTCAAGTGTGGTATGGCTGTAAAATGTTTTCATGTCAGAATCATGACATCTATCATTGTTCTGCTTTTCTCTGTCAATAACTAGTCTCATTCGGTGACATATTTGTTTTTAAAGGGGGAAAGCAGATTTATCTGTGTGCCAGCACATGAGTCTTTTCAATTTTTCTGCTCAGATAATCACTGGACTTCAGGTTTCAGTGGTTACTTAAATTAATCCCAGTGTTGTGTTCCCAGTCTCTTCAGTGTGTGCGTTGAGAAAAAGGCCAAAACATATCCTGTCTATTGGGAACCACTAGAAACCAATCATCTGGTGAGATGGAAGAAAAGCGAGCTACAGTCTTCAGTGCTGATTTTTGTGATGAGTGACTGGGGTAAAAAGGAACAGAACATTTGACAGAACATTTCCCACTAGTTAGAACAATATTTAACAACTGGGATATGCTATTTCAATTTTTCCTTTCTTTTTATGCTGGGAACACTTTTGCTTGTTGGCTTGCACACCCATTTCCAGTTCCTGAGGACTTGGGTGATTTATGCTGCCTCCTGTCCCTGTGAGTAACAATCCACTAGTGTGATGATCCTTACCTTTCTTTAGTTTGCAGATTGCTGAGTTTCCAGTGAAAATAAAGCAAATGTAAGTGGTGCTTTTTGCTTTTATCTTTTTATGGACCATTTGGAAAAGGGTTGACAGATCACTTGGGGACCTGCAAACCCCAAGTTGAAAACCCCTGACCTCGCCAACCCCAGCATTTTACACCTGAATGTGCAGGTACCTACACAGCTGAAGCTTGTACTCCCCTACCAGTATGCTGCGGACTTACCAAACTTTCCCTTGAAATAATTCACAATTTATTATTTATGACAGCTACCCTGAGCCTCAGCGTTTGCTCTGCAACTTTTCCTCTTCTCCTCTTTTCTTCAAGGACACCTGTGGTGGTAACTTTTGATGGTTGGCACTTTGATGGCTGCAGGCTGGAAAGCTTGTTCCAAACATTGTTCCTTGCCTTGTGTTTGAGAGCACAAGTGTTTTGGAGCCGAGAACTTGGTGGCTTTGTCACACTGATGTGCTGGGCACTGCAGTGCTGAGCTGGGGCTGAAGTCCTTAGGTGCTCTGACAGTGCTAAACCTTATATAATAATACACACATATGAGGTTACTTGTGAATGAGAGGTAATCTGTAAATAGGCAGACAGGCAAAGAATTCTTGCTCAAAACGTGCCGGGATCTGCTTTACCTGTTTTCTAACCACTTGGGCAATAGTAATTATGTTTTGTGGCAGTCCTCAGCCTGCTTCATGAATGAGTTGAGTGCATAAATTTTTTGAAGGTTTTAGTAGAGCTGTTGTGAGTTTGCAATCACAGATACTTAGATATGTGTTTGGCTTGAATCTGGAGCCATAAATGCATAATAGCTCATAAATGGCTATCCTTACTTTATTTGCTCTGGTTGTTAACTAAGAAGATGAGAGCAGGGCCCAATGGGTCAATAGGTGTAGACGAGACATGTCCTACTGTCCCAGTCTGTGGTCTTGCACTCTTGGTATATGACATGTAAACACTACCTGTGATTGCGCAGAAGGGAAATGGAGCCTCTCATGGTTTATATAGTGTTTCTTTCAATCGACTGCAAAATAGTGATTCTTGTGTGACGGTACCTGTATCTTTTAGAAATGTATATGGCTTCTCACAGGTTTGTTCTTTCCTAATTGTGGTAAGAAAAGATGAAATTTGCCCCTGAAGGCAACTCTGCATCTTCTACTGAAGCATGTTTGTCAGTACAGTCCTTTTCAAGTTTGTCAGTAGGTTCTTCTCTCTGTGGCAACGCCCAGAAGTACATCTGTGGAAGTGACCTACTCTTGTCCTGGAAAAGCAGAGGTGGAGAGGAAAGTGGTATGTGATGGGGTATCTTTCTTTTCCCTTCCTGAAACCACAGGTCTCAGTGCTTCTGCAAGATGACTAAGCTTTCTTTCAGCCTTGGGCTCCTTGATTTTTCCTGCATGTGTTTTAGCTGAACATAAATGTATCTGAGCTAGTTTTGAAGTAGCCAGCTCAGGTATGGTTTGCATTCTTCAACTCCAGCAATAATTGTGGTTTTCAGCAGTGTCTAACTCCCCTTGCCACTCAGGGAGCCTGTGATGAGCTGCTGCAGTAAGAGACTTGAGTTCCTAGATTAAAGGCAGCTCGGGCTTATCCAGACCGCAGCGCTGGGATACTGTAACTCTCCTTTACAAACTGAGCTATTGCAGTGAATTCCTCAGGGCTTTTTGCTTCCTGCCTTTTGAATTTCTTTTTCTGTGAACTTAGCAAGTGTGGCTTTTACCTTTATCCATGACTGACCTTTTCTTAATGCTATCTCTCTGCTTAAAAGCTCATGCCAGCATGTAAGCTCTTGTCATTTTCTCCAGCAATGGCTTTGTGCCAGGATCACACCAGTCTGGTAAAGAGCCCCTAACAGTCTGTCCCATCTCAGCTTACCTACCTCACTGCTTACAGCATCATCGTTCTTCTGTTGGCTCTGCTCTACCTGCTTCTACAAAATCCGCCTTCTTCGAAGACATCTTGTCTCTCCTGATGGCTTCAGAAATTTCACTGGCTGAATTTGGTGCTAGCTGGGGCTGAGCCTTCAAAAGCTGGCTCTTGGAATGGATATGGTGATACTATGCTTTGAAGTCAGACCACATGTTTTGTAAAGGGCATGTTTTTGATCCTTAAAACCATGATATGGTTAAGGCAAGGCGAGATGCTGAACAGTGTGGGAAAAATGGGGTTGAGAAGCTGACTGCTGGGAAGTACTAGGATAGATATGGGAAGTGCTTAAGTCGATCTGTGCCAGTGCTGTCCCTAACTGGCCTTTTTCTTTCTGTTTACACTTCTTTGAAGAAGGCACAGGTCCATTTTCAGATGTTTGACTGCAGAACTATAGTCCCTCCTTATACTTAGCAGGAACTGAACTTCCTTCTGTATCTGTACTGCCACAGTGATTTGAGCTGGTGTGGGTCCTCACCAAGGAGGTCACACAGCCTTTGCTTTGACACAGGAGCCCACAATGAGCCATCACAAAGGCAAAAACCTAACCTGGAGTAAGGAGAGAGGAGAAGAGAGTTCAGGATAAATTACTGTGGAGCTGCTGCCTTATCTTCTCTGCATTATAGTCTTCAAACAAATATGTGTGGGATCATAAGGTAATTTTTGTAGGAAGAGACTCCATGTGTCTCTTGTCTGACCTCCTGATTACAGCCGTGACATTGGGTAAGTTGTTCCCATCATCTAACCTGTAATGCCCTGTTGAAGACAGCAGCAGCTAACAGCAGCTCTGGTGGATCTTGTGGATGATTTCCCAAATTCCCGCATGTTTTGCTGTGGACAGGTCCTTTTGGAACTTTGGCTCCTGCCTAACAGGTTCCCCTGGTCTTTCTGCCTCCAGTTGCTCTGTGTAATGGGGGACCCGGGAGCACCCAGTGCTGTCTGGCTGTCTCTTCCACCCACGCTGTTTGGACACCAGCTTTCTTGAGGCAAATGGGATACCTTTTTGAATGCACAGCTCTGAACAAAATTAGGCAGCTGTTGTCTTTAGTGGAAATGTGTTTGTTTAAAAAAAAAAAGTGCAACTCCTTCCCCAGCTTGCCTCAGATATATTTCTGTGTTTTGACAGATCCTTAAGGTGATTGACAGAGCTATAGTTGCCAGCAGCTTTTTATAGGAGCTTTTCTTACCATGCTTGTCTTGAGAAAGACTTTTTTTTTTTGGAACCACTTAATCCGTGGTTTAAACTTTTTTTCAAAGTCCCAGCAATGGCTGCTTTAGGTAATCTTGAAAGATCTTTTGAAATGTCTGGTAAGCCTGCCCTTTCTTTAATTTTAAATGCTGAGAAGTTAAGTTGTAATGACTTGGTGACTGGAAGTTATGGAAAACAAATCAACCAAGTGCTTTTTCTTCCTCTCATAACCTAATTTTCCCACTTCTTTTGTGACTTTTCTGTCTGCAGTTGATCTGCTCCTTGCGCAACCACAGTCTTTTTACTCAGCTCATTAAATCATGTTTTTTATCTGAGTTTAGACTGTCAAACCACTCTTAGACACTGTTTCCTTATCTCCTTACTTTATTCTTACCTGAACTGTGGCAGAAAGCACTTAATGGAGGCTGCAGGCCTTGAAGTTGGTCTCAGAATAGAGTGGAGGAGGAGACATTGACCATTCATGCTTTTTTTTCAGTGTTTCTGCAGTTTGACAGATACCCTTTGGGCTATGAAAATGTGTCATTCATTGACTCACAGGGAACTCATTGTCTGAATAAACGACTTATAAAAAAAAAAAAAGAAAAATACCCTAGATATATATTTTTGCATAGTAATGTAAGTAAACCCACAGAAAATATACAAGGTTTGTGAACATTTTGGCCCATCTGCTACAATTTCTAATACAACAGATCCATTAACCTGCTTCTGGTGAGACTGGCTGTGTTCAGTGTGCCTGGTCAGCAGATCTGGGCATCTGCACCACAGCAGATCTGCAAAGGGACTTGCTAAAGGAAGAAGCAAAGCAGATGGATGACCCTTGTGCTTTTAGAAGCTGTTATTTAAACCCTGTTGGGTTACTGAAAGGGGCAGGCTTGGTAACTATAGACCTTCCCATCCCATCTTACATTTAAGATCCAACTTTTATTTCCATCAGTGGGAATTTCCCAGTGACAGTAGGAGTTAGGTGGTACTTCTAGTGAAATGAGAAATAGAAATGCCTCAAAATAAGAGGAACACAGGAGAAAAAGGATGTATGAAATGTAGACTTTGCATTTTATCTGATTCTTTAATACCCATTTCCTCACTTTTTACCCGATATGGTTTGCTGTTGAATTATTAACAGATCATCCTCTAAGGGTCGAGCCAGGAAATACTTTCTTGGTCCTCAGAAAGGGAGTGCTCTTTCAGAAACAATTTACAGCTTTCAGCATGGTTGAGAAGGTAACATGAATGATGACAGTTTGGTAAAACTATTCTGCAATTGCTGGAGCTAAACTCACCCTGGACTCAGTAAAGAGGGGAGGTCCCACTTCTTACACTTATTCCAGGGTAACTATGAAGGCTACTGCTAAAGTTGAATATTCATGTTAGTTGGTAGCAGAAGTAAATATCCTGCTATTTTTCTATTGTCTTTTGCACAAACTGTAGCTTTCTTTGTGGTTCTCTAAGTGGCTGTTTTTAGTGAATTGTAGAAGGGATGATGGAATAAAATCAAGCAATTCTCTGCTCATGTGTCCTAGTCACTCTGTTTTACACTTAAACAATTGAAAAGTTTATATGTGTAAGCAAAGTTTGCTGCCAACTGAGCAGGATTATAAACCTTTTCCGATGGTGTAATTCATACAAAATATGCTGCCCAAAGCATCTCTAGAAGTTGATATAGTGGCATTTGCAAGCCCAGGCAAATATATACAAGATTTTCTATATTTCTAAATGTAGAATCCAGAGCTGCCTGTCTGGCTAATACATGGGTAAGGGCATGCCTGACTTTATAATATAGGAGTCTGTGTTTTGGCTTTATTAGATGGCACTTTTTTTTTTTTCTTTCTGACTAGCCAGCAGTGTCTGGGCAAGCTATCTCACACTGTTAGCTCCTGACTTCTTGACAGTAAAAGCATCATTCTGTTTCTTCAGAAATTTGCAAAATTTATTGCTGTGCATTGTAATCAAGGAGGAGAAAGTATAGATGTTATGTTAAAAGGATTATTGTTGATGCAGTTTGTATTTCCTTCTTTCAGTCCACTTGCCACTCATTTAAATAACTTCCTTCCCCATGCCATGTTTGTTGGATGTCAGGGTGTCTGTTACTGTTTGTGGTGGTGACCTGGACATCCACACTCCTGGCACTCATGACTAGGAGTTCATGCTGATGACTTGACAATGCAGAGAATGCAGATGCACAACAAACACAATTATAATGTCTTTTTTTGCTTTTAAGAACACGTTTCTTAGGTATATTTAAAGACAAGGGTGTGAATCACTTTCATAACTACAGTTGGCTTCATTTTTTTCTTTGAAGGTCACAGCTTTTCCGCTGCAGGAGTTCTTGCGTATGTATTCTGGCTGACCAGACAACTGGACCAAAGGTTTTTGCTCAACCTTCTTTAGGCAGCAAAGTACTTGGACATTTTCTGTCTAAAGACAGAAACAGAGAACATATTCAAGTTGATAACAAAAAGATAAATAGAATAGAAATAAATAGAACAAAGGCAGGAACTTAAGCTTCCTCTTTGGCTTTTTGAACGTACAGTGTTTTGCCAGTTTGGTTTGAACTTAATATATGCTTGCGTGTTTTTTTCCAATGAACTGATGGTTTAATAAATAGGAAATAAAATGGAAGGTGGTAGAATACCAATTTAAAAAAGCCAGAGAACTAGGAAAAATGCAAGGACAGGTATTCTTGGTTTAGAGAATTATTTTTGCATGTAGCAGCTATATTGTGGAAGCTGATTGAATTGAGTCCTGGGAGAATGAGTGGAGCAATTATGTTTTTCTGTTTGTTTTTTTTTTTTTTTTCTGATGTAAGGATTTGGGAGCATCAAATTAAATTATTAGGAGGTAAGTCTGAAACAAACAAAAGAGATTATTTTCAGAAAACATAATAAAACAATGAATAAGTAATGTTTTAGACTTTTCGTATCCTCCATATCTTACATGAAAGATTTCTCATAAAAAATCCCAAACAACAGAACAGTCTTTCCCTCCCAAACCTGAAAGTTTTTCTCTTCAAAAGTAGATAGATACATTCACAGAAGAAAAATTTGGCATACACAAGAACTTCTTTGTGTGCTGCCAGACCATTCCTGGCTCCCCCTGTGACTAATTTGGAGCTGGCTTTTGTAGCCACAGGTGGCTCCCAGCAGAGCTCATGGGAGGTGTGTGTGAAGATGCTCCTTTTTCTGCTCTGTGTTGTGCCAGTGGCCACCAAGTCTCAAGGGCAAGGGTAAGCACCTGGCCTGCGGTCTCAGAGCCATGAGATTTTGACTTGGCTGAGAGGCGGGCAGTAGGCACTGGAGACAGGGGCCCCTCCTCGATGAAAACCAAAGCATGGGTGCATTGGGCAGAAGATCCCAGCCTGGAAAAGCTGGTTTGAATTCCTATCGTGGGTTGAAGGGGGTCAGTGCACTGGTATGCTGCCTATTATAAAATCTTCCTTCTACTTTTACAGACGCATCATTTTCTTCATCTGATAATTTGCTTCAAGGACCAGAAAAGTGAGTCTAAGGAATTTGCCCCCATTGCTGAAAGAAAAAAAAAAGAAAGAAAAACCTGGGGACCTCCCAGGAGCTCATTATAGAGTTGTAAGGACCTACATGAAGCCAGGGGTTCTTGGTGTCAGGGCCTCCTTACAAAAGGAGATATTTGTTACAGTATTGATTTCAAAATGGGCTGTTTTATTTAAAAATGCTGAGCCTGGAACAAACTGAGTGCAGCACATTAGTGGTTTTTGGGTCCTGATCTCTGCAAATGCCAGAAGAGGAGATGAAATGTCTCTTCGTAGGGGTACTTATAATGACTGTCGTGTTTACTCATGTGAATATCTTCCATAGCGTGACCATGAAGTCCAAATATGTGGAATAACATGCAAATCTAGGGAAGTGTAGAGAATTCTTTTGTTGAATAGCATGAGCAAGACAAGGATAACAGTTCATTAACACTTCCAATAAAAGAAAAAATACTTTATTGTTACCTGTGTGATGTGAAACTATTTGGCAATTAAAAATATACTTGCTGAACTTCTGTGGAATATAGGATCTCACACAGGGTCTCATTTAGGATTTTTGCTCATTTCTGATTGTTGCTTAGGAATTTTTTGGTTTTTGTTTTTTTTTATTTTTCCTACTGGAACAATTCAGCATGGCAAATGACATAGCATGAAACAGTCATAGTGCTCTTTTTCCTATTGGTGTCACTCCTTATGGTTGGGTCAGCCAGTAAGAATGACTTCCTAGTTTTGGCTTGTTGTATAGGGCTATATGCAACAGGTAGTAGGAAGGACAGAAGTAGCTGGGCCCTCTATAAGTAATGTATTTCCACACAGCAAGATGCTCACTTGAGAGAGGCCTTTCTTACACCATCTCATGTGATGGCTTGAGAAGCAGTTACTTGGAAATCTTCCTCTGCCCAAATCTGCTAAAGGACGGGTTGAACGGGATGCGATGAGCTGAAGCAAGAGCTTGTCAGTGGGCTCCTGGGACTTATCTAGAGTAGACACAACCTATAATGGTGTGTCTCCAAAAATTGTTTTGCTTTGCCAGGCCTAGAGAAAAACAGCTGAGCCATGCATATCCAAAATGGCTAGGTATGGTGGAGGCAGAGGAAGGGCTCGCTTCCACAGGTTGGGGAGCAAGGTTCAGCCCATGTCAGGTGTTGGCAATTTGTTGGGGTACTGAGAGGGGAAGCTGAGCATGGGACTGAACTCTTAGTCGCTGTGCTTGTGTGCAAGCCAGGCTGATGACACCTTTAGGAACAAAGCTTGCAGATATTAGTGTGGCAGACCGAGGAGAAGGAAGAAATTTTGGAATGTTTAATCCTTTGCAGTAGTTTTTCCTTGCTGCGGTGGCTTCAGCATTATTGAATATTATTCTAAAAATCTTTACTTTTATCTGCTAGTGTGGCTCAGCCAGGCCAAGTCCTACAGCAGCAAGGCACCTTGTGAAATGCTAGATCCTGGGAGAAATCTTTAAATGCCATGGGTGCTTTGGAATAACCACTCCCTTATGCTTCAATCCGCTGAGCAGTGCATCAAACAGATTTTTGACAGAACATTTATTGCACTGATACCTGCAAACACGAAGTAAGATTGTGTATTAAGGAGGATTTAAGCTGCAGCTGCATGCAAGGGAATCTGGTCTTCAAGCTTTAGAAAACGAAAACTTTCAGAAGCAAATCCTAATACCAGAGCTTAGTCACTTGCATGATCTGGCTGGCCCAGCCAACCAGATTGGTGGCAGAGAGACATCATCACTGTATGGGTTATGTCTGGTGTTAGTGTTATGGAGAACAGAGGGAAGAAAAAGCGGAAAGAAAGAAATTGGGCAGAAATAGTCAAAGTGAAGAGAACAGCTGGGTTATACATTCATTTAGAGAGGAAATCCAATGTAAGTCATCCTGTGGGTCTTATATGTGTATGTGTGTACATTGTGCTCTGGGGGTGGCAGTGTGTCCTGATTGTGGCTGGGGTTTCAGGGCCTTGGCCTTTGTGTAAGCAGGATGTCAAAAAGATTCTCTATCTAGAAGATTTAGAAGTCATTTGTAAGCATAATGTGATATTGAATGTAGAGCATTTATTGATCAAATATGAACAGAATAGGCAAGGAGTGGCTTCTTGAGGAGCTGGATTTTACTGCTGCATTTTGGATTCCCATTCTTCTCTTCTTCCAAACTTTTCTTCCCCATTAAAAAGGCCAGATGAGGTAAGACCTATTAGTGTGGAATCCAGTGGCTTTCCTTGCCATTGTGTAAGGTTGCTTTGCTGCGTATTTTGGAGGATTTATCTCTGTGGTGTTCTGTTGGCATTATGGTACTCGCTCTCCGCTCCTAAAAGAGTGGCAGAATGTTGTAAAATCAGGCCTTTATCTTTGCATTGGGTAAACTTTATTACAGAGCAGCAGTCCAGCAGCCTGCATCTTCACTTGCATTGAACTACATGAATGTACTGGTTTCAGCCTGTCTCTTGCTTCTCTCGTAGGTTGGACTTGATCTTGCAGGTCTTTTCCAACCTGATTGATTCTGTAATGGCTTTGTCCAGCTTATTAGTTGCTTTGTGGAAGTGAAGGTATGTGTGTCTTGCTGGATGACTAGTAAAGCCTAACTCATTTTGCTCTGAGCCATTCCTGGGGTTTATGTTACAAAAGGTAAACCCCTTTGACGCAGTGCAGCACAGAGGGGTCAGCTATTAGGGGTGTAATTATCTTGGTGAAGAATGCAGGGTGGTTAAGTGCTGCTGTCAAGCTGGGCTGTGCTTTAGACCTATTTGACAGGTAAAGAAGGCTAAGAAATAGCTGTATTTTTATCCCATGACCTTGTTTAAAGGTGATACAGGACTTTACTCCTCCTGCTTTTTCTCTCCTGCAAAATACACATACTTTGTTTAAGTGCTGAACCTACAGTCCTGTGAGCAGTTTCACCTTGACAAGGAATGCTTGATGTAATCTTCTGAAATTAGGCACGTAGGTGTGTTGTGCTTGTTAGCCTGCTAGTGGCCGTTTAGCTATTTTATCTCAGTTATAATTAAAAGAGTGTTACCAGGAAAGGAGGAAGAGGAGATTCCTGAAGCTGAAGCCAGATCCAAGGTGGGATGTGTTTGGGCCTGTGGATGGGAAGTGTCTGACAAAAATGTGCCTGTAAGTGTCTTCTACCTATCAGACTACTTTATACTGAAAAAAAAAGGTTTTTGGTTCCAAAACATTCAATTTACACTGTTATTTGAAGAGGTTTCTTGCCCCTTGGTGCAAACTTCTGAATAACTCTCCGCAAGTCACCCCCATCAATGCACGGGGTGTTTCGGTCAAAATTAGATCAAGCATTTTCCTTCTATAAAATTATTTATTTTCCCATACAGAGAAGTGACAAGGTGCATGGAATTTAAATGTGACCTGTGAAGCATATCTACTTGAAGTATTTCGTTTTAGGATCTCACACAGACTATATTATTCGTTGTGAGTTGTGACTGACTCTTCAGGCCTCAGGGAAACAAGCTGTGTTTTTGTTTCAATCTTCTTCATCTACAAAACGAAAATAAAGTTGAAGATCTTGTTGCATGTCCTTCTACTGTTATGGCATTCCCTTGGAGTGAATTTGACAGGGAGGTTGACGGAAAGCTCTTGAAAATGGCTGGTGTCCTCTGGCTCACTGTTTATACAACCCTGGAAGAACTGTGGGTAGAGGACACTAAGCCAGTTCAGAATTGCACCAAGACATTGGGAAATCCCTTCTGTCTAAATTAGTGCCTTTGGAATGATGGAAGTTTGTTTGTAGGGGTAAAATGACCACCCCTTTAAAAGTAACTAACTGGTAGTGTCATCAAGGGAGTGGTGTTGTAGCATCCTAAAGTGATGAGGCAATTAAACCAAAGCTGTCCTTGCAGAGAGCGTGCAGAACAGTGCCCTTTGCTGTGCAGAAAAACAGCTTTGTGTTACTTGTGATGGGCCAGATGGGGCCTTGTGCCAGAAATTAATGAGGGTTTAAAGAACCAAATTTTGCTTCTGAATGGGGCAATAATTGTGTAAATGAGATTTTTGAAATGTTTTTAAAATTATTTTAACAAGTGCCAAGTGAATTCTTTTCTTCGATGCAATTGAGGGCTAAGTTGTTTCCGGTAGAAAATGAAACCCTATTTCTTTATGAAGGGGCAAGGGGGCTGGGACAGAGTGAAAAACCCAGAAAGAAGAGCACATCAGCAGGTCTCTGGTGAGGGAGGAAACTAGCTGTAGGTGTTGTTGAGGAAGGGGTGCTGCTTCTCATAACCCAGAGGAAAGGGTGTGAAATGTGGTAATAATTCTAGGAAATAATTGTCATCGTTGTTCTGGCTGGACTGTGCCCTACACAGCAAAGGGAAATAAACATGGATCTCTCTGAATCCTGTCACTGTGCCGGTTTAGCTTCGTGGTGCAATAAGAAAGGAAATTATGAAGTAAAAGGGATCTTGGCAGGCTTTGGTTTTCCTCTGCAGAGGGGTGGGAAGGAGAGCAGAGTTTAATTGTACCCTGTAAAATGTGTATGTTTGTCCTGAAGTATTTCAGGCTCAGGCAGAATAAACTCCTGATTTGTGCCTGTGGGCTATGTCTGTTTGGGGTTCTGATATTAATGATACATAAAAGTTCTGGGTTTTTCCTTTGTCTTCCCTATAGTCTTTCTACTGCACATGAGGAAACTTTTCTCCTTGAACTTTGATTTATCTTCACATCTTTTCTGTCTCAACACCCTTTCTTGGCCAGGTCACTGTGACCTTTTGCCATCTATGTTAGGCTGCTTTGCTTTCAACTCTCTTCCTTTCATATCCCTTGACCCTCACTGACCTCTCTGGCTGTCCTGCTGGCATCTCCTTGGTTCAGTTCTCCCTGCCCCTTTCCTGGGCTGTCCTGCACATTCCTGTTGGCTCTCATTACTCCAGTCCCTTGCCTCCTGTATACCAGCCTGCTCCATGGTCTCGGCTACCCTTTCCATACTGCTCACCTGCTCTCCCTTGTTCATTACTTCCCACTTAGCCTTTCATTGCCTTTCTCTTGACGTTCCTCTCAGTAGCTGGTGGTATGAGCCATCTCCTTACCCTCCCTCCCAAACACCTTTTCCTAATCCCATCACAATTTTTGCCTTTCCTATCCCACTTGGACACACAGCGCGTAGTTGTTCAGTCTCTTGCTCATCCCATGCGTCCAGACTACGCACAAAATCTGCAGCTACAAACTTTCGAGGAAATCTAATTTCGTTTTTACGAGCTCCAACCTTTGCAGGCTATAATTACCTCTTGCCATCATCACTGAGACCTCCTTCCTGCCGGCTCACCTGACGCAGGCACGCACGCATGCACACACGCGTATATACAGCACATCCCTGTTTCCCCCAGCTCTTTGGCCTGTGCAACCATTGGCTCACCCGCACTGGATACTTGCTGTCGCTGCCCCTTGGCACAACTTTCAGCTGCTCCAGGCTCTACCTAATTCTTCTCCTGTCTGCCAGGTATTGTCCCCCGCATTACCCTTCTCCATCAAGCTGGTGAGGAAGGGCTCACTTGTGTGTGTCTGCAGTGTCTTTCTGGGTTGGCTGGGCCTTACTTTTGCTATACTGAAATACCCCCGGTGGTTGCCTCCATTGGATACCTTTATACCTTTGCATGGAGATGCCATTTCTGTAGCATGTCCAGCCCCTCAATGCCCAGCCTCGACACAACTGCTTGATTTTGTTGTTCCCCTTAGTTCTCCTTGTCTTCCCCTCCTGGTCTAAGGCAGGTGAGCACCTTTCTCGAGAAGGGTGCTTCCACATTTTAGTGTAGCCTAGGAAGTAAACAGCATCCTAATCTGGTACTGAAATATTTTTTAACAGCTCTGGTGAACTTATCGCTAGTGTGACATTGCCTGTCAGTGAGGCTAAATTCTTATGCTGATCTTTGTAAGAAAAATTTAAAAAAAACCCAACCACTGCAGAAATTACTTGCAGGGTGTCTGCAAATTTATGGAGGGCATAAAAAACAAGTTTTCATGGAGAAACAGCCTTTTGTCCATGTACCTGCTTCTTCTGCCCCTGAATGCACAGTGAACATTGTCACCACTTGTTTCCTGGGTTAAATGCTCAAAGCATTAAAATACAGAGGAGAAGCCGCCCCTGGATGTGAGATATGAAGTAGTGTTGCTGCATTCACTCTGTTTTGGGCATGCTTGTCTGATTTCAGAGTCATTGGAGCAATCATGGTATGTCCTTTTGTCTTCTCCCTGCTTCTCTCTGGAGGCCCTCTGGCAGGTCTTCAAGGGCAGAACTTGCAATCCAGGATTGCTTGATTCAAGATTTGAGAGCAGAAGCCCAAGGAAATGTAATTTAAACGTACAAAAAATCCCTGCATATCCAGCCATCAGCACATGGCACCCTGGTAAAGGCTTCCCTCTCCTGTCCTTCATCCCTTGGTTCGTTTTCCTCATTTCTTGGTGTACATGAGTTAATCTACTTCAAGCAGTGGGGCAGCAGAACAAAGCAGTTTTCAAAGGGAACAAAGACAGTTTATATCTGGTTTTCATTTCCTTTTTCTTCTATTTGGTAAACTGTACAATATTTAATAACAGAAGACTTGCTGATTCTTGTATATCAGACTCTGAACTATTAAACTATTAAAAGAATCTCTGATTTAGATAAAGAGTAATTAGTGTGCGCAGGATCTTCCTAACACGTGCTGGAGATGTAATCAGGAACCAAGGTGCTCTTAGCGAATTCTTTTTTAAAGTATACTTTAAAGTACCATCTTACCAGGAATGGAAAGAGCCTGTAGTCAAAGGAAAAAAAACCCTCTTGGAAGCTGATAGTTTTGGAAAGATGGGATCAGGTATATGTAGTGTTAGAGATGGTGCTCATTTGCTGGGTTTATCCTTTATTAAATTTTCAGCATTGATCCTCATAACATAGTGTCAGCAGAAACGCAGGCAAAGCTTAAGGGATTACACTGATTAATATGTGGAAGTACATTTTGGGTTTTGTTTGTTGCGTTACAGCTGAAGGAGTCATTTGGGTGCTTTGCTTGGACTCATGCCCTCATCTAACCATATGGTACAGCAGTTGATGGAATGCAGATAATAACTTCATTTTCTTTGCTATTTAGGTTCAAACTTGTGCTAACAGGTCCCCTCCCAAGCTTTGTTTCAACCCACTAGGTGAACCTAGTAGGGAAATTCATCTCTCCATGCCTCAGTTTCCCCATACAGCAAACAGCAATAATAGTAATAATACACTGCTTCTCTTTTAATGTGTTTGGAGTGCACAGATGAAAAGCATCAAATATGAGCTTGCTATTTAATTATTGGGCCTACTACTTGTACTCAATTTGTCTGACAATGCACTGGGAGCACCCATGTTTGGGAAAACTGGACTTCCCCTATCTGTCTGGGCAGTGCTGCCAGCCTGCCCAGTTGGGCTGTGACCTACAGCATGGCAAATACAACTGGCATTAGCCAGCTGGCCACTTCAAAAGGTGAGGGGGAGAAGGGAATGAAAATTCAAACCTGAATAAAGCAACCTTTTTCTCTTCTGACCAGGGAGCCTGGATACACAGGTAATTTCAAGCTGTATTCATATTTCAAAAGAGAAGTGAGTCAAACCAGTTAATCCATGTGAATTGTTGTCATAGGTATGTGGTGAAATCCATATCTGTCAGCCGTGAGCAGTTGCTGTGTGGGGCTGGGTCAAGGCATATTGGTGCCCCTGTTTCCCTGAGTAGTGTGGCAAGCAAGGTCACAGGGTGTGGGAATACTGATTTCTCTTTCCCTAGCAAATCACTGATGAATGACTTTTCAGACCTAGGGTCCTAAGGCACACTCTGTGAGCATGAATAGCATGTTTTTACTACTTTTTACAGGATTAAACTTATCGCAGGAAGAATCTGCTTTTGAGTAGACTTTGAAATTTGGAGGCAGGCTAAACCAGCCCCAGAGGGCTGATAGCAATGTGTGTGCTGTCCAGAGGTGTCCTGGCTTTCTGAAAACAGATATCTAGATAGATAGATAGATAGACATGTAATAGCTAATATAGCTACAATATCTGTACCTATTTTAAATCTCCCATTTAAAAGGAAATGTTTAAACCCTGCAACTAAAACAATAATTTAGAAAAAAGTGTAATATGGAGCAATTATACAAAGAATTGTATTGTGCCGCAGCATTACATCAGTTCTACCAAGCCTATAGGCAAATGCTTATGCCTTGGATTTAAAGAGTATCCAGTGTGTCCTGGTCTCACTGTAGAAACCACATGTAGGAGGAGACATTGCAAGACCTGTTGTCATTAGTGGTTCCTCAGTCTCCTGACTCTAAGGCTGCTCCACCTGAAAGCAACAGGCAATCAATGATGTTATTTTAAGGGGTGTTGGAGCTGATCTTCAAAGTCATATGACTTTTTTAATGTTTTCAAGGAAAAACCTGACTGCAGAGTCACATGTTACTCCATGAAAATTTTGGGGAGATAGCAGTGGTCCAAAAGTTTTTCACAGATACAAATATAAGCACACAGGTAAAATGAATATTAAGTGTAAGTGGTTCTTTGTGCCCCTGAATTTAAAAGCAAATAAATATTTGATTTCATAGTTTTTATCCAGTTTCTGCCAATAGCAGTATCTCCCAGTAACAAAGTTAAGTCCTCCAGACAGAATGAAAAACACAGACTTCTCTTTTAAGCAGCTGAAATAGAAATTTTTTTATGTGATCTGAAAAAAGTCTCACTATTGGAGCATTCCAGGTGTCTGTGAGCTAGTTTCAGCCTAGCAATTTTCCTGTGTAGGGTGACCTACCTGACATATTGTTTGCTTTTCCCCTTCTGCTTTTTTCCTTTTCCAGTTTCGTTACTGTTTCTCCTGTTTTGTGGAGACGATGCTAATTATATCTTCTCTCTGTGTGTAAGCCACCATCTTCCCTCCATAGAGCTGTTGTCTCTCCCATTGACCACCACAGCTTTTATGTGAAATGGAAGTTATTAAATGTAAATGGTGTCTCAACAGGAATTGAAAGTTTAAGTACATACAATGAAATTGGTTTAGCTGTAAAAGAACGTGAGGGCAGTGACCCTGTATTTGGTTTTATGCCATAAGCAATTGCTTTTTTATCTGAATGCCTGAATAACTTAGATTCTGCATGTGGTGTGCAGATACCTAGGTTTTGAGAATTATTTGTGCACCAAGTAGTTCATGATTATCGTGAAGTTTTTACAGGAATGGTGTTAGAACATCTTGCACTAACTTTTCCAAGCACCTAGCCTACATACCGTGATTTTTTTTTTCCACAGTTATGCCTAAAACCCAAACCCAGAACTTGTTTTTAAATACTGCCTAAATATTTTCTTGGTGTGCAAGCTGTCTTACTAATTCTGACTGAAGTCACTGTAGCATTAAATCACAGTGCAAAAAGCCAGAAATATGCAAGATCCAGACCATTAGTTGTACATGGTGAGGGAAGAAAACCCTGCACCATCCCACACTTAAAATATCCCATTCAGCAAGCCCTCAGTTTAATACATGATGTCCTCATTTGTCTTATGTGGGAGACAGTTTACATGCCAAGAACTGGGGAAACTTGCTCTGGTCTATGATTTTGACATTGAAAACCAGAAAATGTCGTTTCTGGTTCCTCTACATATGTTTCTCCCAGTGAAGCGGGTCTGGTGGCGTGACTGGGAAATGGAACTGAACTTCAATCGCTGCACTCCCCAGTTGGTAGGCAGCTCCATGCCTTGCTGTGGTCTAGACCAGATTATCCTTGGCAAATGCTTCCCACTGGTGTTAGCAGTGATGAAGGTGAGCATGTAAGCAAGGCTTACTGATTTCTGCTCTCATTAGTCATGTCACTTAGGTTATTACTGCTGACCTCAGGAGCCCTCCTTTGTTGTCCCTGCCAGCCACCTCCACCTCATCGGAGAGGTATGTTGGGGAAGTTGAAAAACAGTGGGGTAGAGGCAGTCTAGGCATGTACTATTTTTAAAGTTTTTTTCCCTCTGCTTAATACCTTTTCCTATATTTTCCAAAGGTCAGGAACTGCAGAATGCTTGCCGTCAAGCTTGCACTTGCTTTGCTGCTTTTGAAATATGAGCTAATTTTGCCTTTTTCCAGACTTTCTGAATGACTGCAGGTCCTGGAGGTTTGGTGCTTCAGATTACTGAATAACTTACTGCTACTTGTGCTGTATTAATCCTGACTTTTGGTCATGGTTCTGCAGCCTTGTTTCAGTGTCTGCTCTGTTTCTGAGGGTCAGTCATTCAGGAGGCAGCTTTGGTCCTTCTCTGGTAGGAAATGTCTCACATGGCTCTCGGTGATGCCGTTGGGGGCTTGATGTGGCCATCTTGGTATTCCTCTACAGGGAGAGTGAGTGAGGAGGTAGGAATTGGCCTTCTAGCATTTTTGATGGCTTGGAGCTGGTTTAACACACCCCAGCTCTATGCCTTTTCAAGTCCTGAGATCCTGGGAGTGCTGCTGTGGTTGCACACTGAGAGTCCTATGGCATCATGGCAAATACCATATTCTCTGTGAAATGCATACAGTAATGTTTGCAGCTTCTGCCTGATCCCGTCATGACAACTCTGGCAAGCTCTATGATAGCAGCTGTCTGCAAGTAGGTCATGTAACTTGCAGGAAGAAATTCAAATGCCACTGTGAAAAATCTTTTGTAAACCTTGCTGTGTGTCCTTAGCTTGGTTATGTGTGACCTACTCTGGAATTCCAGACCAGAAAAAAGCGTTGAGCTGTTGAGGATGTTAGAAAGAGAGTCTCATGTTAACCCAGGAGTTTTCATGTTTGGGGCTGCCTGTGGCAGCCTTTGAGTAGACCATCACATGGAGGGGCCATCTCTGAGCAGGCTCAGCAAGCTGATGTTGCCAAAGTGTCATTTTGCTGATGTCCATGTGAGCCCTCCTTGGTGACAGCCTCAGGAAGGCCATCCCTAGCAGATTGCTTGTGGTGAGGATGGGTTTTTTGGGTCTGCAGAAATCCAAACTGGGAGTGTGATGGAGTGTAAGCATCTGCCATGGGAATGGATCTGAAGTACAGACTTTGTGTGTGGGTACTGCTATGACCATGACCCTTAAACATTACTGTTTCCCTGCTCTTGGGTGTCATTACCTACCAGGAAACAGGTGGGAAAATTGTCTAGGAAAATTGGACCAGGCTTTTGCAACAGGCCGTTCGGGTTTTGGCAGCTGGAGTGAGAAGGCCAGTTTCCATTGAGCATCTGTTTCAATGTGAAAAATGGCAGGAAATCTGTTTTTTCAATCCTTGTGACACTTGTCTGTGCATTGACTCAAATGCTCCAAATATTTCACAGCTGAGATAATATCAATAACAAAATAATGCTTAATTGCAATGTTGCAAAAATATGAAGCAACATTTTTTTAAAATATTGCCTCCATCCGGAACAGGCATTGCAAAACCAGCACTATGTGTAGCCCTGCATCATGTGAAGTGGTAGCTAGAGAAAGCATTATCCCCTCTCCTCTACCCATTTGTCTTTGCCACCTGCTCCCCTGTTTGGGTATCCCTCACATTTCCCCATAACAAATCTTTCCAGTTCCCTTAATCACAGGAGTGATGCAAGGGAGTTGAAGGGTAGTTAGTGGCAGTCCTGTCCAATTCCCTTTCTCTGCTTAAACGTGCTTTGCCTAACTGGCAGATGGGCAAGACTGTGTGTTCCTGTGGAGACAGGAGTAAGAGCAGCATCAGGAAACTCCTGTGTTATGAAGACTGGTGAAACTTCTCAGGTTCTGCTCTCTACTTGTAGATCAGGACAATTTCAGAGCCCTAACATTTTTGCTGATTGCATAAGATGAAAACTAGGAGTGTGCAGCTTTGAGCCCTTTGTTGTTTCATGTATGGAAGAATAAAGTGGGCCCTGGAGAGCAGGAAGCAGAACACTGGTCACAGGCTTCCTTGCTTCCATCCCTAGAAATACCTCGTTGTGTATTTTTTTACCTCTACTACCCTGGAAGGATCCCTAGCTGCAAGGCTGTGCATGTGTGAGCTGAGCAGAGTGGTGGATGTGACACCACCTGGCTCTGTCCCCAAGTTGTACCAGCTTCCCTCTACCTTCATGATCTCCCATGTGGAAGTCCTGGGCCCAGCTAACCCCTCTGCAAACCAATCAGTTTGGTTTTCCATAGCAAATCACCATGAAATCCTGATGCAATACAGTACACATGGCTGCACAGCTTTATTTCTTCAAGACCAAACCTGGACAGAATTTTGCTTCTTAAGTGTTGAAAACCTGCAAATGGAACTTTTCTTTTTCTTAAATAAATAAAGAAAAAAATTAAAAGCAATTCTAGCTATTTAAAAATCCATGAAACCTTCACATTTTCAAAATGCACAGTGTACAACACAGGTGCACTTCCAGTGTCAAACCTCTTTTGTAGTGAGGAGGTCAGAGCTCTCCTACAGTTTCCAGCAGGGCTGTACCTTTCAGTACACATTTTTTTCCCCCATATTTTTAGATGCTTGAACTGCCCTGGAGCGGAGATGAAAACCACTAAAATGACAACATGACAGAAATACTCCACAAGTGAACAATCTAGGATTTCTTTTTTTTAAATTTTATTTTCCGCTCCTTGACTGACTGTAAAAACAGCTGGAATGAAAAGAATCCAGCTTCATGTTTGGTTGAAAGAAGTCTTTGGGTGTTTCATCAAATAATTGCAGCAGATGAGATTTTTAGCTGGCTGTAGGGCCCTTTGCTGTTCCTGTGCTCCTACTAGTCAGTCTGGATTGACTTCAGAATTTATGGCATGAACTGAAAGAAGAGGCTGATGGCAGAGCCCTCTTGCAGAGGCTGTGGGTGCTTGCTGGGCCTTCCGGTGCCACAACCTTGTCTTCATCCTCCATCACTGGGTGCTAAGCCACCGAGGCACCTGGCAGTGTGGTGATCTGTGTGGCTTGCAAAAGAGAGGCCACTCCTCTCCAAAGAATGAGTTCAGGAGCACTGGCCCTACTAATTTATTTTATTTGGCATTATTAGGAAAAAGACCCAACCCCAAACCCTCTGTTGTCAGGATTTTCTTTAAATAGCCAGTTCCGGAAACAGGAAATTCCTTTACCTCTGGAAACAGGAAACAGGTCTGACTATTACATACTTGTTTTAAATCTTTCAATTATCCCATGCTGCCCCTCACCTCTGACTTTCTGCTGCTCAGCAAAATTCTCTATTTTTGATAAGCTAGTATCTGGGGGTATTGTGCAAAACTCAAGGGTATGTTGCCATGGAGTAAATCAATGTATTTTGTTTTAAAGCTGGCAGGGCTGGTGTTTTCTGTGTCCATCATATTCATGATATGTATGAATGCATGTAGATTTGTTCCCTGTAGTTTGATACAGAGGTGTATGATCTGTTGACTCAATAAAATAAGAAGGAAGAAAAAGAGAATTGGCATTACAGAAGTCAATGAAGGATAAGGTTTTTTTTAAAATTAATAATCAAAGCCTACTGACAAGAAAGGGTATACCAGTGGAACTGCAATACTCTTAGAAATTCAGGGCCAGAAGCGACTTAAAGGTATCTTCTAATCCATCTCCTTGCCCCCAAGAGGGCTAGATGTTTATCTTCAAAACCTCTGATGAGGGTGATTTCACAACCCATCAACAAATCCTATGTTAGGCCTTTACTCTCCATGTTGTCAAAAATTTTTTTCATGATACCCTCAAAAATTATTGGGTGTATAGTAAGGTTTTGTTCTTCTTTGTGCAACAATTGATGTCCATCCTTTTCAAACAGTTACCTGGTCTCAGGTCTCTGTATTCTCAGGATGTATCTGCCACCTGTGTAAACTCTTAAGCATCTGAGTTTTTCCCTATAGATCATGATTCCAAATGTCTTTTGGCTCTAGTTACTTGGTTCTCAGACTCTGTGCCAAATGTGCCTGTCTTTTGTTTGAAAGAGTTATTTCTGAGACTGGGTGAAGTCTCCATCTGAAGCCTTCCAGCTGATGAGCAGAAAGAAATAGCTGCCTTTTGAACTGTGCCTATGATACCCTCCAAGTCTGTGCTTTGGTGGTCCTTGCACAAGCTGTGTGCCATTGATGCCTGACCTGTGTCCAAACCTGTTTGTAACTTCGCTGTTTTGGTGGTACTGCTGCCTCTCTCTTTATTCCATTTTTGTTTCTGTGGAGTCCTCCTTTCTAAGCAGAGCACAGAGCTATTAACTGTTCTGGGAATGTGTTGGCTCTTAAATAATCACAAGCGGAGGCACTGTGCCAAATTTTGGTTTGCAGTAACTGTTTTTTCTGCTTCCAGACCTTGATGTAGCTCCAGAGAACTAAAGGTGTTTACGGATGCATTATGAATTAGCATCCTGGTTGCCAGCCCTTTGTAGCCAGGTCCCAGCTCTGGCTGGGTGCTGTGACGCCTCTTGTGCTGTGAACATGCTTGTGCAGGTGGGAGTCTCTCCATTGATCCATCATGTTTGTGTTCGGATTGTCTCCCTGTCACGGTGCACTGGGTCATTCCCAAAGCATTTTGGTAGCTTCTTGCACACTGGGTGAGATTCATCTTTGCTCACTCCAGCCCTGCTGCTGCCCTCAACACAGAATTCATTACCTCAGCTGTTCCCTCCAAGGCTGGCAGGGCATCAGTGCCTCACAGCCTCTTCCCAAAGCACTTGAAGAAGTGCAGAGCTGCAGGGGTGACAGGGGATCAGCAAGCCTGTGTGATACTGGGAGGTAGAGATCTCTGGAGTCAGAGGGAGGAGGGCTCCCTGGTGCTCCCCAGCACTGCAGCTCACCCTTACAGACCCAGGACATAACATTTGTATCCATATCATGCACTCCCTGTTTGTAACCATAGGTGATGCTCAGCTGACTTCTGTAAGCGTCTCAGAAACAGAGAGGTAGTGGTTAACACCAGTTTAGAAATTAACCTGCTGCCAATAGATGCAGCTACTGATCTCTATACACCCTCCTGGGTAGCCAAGCAGAAAGTAGCTAACCTGGGGAAGTCAATCTTGCACAGTAAGCAAACACCCTGAACTTTAATTCACTTCTGGTCCATGCTTTAAACATCGCATCTCTGCCAGGCACAGTGCACTGCCCTGCTCAGCCCTGCCGTTCACCTGATCCCTGACACTGGTCTGGTCCAGGACACAACTGCTTTTGATCTTAACTTCATTAGCTCTCAGCAAAGGGTAGCTGCTCTTGGCAAAGGATCCTAAAACAGTCGACACATTAGTAATGAATTAAAACAAACCTGAAATAACTCTTTGTTTTAATTCCAGCATAGCGTGTTGAAGCAGTTCAAGTATGCTTTGGCATGCTGAGTAGTAATGGAGATTTTTTTTTTTCCTATGTTGGTTAGTTTGAAAAATAACGACTGATTGCAGCTGAAACAATAAAGACGTGTCTTCCAGATCAACTGTAGTTCTCAAAGAGACTGTTCTGATACCTTCTTGATCTGAATAAGTGTGATGGTTTTACCTTTGAAATATAACTAATGGGTGAAAAAAAAAAGTGATTAGCCATTAGTTGGAGATAAGCTTCCAAGTGATGTCCCCAGAAATGTACGGGAAAAGAACAAGAAATAACTTTTTTTCTTCTCATCCAAAAGGGTAGCGCTATTAATTTTTGTCTTTGTTGAGTTTCTCTGGAGCCTGTCATGGTGTGTATTAGAGTTTACCTGAGGTCAATGGGAGCCTTGCTGGGGATTTCATCATACCTCCATGCAGCTCTGCCATGGTGACAGCTCATCTTTCCAGCTCACTTGGGGAGGAGGCTGGAAATCCTGATTCTGATGCAGAGGAGTGGAATAGCCAGCTAACCAGTCTGGCTGGGTGGTTTTGGTGTCAGCTTCCTGGCTTTCAGAAAGGCAGCTGAATCTGTTTTATTTGGTGTCCCTGAGCTGGGGTGCTGTTTGTGCCAGCATTTGGGTGGCAGCTCTTGACAGTCTCAACTCAAATGTGTGTGCAACTGTAATTTTGCATAGAGGCTGGATTTTGTACTTATACAGCAGTGACTTGCCAGGGCATCGGACCATGTACATGAGCTGGGCTTGGGCTCAGTACTTGCACTGACTGGATGTAGCAGTAGCAGCTCTGCCCAAGGATGTGTCTTGTGACTATAGCAAAGGAGGAGGGCTGCTGTGAGAGTAATCTCCCAGGCTGGCCAGATATGCCTCCTGTGCTTCCTTCACTTGGGACTTGTATTCAGAGCTCATGATATTTATTTGCTGCTGTTCCCATCAACATATACAAAGGTCCTGATCATTCTTGTAGTGTTCCCCAAGTGCTGGGCAATAAGCACAGTCTCTAGGACTGCAGCGTGTGTTTTTCTAATATGACATCTGCCTTCCTGCAAATAATTTACCTGCAGCATATGATCTTATACTCCTGTTGGTATGTGAATCAGAAGACTCTTTTGGTATAAAGCATGCTAGCATTTTGGAGCATGAGTCCTCTTGAAGGCATTAAGTTTTCAAGGAGTTAAGTATGTTCATGTGCATTTCACAGAGAGGTGAGTAAAAAATGGTAAGTAGGTTCCCTCTGCTGCCTTGAAGGAGGGTTGCTTTTATTTTTTGAAATATAGATGGTCTCTACTGTCTGCCTTTCCTTTAAATAAATGCATAGCTGGTAGGTTTGTTGCCTTTTTGTTGGAGAACTAGTGAAACTTGGACCTATGGCTTCACACGTATTTTAAGCATTTTTGTTACTTTCAATAAAATATGAGCGGCACATTGTGTGAAACAGTCAGATGGCTGGGTTTCTGATGGCCAGGGGCCTGGAGCATGTGCTCTGGAAGAAGAGACTGAGGGACAGGGGTTTGTTCAGCCCTGAGAAGATGGCTTTGGAGGAGACCTTACTGCAGCCCACCCGTATCTATGGGGAAGTTAATGAAAAGATGGAGCCAGCTCCAAGGACAAGGATTGCAAACTAGAGTGGGATTTTCTGAGAAAATACTAAGATAAGAAAATCTCCATGAGGAAAATTTTGCATTGATAACTTGCCTAAAGAGGCTCTAGGAGCTCTGTTCTCAGAGGTTTTCAAGGTCCAAGTGAACCAAGACCTGTACAACATCACATGAAGTCAGGGTTGGGCCTACTTTGAGCAGGAAGCTGCAGATTTTCCAAGGTCCCTTCCATCCTGAACATTGTTATTTAGTGACATTACCCATAAACACAGGGCTTGGAAGTGACTGGAATGAAGGGGGGCCTGGGCTTGCATTGCTTTGGTGTTCCACTTCTAAATGGGGTTAAAAAAGTTACTCTAATGTGATTGTGCTAAACTGGGTGTGAGTGGGAAATTCTGTCACAGCAAATGTTTCCACGAGCAATTGACTGTCGCCTGCCTAATTGCATCCCCCGTGGGGGAACACTAGCAGGGCGAGTGGGGTGTTTATCTGTGATGCAGCAAATACAGCTCTGAAGTCATCCAACCCTTCAGCCTCGCTGTTATCCCCATTTTCCAAATTGATGGGTGAATGTGGACATATTGTGTGAGTTGACCCAGATGATGTTGCAAATCCAGGTTTCATTGCAGGAAACTGGAAGAAAAATAAGATTAAAGTTTTCCGTGCTGTCTGGAACTTGCTCACCCCAAGCATGCTGGCCCTCCAGTTGTTGGAGTGTCTCTTCCAGAGGTCAGGAGCTGGGCCCTCCATGGCTGGGCATGGCAAGCCCTCGGCAAGGAGGCTTTCGACCAAAGCTGGTGTCCGGTGGGCGCGGGGCTGGTAGCAGCAGCGTGGGTGGCAGCCGCGGGTCGCTCGGCATCCTCGCCAGCACCGACTGGTTTTGCTGCTGCCTTTTCACCAGCTCCGGCAGCCGATTCTGGGGAGCGGAGCCCACGGGTGTGCGGGTGGGAGAGGTACCCAGTGAAGGCGCTCCCCGTGCGGGTGAGCACGGACGAAGCGCGTGCTGAGGAAGGGCCGGGCGCGGAGCGGGGCCGGGCGCGGAGCGGGGCCGGCGGGAGCCGCTAGAGGCCCCTCCAGGCGCGGCGATGGCCACTGGCACCGCCCCCGCCGCGGCCCCCGGGCTCCGCTCGGCGGGCGGGCGGGGCAGACAGGGTCCCGCAATCGGGTCCGGCCTCTTTAAGGGGTGACGTCGTCTCAGAAGAAGGGAAGAGGGAACGTGATTCTACCCTTCTGTTCCGTTCCTGTGAGACCCCCGCCTGGAGTGCTGCATCCAGCTCTGGGATCCGCAGCACAGTAAAGCCGTGGACATGTTGGAGCGGGTCCAGAGGACGGCCAAGGAAAACGATTGGAGAGCTAGACTACGTCTGTGATGACAGGCTGAGAGAGCTGGGGTTGTTCAGCCTTGAGAACAGAAGGCTCTGGGGAGACCTTTGAGCAGCCTTCTGGTACCTAAAAGGGGCTTATAAGAATTACAGAATAAGCTGAATTGGAAGGGACCCACAAGGATCATCAAGTCCAACTCCTGGCCCTGCACAGGACTATCCCCAAGAATCACACCATGTGCCCGAGAGTATTGTCCAAGGGTTTATTGAACTCTGTCAGGCTTGGTGCTGTGACCACTTCCCAGTACCCTCTGCGTGAAAAACCTTTTTCTAATATCTAACTGAAGAAAGATAGGGACAGACTTTTTAGCAGGACATTTATTGATGGCACAAGTGGTTGTGGTTTTAAACTAAAAGAGGGATTCAGACTGGGTATAAGGAAGTTTTTTACATTGGGGGTGATGAGACATTGGAACAGGTTGCTCTGAGAAGTAGCAGGTGCCCCATTTCTGGAAACATTCGAGGTCAGGCTGGATGGTGCTCTGAGCAACCTGATCTAGTTGAAGATGTCACTGCGCATGGCAGGGGTTTGGACCTTTAAAGGTCCCTTACAACTCAAAACAGTCTATGATTCTGTGATAAGGGAGGCAATGCATTGTGGCCCTCAATTTTTGTGAGATCTTTGGCACCAGTCCCCTTAGTGGATCCCCAGACAAATCCCATAGGAGTTGAGCTGAGCTGAAACAGCATCAATGGGTGCATGTCTGCCCCAGCAGTGGACCAAAGCAGATTCCTTTCCGAATTGGATCTGTGACTCAGCCTCCACAGATCCCATGTTTTGCACCAGTTTCTGCAAGCACCCATCTTTCTGCTGACATACAATGTGAGATTGGCAGAAATGCAAAGTTGAAAGTATTACCTCTTTTTGAAAGTATTACCTCTATTGCCTTTTCAGCTATGGATTATTTTATTCTGCCTCCGCTTGTCATATTCTCTGGGAAATCTGTGCCACTTCAGGTCACTGGTACTTACTTATTCCCTATTTTCTTTTTTGTCCTGCCTCTCCTCTTAGTCATGAGGGTTTTAAGGCAGAAATTACTGGTGGTCTGAAGACTTCAGCTGCATAAATTTATCATATGGATTGTGTTTGGCCAGTGCAAAGTATGTTTGACAGTACTAAGCTAAGTGGCTAAATGCCTTGGTGATTTATAGTCCACTTAGGGCACAAACGTAATTATTCATTCACCTCATCAAAACAAAGAAGTTCAGCATTAATGAGGATAGTTCATCACAGCTGCCCTGACATAGTTTGAGACTCAGGAATCTCAGATGGGCTCTGGGATGGGTGCAGAGAGCAGAGCCTGCACACTTGGTGTGTTCTCAAGCAAGGTGTTGCTGGGTGCTTGCCCTCTCCTTGCAGCCTGCTTCATTGGGCCTTGCAGTAATTTCAAGTGGAAGGGAAGGGAAGTACTTTTTTTCCTAACATTAATACTCCTGGATATATTTTTACAGTTTTTGGGTACTATTCTCTTAAGCGTAGTGTACATAGTATGTGTAATAGCAAGCAATATGCATTTAAAATCTGTCCAAAGCTGTTTTTCTAATGTAAGGTAACCAAACAGTATTGAGGTACTCCTTCACATTCAGAAGCTTTATTGAATTTTTGGCAAACGCTTTTTTGAAAATGGTATATATGTAGTCACTTAAAAAGAAGTGATACGTGATCAACTGATGAAAAAGCATGTTTTATACTGTTTTTCCTTTTTTATGCCTCCAAATGATATCAGGTTTTTTTTTGTTTTTTTTTTTAGTTTAGAGGCATGCCAAATCAGCCTTTTCAGTATAGATGCATTATTTTTATAATCTTAGGTACAACAGCACTAGGAATGTAGTTCTGAGGTGAAACTTGAGCTCCCAAGTTTCTGCCTCGCAGTCAGACTTTGTATTTGCATTTTTAAGCTTGTAAAATCTAGGGAGTTAAACGTTGTGCAAATGGTGCTTCAGCATATTCCAATAACACTCGGGCTGCAATGCCAGTCTACACAGCTCACTCCATCTGCTTGTTTCTTCCCCTCTGCTTTTTTTCCTCTTTATATTGTTTAGGTTTGACTGTGTCTAAACAACAGGCTGGCTTCCTATACACAGTATCTTCTACTATTTTATAGTGTAAATTTAAAGTACAGAGAGGCAGGGAAAATGCTTCAGACATGAGAAGAATGGTGAAAGGGAGGAAAACCCTTCTTGATCCATGACTTCTAAGGGATGAATGAAATATATACTTCCTGGAGGTTTTAACACACCATTTCCCATCTTATGATGGGAGGTCTAGGAGAGAAATTGAACTGCTTATTCATCAATCCATCAGCAGTAACCTGGTTATTTCTTTCCCAATCCCAACTGCTCAGTTCACAGCAGAGGGGTTGCCCTTCCACAGCCTTCTTTGTTTCCTTCTTTGTTTCCTTCTTTGTTTCCTTCTTTGTTTCCTTCTTTGTTTCCTTCTTTGTTTCCTTCTTTGTTTTCCATTTTTTAGGGGTCAGCTTCTGTTTCCACCATATCTCTTCCTTCAAAGCTGCTTTTCACAGAGCTGTCTGTCTTCATTCTCCATCTTGTCTTGCTTTGCAGCTGTCTTGGATGTGCAGCACTCTATGGCTTGTTCCTGCTTGTATGGTTGTGCATCTTGTTCCTGGGAGGGGGAATGGTCACCAGGATCCAGCAAGTGACCTGAAGGAGTCAAACCAGCATGCAGCCTTTTACCAACCAACAGGTGAGCGTGCAGTGTCAAGCCAAGACAGGAGGAATGAAGGGCAGGAGGTGTGATGAAGACAGCCAGGTCAGGGGTAAGGACTGCCAGGTTCCTGCAGTGGTGCTGCCTCCCTGCTCTCAGCTGTGGTCCCATCCTGGGGTGTGGCACTGATGCCTGTCTGACCCTCTGGAGGCTTGTGTCAGCTTCAGTGTAGCAGGCTGAGACATAAACGCACTGAAGGGAAGAAGGAAGACTTTTTGCAAAGTTTCTTATTGATTATATGGCAGCAAGTCAGAGCAGACTTGGCCTGGGGCTCAGCCCTGATATCCCAGTGATCTTTACTTTTTAAAGCACTAGAATAAGAAACATAGAAAAGTGTGCAAGAGAGAACATGACAATCTCCTCTCCCTTTCCATCTCTCTGTCTACCTGTGCTTTTCTTTGGTCCTGGGAATGTTCCTCTTTGACCAAAGAGGGTATAAATTATGGGATTTACTTCTGAGCAGCCCATGGAATAGCCTGGGGCAAAGTCATTCCTAGAAGGTGCTTTCCTCTTCTTAAATGGGTCATTAACGTTTGCAGCTAAATACCGAAGCAGGGAGAGGAGAGAAACAAGTGGGGAAATAGTTTCCTGAAAGGAGGAAGAAAAAGCTGTTATTCATATTCACTCATCAGGATATTCTTAGATGTGCGTGGGAACAGCCTAACAAAAGGAGGGAGCTAGAGAGAGGCAAGCCAGGTGACAGTGATGTGCCTGGGACAGTCCTGAGGGAGTTTGAGCCATGTCATCCTTAGGCAGAGACATGGTAATTCTTCCTGAAGGAGGTTTCTTCTTTATTTCCCATCTTGGTCCCCTTCTTTCAGTACAGGGAACTGTAGGAAGGGAGATGTTTACAGAGAAACTCATCAGTTTTGGTTGCTGCTGTGTGAGTGTTAGTTGTGAAGTTGCTGTTACTCTGGTGAAAGGAGCTCAAGGGAGGCATTGTGATGCAAAGCTGATCTCAGGTTGCTCTCCTGGAGATCCCAGAGTGTTCATCTGCTCCAGTGTGCTCTTCCAGGATGGCAGGATTGTGCCAGTGGAGCAGGGGCAGCTCTTGTCAAAGTGATGGGGAAAATGTGGCTCTCAGAGACCTGGACAAGAACTGTGTGTGTAGTCTGTGGGGAGGAGAACAAGCTCCTGAGGGATCAGGTTTAAGGCAGGTCAGGAGAACAGCAAAGGATTAGAGCTTGCTGCCTCTCTCTGTTCCCTACTGTCAGATAATTTTTGACCCCAGTCAGATTTCTTTCTTACTTTGGATAGGTAATTAACAGCCACTCTTACTCAGTCATTAGGGGAGTGTGTGATTGTATTGCTGAGGTGGGGGGAAAGTTGTAGCTGCAAAGTCTAGCTGGCAGTTCTGCTTTCATCTGTGTGCAGTGTCCAGTGGTACAAGGTCCTAATATCCCTGTAGGTCTTCATTCCCATGGCAGCAGCTGCAGGAGGTGTTGCTATAGACTGTTTGGATGTTGGTTTGGGTTTTTTTTCACCGCTGGCCATCTGAAATGAAAGAGTAATAAAGTAGATTTTAAAGGATGATATGCAAGGCGGGCAGTTTGTGGAAACTGTGAAAATGCTGGCCTTGCTCTGCATGGTTGGCAAGGCTAAGGAAGCTGGGAAGGGTTGTGCTGAACTTCTGTGGCAAGAGAACATGAGCAATTTGATGGTCATCTCTCCAAGCTTTTGTAAAATACTAGATCTTGGATTACAGTGGCAGCATCAGGATTTAAATGCCATGTCTATTATTCTGTAGCTAAAAGGAGGCAAGTGTATTAATAGGTAGCAAGGTTTTGCACCTGCGTAATCAAATTATCCTTCTTTGCCATATTTCACTCCTGTAGATGCTTCTAATAGGTGCTGATGGATCTACTGTGGCATTAGAAAATAACATTTGTGTTGCGGGTTACATTAATTTCCCTGATAAAATGAGGCTACCAGGATGACCCATCTGACTCCTGTGATATTTCTATAAAGAACAAAATTGAGTACTGTTGTTATGATTAGTGTACTAAAAGTATTAGGTTTGTTGTCTTAGCTGTGCTGTGTTTTCTCATTCTCTCTCTCATGCTGATTGCTAATGACAGGCTTTGGCAGGAGCTAGCCTAGGCAGTCCTTCCTGTGATGGGAACCAGATGGATGGTTTTGCTTTGGCTGCCCCTCCCACTGAGCACCAGGAACAGCAGGAGGGAGAGCCCTTTTGCGAGGAGGGGGGAGGCATTTACAGAAAAGTAAATGAATGGCAGAGAACCAGTTCTTGTCTATCCACCACTTCCCTTGAGGCTCCCAGTTTTGCAACTTTCAACCTCACCCTTGGCTTCAACTTCTTGGCTTTCAAGAGACTGTGCTGTATGTTACATTTTCATTACTGGTAAAATTGATGGAAAATCACATTTTATTATGTGAAAAATGCAGTATTCTTGGCTGTCAAAGCTCCATTCAGCTGGAAAAAATCTATGTGAGGCACTCTTTTATATTTCATGTATTTTTGTGCATTGGTTGGAATGAAAAAATAATGAAAGGCTGTATTTTGTCAACTTTTGCATCTGTATGACTGGCAGCACTGACTGATTTGTTTTTTAAATGTATTTATTTCTTGCACTAAGCACTATTATTCTCCACCCTTTCACAATAAATGCAAATAATATGTGGAATGTGCAAATAATATGGGGGAAAGAGAGATGCAAATTATTCAGTCCCTCCAGGTAGGTCTGCAAAGAAACTGGAAATGTGACTGCAGTGTGAAAACGTGCTGTCTTTATACCAGCTGCAGCAATAACAGGGCTACTGTCTGTCTGTGTTTCAGGTTTCTGGGAACACAGCTATTGTATTTTTTAATTTGTTTTTTTCTTCTTCTCTTTTTCCCTTTCCTCTCCTGCTGTGAAACTTTAAATGGGATCTGGGCACTCTGAATATCTGAAGTACATCACTCAGTCCATAAACCTTTCTGCCCCTCGTGGGACCACTGCTGCTCAGGTGTGGTGTGCCCAAACTGCTGAGGCTGTTGGGTTGTGCCCAGGGAATGAGCTAAAACCCTTGATGTTAGGGAGAACAGGTGGATACTGCTCCCGAGATCCAGACTGGAATTTTAGCACGAATCGAGCTTCTCCTCAGGGGAAAAACGTGGCTTCCCTTCCTGCACAGCCATGTGCCAGCTGTCCTGGGGCGTGGGCATGAGTCAGATGGAAGGGAGCCAGACTGATTGGCATTGTGAAATCCCGAAGATCTTGGGATGTCTTTGCAGCAGGAATAGGTTTTCTTCCTGCCTTGCCATTGCCCCTAAGCATGCTCCTGCCTAGGAGAAGTTGTCATGCCACTCTGCACTGCTGAGCAGTGGGGATGTGACCCTGGGTGTCTCAGCCATGCTCCTGAGCACTGTCTGAGCCAGTAAGCTGGGGAGGAGGGTGAGGTGCAGCTGACAGACCCATCCTGCGGCAGCCGGGGCGTGCTCCACGGTTCAGGCATTCCTGTGATTCAGCATCTCCCTGCAAACTGAAAACAGTGTTTTCTTTTATTACAACTTTTTTTAAATGTCAGAATTATCTTCCTACTTAGATCGCTGTAATTACAATTTCAAGTAAAGAGCCTGTGAAAAGAGGTGTCAGGGTGTTCCTTCTCAGCATTGTTTCATTGTTACCATGTGTAAAATTCACTCCCATCCAATAAAGATTTCAGTGTGACACAAATTTTCAGTTATTTTAAATACTAAAAAAGAGATATCTTTATTCTTGCTAGTTCCATATAGATTTTCTATCAATGCAAAAAGAAAAAAAAAAGAGTAAACTATGCAGTAAAAGCTTACAGACAAAGTGGTAGAGGTAAAATCTTACAGAAAGATCTAGAAAATTCCTCTTTGTAACTGAGACATTGTTTATTTCTGCACTTTTAGGCTCCCCACCCTGTGTATGTGTTAGAAGCTCTTCAGTGGGGGATATTAGTCATTATGAGAACCCTGGTCTGGAGACCTTCCTGGCTGGAGGAGGGTACACTGCTGTACTTTTGTAGTTAATTTGCTCCAAAATCCTTGTGAGGGTGCTGAGCTTGTGAGGACTTAGTAGCTGGAGAGTAAATGGTCAGCAGCACATTGGTTTGAGTGCAGTCAAACAGAAGAGGATTCCAGAAGCTCCTGCTCGGAGCAGTGCCAGCTATGAATCAGACAAGGTTGTTCAAGGCTTGATCCAGTTAGGTCAGACTGGAAAGTCTCCAGGGATGTGGCTAGCGCATCCCTGCTGGGAAACCTGTTCCAGGAAACCCTTGGTGTTTTGATGTTTGTTACCACGTGGTACTTAGAACGGTCAGAGGTTAAAATGTAGCACTGTTCTCCCTATAGATGATACTCCTGAGCCTCTTTGTTTAGGAGGCAGTGCCTAGGACACTTCTCCTACATGGTGCTCCATGCCACGAAGAGGTGGGTGCAAGGGATGAGGGCTTGCTTTGTCCTCTTTTGGGAGTAGGCATGGGGCAAGCAAAACCATCCTGCTGATCCAGGGGGTGAAAACCAGTCCAACCCCTTCTATCCCTGGTTTTCCTTGACCTTTTTGCCACAGCCACATATAAGTGATGCAGTAGGAATGGTGGTGCTCCAGGGCTGTCCTCCTTTCTCCCCAGTAAGCGATACATCTGTCCTGGCTGAAATAGTCTGCCCTGGATTGGCAACCTGGTCGCTGCCACTGCGGTTAATAGCAGGGCTGAGCCATGGTGTCTGCTGCTGGCAGAAATAGTTCTCGCTGTTTATGTTCAGACACAGGGCTGGGACATAGGGACATTGTAGCACCTCACTCAGGGCCTGAGATCCCCAGTGTAAGCCTTCAGAGACATGGGCACCTCCTGCAGCTTCAGCTGGGGATAGAAAACCAAGCCTCCCTGGCAGGAGGCAACCCATGAGGTGCCTATTGGACTCCCTGTGCATTTGCATTTTCTAATCTGCTGCCTAAAGCATTATCTTACTTGCTCAGACAAGTCATTCACCCCATCAGGAATGTGTGGGAAAATAACTCAGTCAGGATAACCAGAGGAAAATAAATGGTTGTGTGGTTGGCCATTTGGAGCTGAGCTAGCTTGGGAATTTTTTTTCTTTCAGCAACACCCTGAAAAAAATGTAGTGCGAATGGGTGTGAAATACAGAGAGAGTTTGCTTCCTTCTTGCATAGGCATATATCCAAAAAAAGACAGCAGTAAATATAGAGACATCTACTGCTAGATGCTTTGGTAGAGCTTTAAAGGATCTAAAGGCTCAGTGTGTTTGACTGGTAGGACATTGGATCTTCCCCACTGAAATGAACTTTGAATACAAGGGAAGTCTCTGACACAGCAGAGAGGAGAACCCACAGTGATCACCTGGGGTGTTTTGGTGTGCCGCTCTGTCACCCAGACTCCACTTTGCCGCTTGGTTCTCCATTTGCTTGAAGAGAGGATTCCAGACATAATGTAAGTACAGAGGGGAAAACAATGTCCTATGTTAAGGGCAGCAAAATGAGACTGCAGTGGGTCAGATCCCAAAAGGCACTGATGTTTGTTACTGGGGTGGAGGAAAAAAAATGTGTTCAGGCTACTGCAATTCTGAAAAATGCAGAATTACTTCACTTCTGTGAGATATAAAGTGGATTTCACAGCTACTATGTCTGTTGCCATTTAGGAGACACCAGTGAAAAAGAGCAGGATAATGTCTTCTGCTACAGTAGAAATGCCAGTGTAAAAGATTTACTTCCTAATTAGTAGACATTGCTCTAATGATAGAGATATTTAACAACAAGTTTTTTGTATCATATCAAGCCCTGTATTCTAGAGGTGGCTTTTTCCCTCTGTTGGGTGTTAAAGCAGTTGCATGGATTAATCACACTATAATGCAGCCAAACAGCTCTTGTCCCTGCTTGACCCTGGGAGAAGAGGCTTTTTGGCTTGATACATGTATGAGGAAAATCACATCCAAGTTTTATGAAGTATATTTTGAAAATAAAAGCTGAAGTTTAATTAAAAAAACTAAACAAAACACCTTGTTTTTCCCAGCAAATGAGGTCATGCAGCCTGATTGCCTGGCCCATCTGTTGCTGTTCATAAGTATGTTACATTTTTAAAGGCCAATATTAAATGGTATTATGTAGTTATCTACTTTCTTTTTTTTTTTTTTTTTTTTATGCCTCTTGGCTTGTCAAGCACTGTCATTATGTCAACCACTGTTCTTAAAACAGGATTTTGGTTAAAATAGTATATACCTGCCATCTGGTTGAAAAATGTAAGCTTCCTACACAACTAAGTAGAGTTGAACTACAGTATTAAGAATAGCTCATGTTCTCTTGAAAATAGCAGCTGATGGCAGATTGCAGAAATCAGCCAGTTATCAGTTGTCATTAAGCTATTTGATATCTGACACACATGGAAAGCTATTTATAAATGTGCAGTTATGTTATAGAAGTATTCCTTTTTTTTTTTTTTTTTTCCTCCATCCTTTACTCATTTAAATATGTTGGTTTGACTGGACTGGAAAGCAAAGTCTCCCTTAATATTCACAGAATAGATGTGCTGCAGACTGAAGGTGTGCCAGACTGTTTGTAACATTTCTGTCATCAAAAAGTCATCTGAGAGGGGTATAGAAAGAAATTTGGTGTTCCTGTGCTATAGAGCTGTAGGTGTCTAAAGAAAAATGTCAGCTACAAAGAGCCCAAGAAACAGAAATATGTGGAACTAGCTGGTAAAAGATTGCAAAACTAGAAATTGTAATGGAAAAGATGCATTTTACTTTAATATGTATCTGCATTTCTGCTAGTAGGAGAAAAGAACTCAAGTCTTAGCAGCAACTAAAGCAGAAACACTAAGGGCGTAATTGCTAAGCCTGGGCAAGGCACCAAAGACTCTCAGAAGTCTAGGTTAGTCACTAACATGAAAGCTTAATGCTAACCACTCAGCAACGACTCATGTACAACGCAGGGCAGAGGATGCTGCTGGAGAGGGCACTGAGGCACAGTGATGCTATGACCTGTTCCCTTGTCATACCTTGTAAGGTAACTCGGGATTACAGAAAATAAAGCAGAAACAGCCTGCTAAAAAGAGGGATTAAGAATTATTTTGTGAGTGGAAATGTGAACAAAAAAGCAGTCAAAATAGGATGGGGTGCTTTAAGGCTAATAATTTTATTCAGAGGGAGCGTGAGGAGATGTTATTTTCATGTGGGCTGAGGGCTAGATCCTGATTAATCTGCTGCAATGACGTTGAAATCTTGTGAGCATATCCTGCAAGGTTTTATAAAAAATAAATATATATTACCTATAAATAAAATACAATAAGAAAATAAATTAATATATAATAATATATTAATAATATCTGATTATTCTCACAAATTTTTGATTATATTAGACCAGAAATGTTTTGAGTACAATGAGGAGTTTGTTGACCCCACTGCAAAACCCCCAATCTCTTCTCCTTTATAAGTGTTGACTGGAAAAATTAAGGTCTTTGTTGTTGTGGCTTCAGCACAGTCTTGATCAGGTCTGAAACTCTTGGGTTTGGATCTGAATCCTGTTGCTTTTCAAATGACATCTGAGATTCTGGTTGTGAAAGGTCTCTAGTCATTTTGCTTTTAAAAGTTACTTCACCCATAACCATCCATCCATAATAAAAATGGGTTCACCTCCATAATTATAAGTTTTAGGTTTTACAGTCAACAGAGGTATGTTCTTACAAAAAATTAGGTAGCAAAAGGTGTAGGTCAGAGGTTGTGGTTTGTTTTTTATTCTTTGACTTTTCCTCACCAGAGTATTTGAAAATTTTATGGTGGAGACTAATCACGTCTGCCTTGCTTCAGGCTTTTGCAGACCTTCTTAGGCCATCAAAGCAGCTTCAGCAATCTCAGCGTTTTGGCAACATTGCAACTATCTTGACCATAAAAAGGCTTGTAATTGCAGAGAGCACCTCCCGCAGTGGAAGGTTTGCAGGAATGAGCGGTGCCCAGGAGCGATTGCGGTTCTCCAGCGCTCCTTCCCAGGTGTGTGCACACATGCCAGCTCTCTACGCTTCCCTGCTAACCAAGCCGGTGTTCCCAATGAAAATCTCGCTGGGGAGAAGCCTCCTGCTGGCACACAGGGAAGGCTAGCAGATGAGGCGCGGGCAGACTCCCTACTGAGTGAAAAATGCAGATGTTTGACGGTTCAGGGCAGTTTGACAGAAAGTGTCTCTTCCTCTCCACTTCCCAGACTGCATACAGTTATTTGCAATTCCAAGCTGCTTATTCTCTAATTTAGTAGCTAATGACTCATCTGCCCTGTTGTGCTCCTCCTTCCCTCCCAAGCCACCAGCTCTCCCTGCTTGCTCAGTCTCTCACCAGCCGACTGGAGCAAATCTGCTGCCTGGTTTAGTTCCCTTTGGCTCTGCCTCCACAGGTCATTTCAGCTTCCCTATCCTGGCGAAAGGTTAGTGAAAGCCCATTTATCTGCCTCTCTTTCTTTGATTTGTAATTTTTTCATGTGTTTATCTGCACAGCAGATGGCTAATAAAAAAAACCCCAATCAAATAATCTAAGTGTGTCTTGTGGGGGGTGGTTGGCAGATAAAATTGGGAGGGAGAACAAGCACTCATGGATCAAAAGTAGCTGTGTAGGCAATTTTATTTAAGGACAGAACATGGTATTTTATTTTACTTCTCACATCTGAGGAAAATAATATGTTAAAAACACTGACTATAGTTGAAGAAAACATTTTTAAGTGTATCAGAACTTGTAAAGGTGATCAGGAGTGATCCTTGGTAATTAGGTTTCAATGTGAGAAGCATCCTGGAAGACAAGGACGTTTCTCAAAGGAGCTTAATGGTTTTGCAACTGCATAACAAAGTTTTCCTTTATAGTAGGCAGATGCCAAAAGTACTGGATATGGTGGCATGTTACACCTAGCATTTTTATAAGGAGGTTAGGAAATTGTGTAGCAAAAGGCAGTTGTTTTTTCACATGAGTTCTAAGAATACTGCATGTCCAAGTGAATTCGTTTTGTCAGGTGTAAATGTGAGAACTTACCTCAGCAGTCCCGAAGTACTAAACTTTTCCCAGCAGACGCTTGTCTTGGAAATGAGCTTTCTGCGATGTTGTTCTGCTGTTGTTCTCAGGTTAATTGTTCCAGGTCAAGTCTTCTTGTGAAAGCTTAAGTCATTTTCTCAGCTTCTCGAATTCTGACCTCTTTATGTCAGTGGGGAAGCCATATTTAGGCCACCAGATGCACTGCATTATGAGCATTTGGGGCTTTTCCTTTTTTTAGGGGAAGCAGGAGGTGAGAGAGAGGAACTCTAAAATTGGTTTTGTTTGCAGCAGCACATAACTTGTCTTTGGCTTAAGGGAGTATCTTTTCTTTGACTTGGGAAGTTCTGCTTTTACTGAGAGAGCTAGAAAATGAAAATTTTCTTACCATGGCTTACATTCCTTGAGAAACTTCAGTTGTGTCAGAAAATATGTACTCTGTCTGACCACACAGCCTTTGAAGCAGTGGCATGCAGAAAGGTTCTGGGATTGCCTAAGAAACTGCAAGACTAAGGAGAACTTCCCAGCACCCAGTGTAACCCTCAGGTACTTTGCTGAAGGGCACCAGTTGATAAGGCAGGGAGTTCCAGCTGGGAGCTGCCCAGGAGCACCCTCCAGGCCTTACATTTACTGCTGGGGATGCAGCTCTCTCTTGTTCCTGCTTCCTCACAAAGTAACCACAGCCTTTCCCTATCATCTCATGCTGCTCAAGATTAGAACACGTGTGCTGAAGTTCAGGATCAAGTTCCATAAGCAACATCCAATACAATCTGTCTAATCTGAAAAACTTTTTTATTTAGTTTAGGTTTTTGGTAAGTGTCATGTAGCAGTTGCTGGTGCCAACAGGTATTCTGCATATTCATTACTGAGTATATTGCACAGAAAATTAGTGTTTTGGGTTAAGATCAGGAAAGAAGAAAGAATAACTTTTAAAGTCTGTAAACTTGGCACAAAGCACTCTTGGGGGCAAAAATGGTAGAAACAACATGTGGCCTATCAGGGCAGTATGTTCTGGGATAGTGGCTTTCCCCAATGTAAGAAAGCAGGTATTTAGGGTTGTGTGCATGTAGTGTAGGATGTACATGTAATTAACAGTCTTTCTAGTTTTCTTAAGATACCTTGGGAATTTATGAGCTGAAACCTAAAGTTAAAATTTCTGAGGGCAGCTGCTTTTATCTTAAGAAAAGGCAGGTACTTAATTTCTGCTACAGTCTAAAGTTTTGATGCTCTCCTCCCTGTGGGTTATGATGGACAAAACCTCTTTTGTGGTCTATATATGGACCTTGCTATCTCTGTACCAGAATGTATGTGACAGTTTTCTGTCTCTGTGATCACTGAAGCCCTTTAGGGAAGGATATGTTACTTATGCCTTTTTACAGCTGAGAGCATGACAAAATACATGACCACGTATCACATTTTTACCCGGGACTTCTGCTTCGTACTAGCTACGCAGGTACATGAGGGAAAATACCTGGGCATTCAAGTGAGGGACACTTGAATCTGAGCTGTTGTGCCAGGAAGGGTGTCCTATGGCAATGCACTTGTGGCACTATTGCATCACCTCAGGGGTTCACACATCTTCTCACTGACTGGATATTTTCATAAGAAGGTACAGGGAGAACTGGAAACTAACATGCTTTACCTGAAATTATGCAAGGATCCTTTTTAAATGCTTTCTTTTTGCTGTAGGGGAGACTTGCTTCGTGACTGTGGTTATTATGTGCAAAAATAATGGTTGTGAAGTACTCATTAAACCCTGCTGAAGAGGATGGTTTTGGGGGGGGGGGTGGTTCTCATGGGCTCAGGAGACAATGTGCCCATGTCTTTGTGATCCTGTACTGTTCTGTGTGAAAGAGAGGTATTTCTGCTCTAGATAATATAAAGAATTAACAAGAGGCTTTAGAAGAACAATGTCCTTTGGACTTTTTAAAAATGAAAGTATAATTAAAATGTTTCCTTGACTACAGGCAAGATGCAGGCATTAGAGTGTACAAGTGGTGCATTACGTTACCTTCCCAGGCAGCAAGCAGAAGCCCATGCAGTGTTCTACTTGAGGACTGATTTGAGTTGCCCTTGGATCAAGGTCCTGTCTAGATTAAAGGCTCAAGCTGAGTCGTGTGAAGTACTGCAAAAGCTTGCATACTTTGCTCATGACAAATGTAAAGTTATTTGAATTATTTGGCATCTCAAGTAAAAGCCCTGGGGTTAATACTGTAAAGTTCAGCTGATGCCTGGTAGCTTAATTATGAATTGACTATTGAGAAAAAAGCAGGAGTGTTGGTTTATATGCTGCTGGGTTGGTTTCATTGTGCTGACCACTCCCAGATAAAGCCTTACTTAGCAATGAAATCCAGGTTAGCTTGTTTTAAACAGGTGCAGGCTGAACTCAACCAGCCAACACAGATCTAAAGCAGACCTGCCAAATTCTTGAGGGTTGCCTGATGTGTGATGCTTCTCAGCCCTGATTTAAATAGGTATTTGGCATCACCATCGCTCTACTGCTGTCACCCAGCGGAGATGCTGTGCATTCAGCAGGGCTGCAGGCCGAGCTGGATGGAGTGGCTTGTGACTGTGGAGCAGAACCCCAAGCATCTTGTCTCACTCTGGATCATCAGGGGAACTTGTAGGAGGCAGAAGTGATGGCAGTGATCTTTCCCTTCCTCCACTGTACTGCCTACCATGCTCTTCTTGCTTCAGACAGACCCTACTGGAGCCCCTGGATTTCAAGGGAAAAACATACCAAAAGCTTAGGACTGGGCTATCTGGCACAATGCCGGCTTAGCTTATGGGCAGGAATGAGAGAAATGGGAAGGATGGCTCCCTTGCTTTCCTCCAGGGGGAAGGAAACTGGACAAAGGAAGCCAGCTGGCTGTACTTTCTTTTTCTTGTCACTTTATTCAAAGGAAAAATGAAGGAGAAGCCTGAAACTTGGCCAGTTACATAGATTCCTCAGGCAGAACCAAGCACAGCAATGATATTAACTGTCTGCCTGTACTCAGTCTGTGTAAGATAGAAAAAAGGATGTATGAATTAATTCCTCCTCCTATGGAATATCTCCCTTAACCGGGCTAGAACAGGGATTATCAGTTTGGAAAAAGGTTTCTTGGAACAACTTTACTGCCATAACATCTTCATGCCAGTTTCAGTTCAAGTACAGTGTGGAGACCTTGAATGCTTCATGTCTCATGCAAGATTAGATACCTTACGTTTTCATGTCTTACGTTTTCATGTCTGTGCATGTGTGTGACATGCCTGTTTAATGCAATGTGAATACATGCAAATGACATTTTTTTATGACCTAACTTCCTTGAACAGGTTTTAATCATGATCAACTTGGTTGAATTTGATTTTGAGTAGAATGCTAATAAACTATTTAAAATGCTCAAACTTTGCTTCTGGAAAATATTCTTAGTTCATGAAATGGATCAGAAATAATAGTCTGCTGCAAAAGAATTTCTGTTAATCTTCTTAAAGACAGGAGATAAGATTTCAGAATCAGATTAAATGTTTGTACTCCACATTAGGAGACCTCCTCAGTTCTGTCTGACAATCAATTAATCCTCTTCAGGGTCGCAGTTGCTCCAGTCTGCATTTACCTCTTTCATGTTGTGCATGAAGGACTTTTTATAGACTCTTAATGCACATTTATTTGGAAGTTGAAAATTACATGGGAGGTTTGCCCTTCGCTTATGTTTGTTTGTCTTTGTTTTGTTTCTTTTAGCTGAGAATAGGGAGAGATGGGCACTTCCCACTCCCTTGAGTTTAGTAGGAGTGGCAGGGGCGGTGTGTAGACCACGTCCCACTGAGCTGTTTAGCCGTCATGAGCGTGTCATGAGTAAATCTCATGCTGAGGGTGCCGTACGCTCCCCCCACCCAGCATCTCGACTCACCCAGCATGAATTTCCCACTATGTAAGATGTGGGAGACGAGGTGACAGCTTGCTTGCAGGCAGAACACAGGATACTACATGGGAAGAGAGAATGTAAAAAACACCTGCTCTAAGCGAAGATATTAGCATAATTTATTATTATTTTTAGGAAACAAGGGTAATTAAGGAAATAAATATTTGTCATAGATGCAACGTATCGCGTTGTTGAATATCAGATGATGTCATTGTTCAGTGGTGCTTTGCCTATTACCTCTGTATGCAGCAGAGGGCACTAAGTGGTGCTTAGCTTTTAAAGTACGGGAAAACTGCATTTTTTTTCTTCATTACCCAGATTGCTGCCTTAAGAGTACTTCTCACATGTCTCAGTTACTGACTACTACTTTTTTTGTGTGCCTTTGTCACATTCTTTCCATTTTGTCTTCATAAAATTTAGAGAGACGGCCCATACAAGGGCAATCAGTCAGCAGTTTTACGTTTTGAAAAAAAAAAAATCAAATGTTATGTTATTTTCTGAGTGGATCTGCAGTCATTGCTGTCATTATGATTCCTCATAAGTGTCCAGGCACAATCATGGTGAAACTGGGGAAGACCTAGACAGATCTCTCCTCCTACAATGATGATGTAGGTGAACTCCTAGAAAATCAGGGCTAAAGTCTGAAGAATTTGCCAACCACTGCAAAGTTGGAGACAGAAGTATTTTGATGATTTCAACAGCAGCGATATTTTGCACAGTGACATAACCACTTTCCTCAGTATCAAAATAATCTAAACTTTTCTGGAAGCTGTATGATATAAAAAGTGTGTGTGATGGTTCATTACAAGTTTCATAGCCCTACACTAAAAAGTAGTGTATATCACTACCATCTTTTGAGTACATTCAATTTGCCTGGTTAAAAATTAAATTAAAATAGGGCTATAGTTCATTGCATTTACATACAACATGTCAGGAATGAAAATGTTCTTGGTGGTAAGAGATGAGGAGGTGAACTGCTTCTTCAGTTAAAATAATTTGAGGGGAAACTGGAGGGAGATGGATTTAAAAGGAAAAGGAGGTGATTCTTCATGCCAGAGGGAGGACTTGCAGGACTTCAGATGATGCTGTGAGTGCAAAAAGTTTACATAGGCTGATAGAAAGACTGGGCAAGCCTTTGGCAGAGAGGCCTCACAGAGACTACTCAATAGAGGAATCAGAGGAGGCACAGCAAATCCTTCAAGCTGAAAATGGAAGGAGACAGAGATTCTTATGAGAAGGTGTAAGTGCCACCTTATTCTTCCCTGGCTGTGTGCTGATGGTCTCTTTAGGAGACGAAATACTGGGCTAAGATTGTATTGGGGATTGCTGGGGTGTTTCTTCTATTTTAATGGACTTATAATTCAAATTAAAAAAAAAAAATCAGGCCGTTGAAAGTAGTTCTTGTGCAAATGAATCACAATGTAAAGCAATTTCAGGTGCATGACAGACTACATTCATTGCTTAGCTATTAGACTATAAATCATATTTATTAACCGCCACCTCTGGAAGATTTCTGCTGAATTTATTTCAGATGGCTTTCAAGCCTCACTTAAGAATGTGTTTCTCTAAGTGTTTTCAAATGCTACCTTCTTGTACTTTTTTTGTTGTTGCATAACTTCCTAAAATGGTTTGAACCGAATAATTGCGCTATTTATGTTTCATCCCTGATCTCCCATATTCAGTTGGTTCACTAATAGATCTCCAGTCTGCAGAATGTTAGATCAGTGAGGTGAACAGCTGCTTTCTTTAATGTCTTATCCTGACAACCATGGTATTTGAGCTGATTACAAATGCCATCTACTATTCAAATGACCAAAACATGGAATTCTGGACTAAATTAATGTGCGTTCATTGCACAAGTCCTGTGGCCACAGTAGCGAATCCAGTCTTGCCTTGTAGCAGAAAGGCAGCCAGTCCTGGCAGGGAGTTAACAGCTGCACGTCGCACACGCTGCTGCATCTCTGTCCAGCAGAGCAGTGCCGGTGTCAAAGGCACGGCCCGACACCTTGGAAGGGAGCCTTTCTCTGTCTCAGTGTGCTCTCCCGAACCCTGCCCCGCCGGCTGTCGCTGAGGGGGGAGCCCATCTCACCGCAGCTGCCGCCCGTGCAGGGCTTTGCACAGGAGGACCAGGGGAGCCAGCCTGTCAGCAGGATGGATGTTCCCCTACCCGGGCAGGGCTTCTCTTCCCGCCTCTGCCAGGCAGTGCTGGTGCAGAGCAGGGAAATGCCGGGGGGTACCATGATGCTGTGGATGCTCGGAGCAAGCGGGCACTAGGGGCTGGTGGGTGGTGTGTGCCATATTTTTGCCAGCCTCTGGAGGAACATCTTTTCTCTTGGCTGGGTTTTTCCCTGGGCGGCTGGCCTGCCTGGGCTTGGAGGGAGCTCAAAAGTGCAAGCTTGAGGTTTGATCTGCACTGCTTTAATCATCTCAAACAAGCCAGTCCTGTCCACATGCAAATACTCAGTGTCGAACTGTTTCATCCTTTTGTGTTTCATGTAACAGTTTTGTATTTTTCTCAGTTTGGCAACTTCTGTGTCTTAGGAGAATCAGAAACAATCCCTCTGCCTGGAGTTGGCCCTTTTGCTTATTTGCATATACAATTTCAGATAAGCATCAGTATCTCATATTCTTCTGCTTTCTCATTCTTTCTAGCCCTGAGCAGAAAGTGCCCATGGTGGGCCTGCTGGGATGGCCTAGAGACATGCAAGCATGCCCACTGGGAACTGGGCTGAGGTGGGGCAGAACCAGTTTTCAGATGTAAGCTGATTGCAGCTTGAGCCTGGGGCTGGTGGGGCTTCCTCTGACAGGTGGAAGGTTTTTGTGTGGTATTGAGCTAAGTGAGCAGTCTTCATTCTTCTTCCTGCCTTAAATCACCGCTGTGTTAAAAGTATGTTCCTTTTTTCCCTACGCTGTTCTTCCCCATGTCAAACAAAACAGTTTTATCATGAAGTTGAGCAAAAAAATTTAAATCCATTCAATTATTTTTTTAAAAGGGCATTGTACAGGTACTTTAGCATTAAAGATAAATGAAAGATTGGGATAATTTGTATCTGTGTTTGTCAAAAGCTACCTTGTCCTTCTATTTGTGCTTGTTGGTTTAGGGAAAGCTGATATATAGCCCACAGATAATATATGCGTGAGGAACATGTTTTTGATCTCTTGTTAAGATGTAGGGTGGGCACTAGAAGATGTGAAGACTTTTTGTAACTCTGCTGCCAGCGTGGTGCTGGGTGAGTTCCTGGGACTCTCTGGAGGGCAAGCGGTGTGCTGGAGTGTTCCCCTTTAGGACTCTCGTTGGAGCCTGCTGGGAACTGATTTTCTCCTCCTTTTTTTTTCCCCTGGGATGCTGAAGTCTAGTGAGAGCTAAGTGGTCACTTTTGCAGTTCTGGGACTTTGGACTTCTATGAGAAATAAATTTAAAAATATCATCCTTTTCACTGTGAAAGATGGTACAAATCACCGAACAGCATTTAAAAAGAGAGTGTGCTGTGTTGTGTGCCTCTACCTAACTAGCTGTCGTATCTCCAAGAGCACTGGGAGGCTATTTCAGTTACTTGCATTCCAAGCTACAGAAATGCTGTAAGTAATATATATCTGTTCTATAATTAATAGGCCGTACAGTTGTGTGTGATTAATAAACCCCAGTGACATGACAGCCCAAGTACTTGGAAGTTATTTTTTTTTCTTTTCATTTTAAAATGCAGATGTGAATAGGAAAATGATGGTTAGTGATTTCACATATTTAGGAAAAAGATTTTTTTCCTGGTCTGGATTGAGGTTTTGTTGTATTTCCATTAATGTCTGAAATTTAGTGTTCTTTCTTTGTAGTAGAATGAATAAAGGTACCATGGGGGGAAAAAAAAGTTGTTTCCTCTGTAGACTTTATGTTCCTGTGCAGATGTAAGTATTGCATGTATTTATGGCTGTTAATTTTTATTGAAATAAGAGTTTCATACTCCCCCAGAGTTTTGGGGTTTTTTTTACTTTTAAGAAACACTGCAAGCAAATCCAGGTAGAAAACTAAATGCAGTGCTGAGGGAGATGAAAAGTATATTTTGACTTTCTTTTTTGATTCATGACATATAAACATGCAAAATGTAGGATTGTATTAGTGCACTTAGACCATCTCAGACTATTACATGCTGGCGGAAGGGAGGCAAATGCCACAGTTTAAGCAGATGGTGTTCATGAGTCTGTCTGTGTAGCACTTCCTACACCATGGAGTGGGTGGAACGATGGAAGTAGACTTCTCTGCACTGTCACAAAGGCTCAGATGCTGCACCAGATACAGCACCAGGCTGTCTTGCACCAGATGTTGGTGGGTCAGATGGGAACATCCTGCTTGGAGTTCAGCTTTCTTTCACTGTACCTGATTCCTTCTTTCCAGTTTCAGTCTCTGGACTGCTGCTGTGGGATCTGCTGTACCTGTGGTTCCACTGAAGTCCTCAGGACTGCAGGGGTATTGTAACAGGAGTTGTTTGGAGCTCAGTGGTTTATTCAAAGGTGCTCCCTTGTGCATCCCCATGGCAATATACCTATGAAGAGAATCTGATCCTTAACCAGCTGATCAATGCAACCATCCTGCACCAATCTTATCAGCACATACTGATCTGCGAGGGTGCCTATACACACATTCTGCATCACATTTACATCCTGGCAATTTGAAGAATCTAGTGAAAAATGTCTTGCTCTACTTTCAGGACTCTTCCAGTATATAAAATGACACTGACTACTTTGAATCATTTACTCACTTTAGTTGTAGTACAAACACAGTGAAACTTCTGCTAGTGGGAAAATAATGCAGAAGCTCTTTGTCCATTGCCTGCTCTTTGCAGGCTAGGAGGTGGTTATCAGTAGCGTTTACAATTGTGAGACTGGTGGTTAACCATAGCTGAGGGCAGCAGCATTACTGTAATTGCTGCTAGAAAATACTTTCTGGTGATTTTCAGGGGGGTTAAATGGTCACACACTGACCCTTCCTGATTTTTAGCAGTTAATTTATTAGCTAAAATATTTAATTCTTTTCCCAACACTGTGTTTTTACGTAATTGGATTTAATGTCCTTAGAAAGGCTGCATTATTTTTCTATGCCCAGAAGATAATGAGAACAATTAAAGTGAAGATAATGAGATCAGTCCTAAAGGGGGGGTGAGATGATCTAAGAAGAATCTGTATTTTCAAGGATGGTTCATTTGACAGGACTCACACACAAATGGTGCCTGTTGCTTCAGGACCATATGATAGTGTTTTTGTCATGCGTCATGCAGGGTTAGCATCGGGGATGCATCAACAGGGAGCAGTGAACAGAGAGAGAGAGGTAGCAGTTCCCGAATAGTGTAAAGGATATAGACAGTAATTACAGACTCACTTCCCTGCCCCCGAGGACCTGGGCACTTCTGTCCTGTCTCCAAGCCAGTGAGCAGGGCAGCTGTAACCCTCTTTTAACCCTTTCTTGATCTGTGGTGTTAGACATACCAGTCATTTAACTCCCTGGCCCTGGGAAGGGTCAAGTGTGACCTTTATCGTTGCAGGAGAGCCCATAATTAGAGGGTAAATGCCCTTGTGTTGTGTGTAGGTAGAAGTATGTACTGTGTATGTAATATATACATAGTATATAATATCACTGCTGCTAACATAAGAGAAGTTACTTTTTTGCATATGTGAGTAAATAAACAAGTTGAGCCCACATAAGTCATCAGACCAAGAGTGATAACTCATTGGCCATCTGTTTCTCTCTGTGACTTTGTTTTTGTTGCTTGCTCGATACAAAAATGTATCCAAACGAAGGAGCTTCAGCTTGCTATCCTCACATAATTCTTTTGTTGCAGATATCCTTGGGAATGATGGGTGTCTATGTTTTTTTTCTGACTGTGAAAATCATGCTATCCAGAAAAAAATTGACTTCAGAAATTCCAGACAAAACATGAACTTATACACGAATTATGAACGTGATTTTTCCAGTTTGTCTGAATAACTATTTTGTTACTGGAGTTATTTAATTTTCATCCAGAATGAGTAAATTTTCAGTAAATGTGAACCCCTACCTTGTGCAGGAATAGCTTGAAACTTGGGTAAACATAATTAATAGGAGCATCAAGTACCTGATAACTTGCCTCCACCACTTGGGAGGTGTTCCTGCTTGTAGTTCTTGTTGTAATTTACACTGCTGTATACATCTTTATAACTGACTCTAAAGCTATGCCTCTGCTTTGAAAAGGGATTGGGCACTTCTTGCCTTTAAAGGTGCATAGTGTCATCTTTTTTTCTTCAAGAAGGCAAAGACAGAATGTTTTCTGAATTTTTTTTTGGTTTTGACCACTGAATTTACTCACAGCTGGTATGCTTAGGTCTCTTAAACATTATTATACGAGCTGAGGTTTCAATTTCTTACCTAATTGTTCCAGAGTGGTGGAATACTGTTATTAGAAGCTGGATATGGTGAAATTTGTGTTTCTAGCCATCTTCTCTTGGACTGAAATCTATTGGTTCTGAAATCACCAAGCTTTGCACTGATTTTCAAGGTGTAGCAATCAGGGAGGATGCAGTTTTCTGAAGTGGTAAAGATAAACAGGACTGTGTTCAGACATCCTCTGAACCAAGATCTTGCCACTTTTGAAATGGCCTTCTCAACAGCACAGTTTGCTAAAAGAGAAATCCATGTTATTTCAGTCACATGTTCAGAGATCAGTGTTCTTGTTTGGTTTAGGTTTTTTTTTTTCCTTTAAATAGGGACAAAATAAAATGTGTTGGAAACTTCTCTGACTGGTAACACAGAAACAAAAAGTAGAACTAAATATTTAAATGGGTTGTTGATAGCATACACTTATGATAAAAATCTTACTTTTATAATGTTAGTGGTATAGGTCTCATTAAAATGGACAAGTCTTATCAGAAATATGTGATTTTAAAAATCCCCAATTACTATTGAGTCACCAACATTCTTTTGCAAGTAATTTGCAATGCGTGGTTGGTTACTTTAGTTGAGCACATAGAGAACTAGGAGTTTCATTTCATACTGAAATATTATCTTTTTTCTCTTGGCTAAACCAGGCTGACTGATGGTAGTTGGTACTACGCGCAGTGTGAGTCAAGGCAAGACTGAACTGTGTCTGTTGAATCATTACTTCTCATTCCTAGGAAGTTCTGTGGATCTGATCTCCTTCAACAATAAATTACCTTCCTACTAGGGTTTCTGTAGGGATGCTTTTTTAGCTGTATGCTTTGCTGAAGCCTAGGTTCATGTTACAACTTCCTAGAGTTTGTTCTTACTTGTTTTATAGGGGTAAGGAGTCCAACAGACAGGCAGAGATCACTATTTATCTTGAGTTGATTCCTGCTGTGAAGAGTGAGGACTGAATGCAAGGAGCATTTTTGGCTGCCAGGGCTGTATCCAGCAGTGCCTGTTCTCCAGATACTTCAAAGGCTTTGTGCTGCTTCACGGCCTAAAGCAGGGAGTCAGGGCAGAGCCTCTGTTTCAGAAGACCCACATCTTCTTTCAAACTGTGGAGAGCCAATACTGCCTGTATGGCTGAATTACTGCGGCATGTTTCTCTGTGTGCTATTTTGGCATCTTATAAAAGATGCCTGTGATCTGTAATCATAGTTTCTGTGCTTGTTTAATCATCGGGGAACAATAATTCTGCTCACCCTCCTTTGCCTTTCATCCTCCTCTATCGCACCTTGCCAAAAGCATGTGATGTTCCTGAGCTTGCTATAACCTTTCAGTCTTTTTTTGTAGCTGGAACATTTCCGTGAACAGGCTTTCTCTCCGGTGAAGGTACCCAAATATTATACTGATGTCTAGAAGCAGAGGACAGCAGCTTGTCAGACATGCATGTAGTCACAGCAGTGGCAGTTTCTGTGAGCTGGGCTACACTAATTTGCAAATAACCCAACATTAAACAGCTTAAATAATTTCAAAGTGCAGCAGCCTGGTTCTTCAGGATCACCAGTGATTTAAGCATGCATTTGCTGCTGGCTGGAGTACTTCCTTCCATTAACCACTTCATCTAGTTGGAGGTTTTAAACTCCTAGTACCTTTCATGACACTGAAGTCCAAAGGCTCCTCAGACTGTGAACATCACTATGACAACCAGTTACTTTTCTCCTCAAGTATGCAATCTGTAAATTCAGACAGGGGTGTTTTTATGGATGTGTGGTGGAACGTCTTGTCAGAAGCTAGTATGGATAGGGCTCATAAGACCTTCTGAGACAAGCAAACCAAACACAAATTCTTCAAAATGAATGTAAAACTAATTTTTTCAGTAAGTTTATGATGCCCAAATGAGAAAGGAGAGACATTGATTGTTCATGGTGAGACAGGGGACAGAATAAGGCTTCTACCATCCTGTTTACCCCCACCGGAATGGAAGTGGACAGGAAAATGTAACCACCTACCCACAGTTTTGAACCACAAAGCTCATTGCTTACAGCTGGGCCCTATGTCAGTGGCAGGGCACCATTGTTTTTGCCTGCTCTCCCACCCTGCAAGCAAGTCTCTGAGTTTAAGGTGACAGTACTTGGCAAAGCTGGTATACTAAACTGACTGCTTTTTTTTCTTCTACCTACACTGAAAATCCCATCCTGTGTAATTACCTGTGTTTGTTGAGAAAAACTGCAGTGGAAAAAAGGCTTGTTAGTTTATGGGATAAGAGGGGATAAAATAGGTTTCTCAATCCCTGTTCCTTTTGTATGCACTAGAATGCTCTTGGCAGAAAGATAGCTGGATTTCTAGGGCAGCGGGGAACCACAGTGGTTTCTATTGCAGTAATTGGGCAGATGCTACAGAAGATGATGCAATACAACCTACATGTTACCTCTATGTAGCTGGGCTTTTGGTAATTGCTGTAGGACCATTTATTAGGTAAATAATTAGTTTTTCCAGAGAAGAAGTAGGATACAATATATATAATTGGAGAGATTTATGAGAGCTAAAAGGTAACAAATGCGTATATTGGTGGCTGTTTACAACACCAATTTGTGTGATTTATTTAATTCCTGAGTTTTATTTCAAAAGCTTCACACAATGCAGGATTGAGAAAATGGTGGCTGGAAGCAAAGCAACTGAGAAATGTTTTTGAAAAGTCTGCATATGATATCCATTCCTTTTGTAAAGAATATTTCCTTTATGACCTCCTCCTGCTTTGTATTTAACATTTCAAAGAACTTTGGGGGACTCTCTGTAGGCTATGTCTTCTCGAAGCCAGTAGCCAAGGATTTAAAGTATTGTCAGTGCTGGCCTGAAGCTCAAAACTGCAGGCGGTTTTAATCTCAGGGTGGGGGGTGGGTGTTTAAACGCAACCTTTTGTGTTCAGATTAGGGAGTGCAGGAGGATAGACTTAAGGGGTGTTAGTGTGAATTTTTCCCTGGCAGTTCAGTAATAGCATCAGGCTTTGGAAATAGATTTTTCCAATTCTTTGTTATTTCAGTAATTATTTCACCACTGTGTGGTGGGTAGAAATCCATAGGGTTTGTGGTTTTTTTTAAGTACCTCAGCAATGACATGGGGATATGGGCAATAAAAAGAAGTACTTGTTTTTATAACTTTTTACTCCTTGGATGACTGTGGGCACTTAAATGCCTTTTCAGATAGTTTCAGATATCATTGTTTCAGTCCTGATGTCTGTGTTTGTTTTGTCTTGGTTCCATCAGCTGGGATAATAGTAAGATCCATCTTTAGGGAGGAAGGAAGACAAAAACAATTTGACACAAGCATCATGCTCTGGCAAATCTGAAACCTGCCAGTTGTGAAGGCAGATTGCCTGATCTACTTTACACTGTCTGAGAGATGGAAAGGTTACTAAACATCTCCCCCATTAAGAAAAAGATCAAAGGCAAGTTGCTGAGCACTTACATGTGGAGATTTTTTACTTTGTATTATAATCTGTGAAATGTTTGTCCTGAGTATTTGTTGATTCCTGGAATAGCTGGGGGTACAAAGCATTTGGAATTTTTATGTATGGGAACATGATGACTCCTTGCTAAAGTTTCTGAGATGAGCACCATAACTAATAAGATTTACCACAGTTGGGTTGGGTAGGTATTGAGTACAGCTCAATAGTGATTAGTTTTAATGAAGATTAAAGAGTTTCTAACTCTTAATTTTGTATGTGATCCTTTCAAATAGAATTCTAATGCTAGGAAATTTTACTTTCATGTAAATGGTCTCTCTTAAGATGTTTGTTTCTTTTGAGAAAGATATTTTTAGGTTTCTGGAAGTATTAAATGTCAGTGGTTCTTTGTGCCTTACAAAAGTTCATTATAATACATAAAGCATTTTGAAAGGAATCTTATCCTATGCCACTGCCATTCACATGCTTTAAAGGATATAAGTATGGTTTTGTGGTGGAAGTGAGGAGTACACTTTTCAGAATTAGAAAGGAATTTTCTTCTTAAATTTTCTAATTTTATATTAATTTACTTTTCCTAATGTCACAATTTTATTTTGATTATCATAATGATACTTCTTTGTAATGAGGGAATTTTTTTCTTCATAACATCTACATGTTTCAGTTGTTCTTATCCTTGACTCTGATCAGAAAGTTATAGGCTGAAAAATTCACACCAGAGATTGTTCCTATATCTGGTGTGACACTTCTGTGTTGTGTTAGAAACATTTTGCTAAGGTCAGGCTTTGGGTGTTTCTCCCTTCTGCTGAGCTCCACAGAGGAGTCAAAGATCTTGCACTGACTTCCAGAAATCTGGGAGGCAACAGTGCTCTCCTGGATTTAAGCCCCTCTTTGTGTTTAAAACCAAATTAATTAATAACAAAGCAACTGACAGCCACACAGTAATACAGAAGGATATATAGAAAAGGAAAGTAGCAGAGCTCCCCGTGGTTGAGACATTTGCTTTAGCACATTGCTACTGTTATGTAGGGTGTCACTTAGTAAGACAAAAATTATTTTGTTGCACTAGTCCCCTGTGGAAGAATTTAACTTACAAAGTGGTGGGAGAAGTTTGAGACCCAGTGCTATAAGATGTTTTTTTCTTGTTCCTCTACTAGAATACAAAAATCTCTGCATTCAGGAGAAATGCTAAGAACAGCTTCTACAGAGAGGCAAGTGCAAGTGGTGCCTGCATAAACCTTCATCTGAACAGGGCAATGGGAAATTGTCTCTGGTTGCACACAGGTGGGTAATATCAGAGCTTCAAAAGCCAAGTGGAGGATGGCAACAAGCTGTGGTAACCAGGGCCAGTCAGGGTAGGTGTCCCAGGAGTGGAATTTGCCTTCTGATGGGTGCTGCTGTGGAATCAGAAGAGAAGGGACAAGCTCCTGGGTCCCATTGAAAACCAATGACTAAAGAGTACCACCTTCACAGGAACAAACTGACTCTGCAGCACTACAGTCTAGTCCAGAGAACAAGCAGACTGATGATTTTGCCTTGATTTTCCAGAAGTCTTTGAGTCAGGTGTGTGTAGAGTCCTCTAATTTCTGTCTGTGCTTATGATTCCTCTCTAGAGTTTTTCATGCCCAAATGTATATGTCAGCAAGACAGCTTCTGAATCTGAGACTATAATAAAATATCCAAGAAGTGATAGAATTACTTCTCTGTGAGGTGAGAAATTGGTGTTTTTTTCACTGTGAGGTTTCTCTCTTCCTTGCATTTTTTTCAAACTTATGGGTAGAAACCATACTTTTTCAGTACTAAACCACTATTTTGAAAGCCTGTTTAATTTAGGCAGAGCTTCACGCACATATGGAAGTAACTGAATGACAAGAAGTTGTTTACAAAGGGTGGAGTAGCCTATTTTCAGGCCTCCCAATTTTTCTAAGGTTTTAAAGATCTCTGCCTCTTGTACGTACTATATATGTGCAACTATAAAATACACTCACTATACTGCACAGCTGTATAAGCAAGAATTTTGAGAGGGCCCTCAGTACTGGGTTATTCAGCAAATGTTCTGTGGTGTTATAGCAGCTGCTGGGATTTAGTTTCTTTGGCATGCTGCTTTTAGGACTGCCCATCAAATCTGTTCATTGTCCTCTTTGCAGGACAATGCAAGCCATGCAAGATGCAAAATATTGTCCACTTCTTATTGCCAAGGGCTTTCTTTTCTTAATGGATTTTTTTTTTAAAAGTACCTACCTGACACACAGAATCTCCTTGTTTGTGTTGATGTAGCACCAGAAGTTTCACAAGAGGCCAAGGCCTGCACGTGCTTGGTGCCATCTTTGCAACATTGGCTCTGCGGAGGAATGGGAATAGATAGACACAGAGATGTGGGAATTAGTCTCTAGGAAGATAATCTGTGATGGCTTTCACTGCTGGTGGGATCTACCCTGGCTGTTCACTTCTTGCTCTCCATTGTTGCAACTCCCAAAGCAGAAGGTTAGGCTGTTATTCTAACTTGCAGTACAGCTGGCCCCCATATATCAGTACGTTACTTAAATACCAGGGTACTAATGATATGTGACACCAGTGGAAAACAAGAAAGTTGAGGCCAACATTTTTGCCATATCTTTTGCTACTACATCCTTTGGAAGAACAGCCAGTGAATGAATTGAGTTGTGATTTGAATTGCTGTAAGCCTACCTCTCCAAGTTTTAGAATTCTGTTATATGTGAGAGGAAATTTTTGTGGGATTCATGGCTTGTCTCCCTCTCTTGTTAGTTTCGTACACTGAGGAGTTACAAGCTGAGCTTCCACCCTTTTTAACTAACTAGTTTTGAGTCAGTGATAATAGGAGAGGAAAAGCATGCATCAAAACAAAAGCTGTATCCTACAAGTGTTTCTGCTTGTACACTGGTTTTTAAGGGAGATTTGAGTATCCAGATTGAAAAACCTGCATCAGTTTTCTTCTGTGCCAAGGAAGCACAAATGCAATCAGAAGGTCTGGCATGAAAAAAAAGAACCAAAACAGGGGAGCCTTTCTTCTCATAACACAGACAGGTTTTTCTTAAAAGTCATGCAAGTTAAAATAAATACCACAGCACATAAGGCAGCACACAGAAAAATGAATTGGTGAACTACAGCACGTGTGCAGCAGCAGCGCTGCATTCCTGTCATCACACATTCCCAAAGCATAACACTGAGAGAAATATGATCTGAAACTAGTTTAAGAGGTGCTGTAAGTAAGCCAGGATTACTACCATGGTATAACACAACCTGATAGCAAGACTGAAGACTTGCTTGTGATAAGCTCTGAAACATTTTTCTTTTTTTATATTTGGAAATTTTTTCACTTACACCTTTGCCCTTGGGATTTTTTCTTTCCCGTTTTGGTGGTTTCTCAAATGCTCTCTTCAAGAAGAGAGTTGTCTGGGCAAGCCCAACTTTTCCCTTGCCAATAAATCCATCAAGAAAGGCTGCCTCATTTTGTGACCTGCACCACAAGCATAGATTACAAGTACTTGGCTTCTCTTGCATATTTGAGTAACAACAAGTACTAGTGAGAGGTGACAAATTAATAGTGTTAGTGTCAGAAGTCTAAGGACTGATGTGAAAGGGTGTGAGTGAGTTTTCTGATTTGTTCTTGCAAGTATATCTGATTACAAATATCTGGAAGGGTAAAGTAGTGCTTCCTACAGACTATGACAGTTACAATGTACTGCCAGACAGCCTTAACCCGTAAGGGATTGCTTAAAAGCATGTTTTTTAGAGTCTGAGTTCTGCACCTTTGTTAATACAGAGATACAAGAATCCACACATGAAAATGGTGAGTTTATGAAGTGGACAACTTTCTCTTTCACGGATTTATTAATATTAGAAATGCTGGCAATGTATTTTCTCAGGAAGACTATTGTGCAGAGCTGTAAATCTAATAAACCCATAGATTATCAAGGCCTGTGATAGTATATATGAGCTTGGGGTTTTCCACAAGTTCATAATTACATTTTTCAGACCTCACACTCCGTTTTTCCTCCTCCTCCACTGCTTTACAACTGCTTGTACTACAGGCTTTTTTCCCCACTTTATTTTTTGTTTATTCCTTTCTGCTCTCCCTCTCTTACTTTCAAAGACCCTGCAATTCCTTCCCAGAATCTCACAGCATCCTATCTCTCCCTTTTAAAATGTTACAGAATGTGAAGATTTTGTTTTCATAGGCCACAGAATGACCCTCTGCCCCCTGTTTTAGCTGGTTGCCTGTGACTGTGGCCTTCCTTAGTGCAAAGTCTCCCGTGTGTCCCAGTGTTATTTGTAGTGTTTTTTTCTGAAGCTGGCGACAGGGAAAGGACCCCTATCATAGACCTGCAGAATGTGATGCCACAAAACTCTGTGTGGCACTTGGCATCTTGTGAGTGTTAGCTCCCCCGGTGGTGTTGGGTGCTTGTCAGGCACCAGCTCAGCAGACAGTAATAAAGTGAAGCCCTTCTAATTTCCTCCACGAGGCAGCCAGTTCAAGCTGTGTGCAACAGGCAAGGTAGTGACAGGGTAAGGGAGAACCCAGGCTCTGAATGCATAGTTTGAGAGAAAATGATTTTAGAGGTGTAGCTTGTCTCAGTGAAGAGGGGGATTGCTTTCCTCCTTGCATGCCCTATTATTTTGCCATTTTTATTTTTGTATTTGGCTTATGTGCTTATTTAATTTGAAAAACCTCATGCAGCCAGTCCCCAGGCCAAGGAAATAGCTAAGGCAGTAACACCAGCCCACCCTCTTACTGAAGCCTGCTTCTGTCCCTATGGAAACTTGTTTGTAATAGGGAGGAAAAAAAAAGTACTCCCAGCTGAAACTTGAAATACCCTATTACATGAGAGCAATTACCATATATGCACAAGCATGCATGCACATACACATGCAGAGAAATATATGTACAGCTCACCATGTTGTACTCTTCTACATAATTATTTTTCAGATAAGGAAAAATAAACCTGTGAAATGGGAGCTGAGATCCCAAAGTTTTAACAGTGCATTTGCCACTGATTTCCTACAGTCTTCTGGGCCAGTTATGTCCTTTTCTTTTATACATTTTCCATGTACAAAATGGGAACAGACCTGCTTAGCAACTAATAAGTGTTTATGAAGATAAATGCAATAGCTATTCTCAGAAATATTTGTTTTCTCACTTTTTAAAAGATAAAAACAGGTTTTCAGAAGCAAAGATTTTGAATTGTTTCTCCAAGACTTCAGGTTCCTTATGAACTTGGACTGAAGGAGGGTTGTGATTGAAAACTTATACAAGAATCCTTTATAATGTCTGATATGGACCCAAGCTTGTTTTTTGAAATTCAAGTTAAATCTATACCTTTGAAATGGCTACTATTATATTGCCAATTCCTGAAGAGGAATTGTCAGGTTATGAGGGAGGCAGGATGCCTATTTTTTGTTTAGTTCAGACCTTTTCCCCAAGATCTCTATGGTCTATTTATCCAAGCATCACCTCTCCCTCTAGTAATGTAAGAGAGAGATGGTTCCTCTTGGACTTTAAATACCAAATTATAAAAAGGAATGCTTTATTTGATTCTCAATAAAAAGCTCCTGAGTTTAATCTTGCTCTTATTAAACAAAAAATCTCCCTACAAACAAACAAAAAACCCAAAACTGAAAACAAAACCTCCTCCAAACAATTAGGGATGAAATAAAAAAAAAAGCACAAGCAAAAAGCTTTGACACCATCTCCATTTTTTTCATCGCTAGGAAGTGTTCAGATTCCCATTAGTGTAACTCCTGCCCAAAGAATAATTTTTCCTTACTTCTAGCAAGCTCTATCAGATGATTTCCGTAGCTGAGAATTCTTCTTTCCTTACTCTGATCTGACATAGCCATATGAACCCAGAAATTTATTTTCCTTTATTACAAAAAAAAAGTAAACTTAAATGTCTCAGAATAAAATGTTGTGGATTTGTTTGTTCATTTTGTTTCGGTTTTTTTAAAGCTCTCATATTTTAGCTTTCAGATTACATGAAGAAAATAGTTTTATTTCAGTTTGGCCACTGAAGCAAAAAAATCAATTACACTCACAGTTCTAGCTCTTATTCCAAAGAAAACAGCCAAAACTTAAACTTGGTCTTTAATTATATATTTGATTCATCCCAGTAACAACACTTGACTTCAAACAATTCAAGAGCAGGAGAAAACTTGCTCTGAATTCCTCTCTTCAAAGGGGAGTACTCTTTCAGATACCATGTCAGAAGACTTTGAGCTGAAACCAAACAAGATAACCGTGAGAAGACTTAATACAAAGAATTTTAGTTGACCACAGGAACAACGTCTCAATACTGAGAGAAGGCCTCCAAAATTGTTTTTAAACAAATCTCCCCACATTTGGGAAGGGAAGGGAAAATAGATGGTCAAACCACTACAGTTGCTTATTTTCTCTCATTCCCTCCTCTTTTCATAGTTCTAGGAGCAAATCATTATTCATTTGAAATTGCCGCACAATGAAAATGCATCATTATCTGTACCCAAAACTATGAACCAGTCTAATTCCTACAACTGATAAGTAGAAGATACCATGTGTTAATTGTATGTACTGTATTACTCTTGTGACAATTCATGGAAGTGTACAAATTAAGTCAATTAAAGCTACTTGAAAGACTTCTGTGTGCTGTCACCAGTTCATTAGTGCACAGCAAATTGCTTGAAAAGAACTGGGACGTGTGCTTTATCTGACAGTTGCAGAGCCATCTCATCTTTTTTTATTTGATACTTGCTAGAATATTTTAGCTGGGAATAATTATACAGAAAGCCAGTGTAAAGATCACGGTGGCCTTGTTTGTCGTCGTGAGTGCTTGTGTGTGTGTGTCCTGCTTTGTTCTGTCTTTCTACTTCTTGACCTCATTTTTCCTCCTCATTGCTGTTTCATATTTGTCTCTTCCCTCATGTCCTCTTTTAATGGAACAGATTGATATCTAGGGCTGTGTCTAGACTGGGAGAAAAGTTGAGTTTAGTTCAGCAATAAGTTGAAGTTAGCTGGCCAGCTATATTCAACCACTGCTTGACCGCTGGAAAGGCAAACCCATCATTCATTCAACTTCCAGATAGTGCAATGAGAATTTATGCTCCTAGATAGAATTTAATTTGCTTCTACATCTGGTAAAATAGGTATGTTTTTTTAGGTTTGACTTAGCTAGGTAGTACTAACCAATCTACCCCAACCTCAGCCTTCAAGGAGAAAAATGGAACGATTCTAAAAGTTCTCCTTATGGTTTTTCTGGTCTGAGGGTAAAAACATGCTCTATTATAAGCTTTGCGTAGGTTGATGAGTAAATTGCTAGATGAGTAAGTTGCATGATGGAAAATCTTATGTTTTTATTAGAGGAGCTCTAGGCCGTCTTTTTTCTCATCTTAACTTTTTCCTGTTGCTACCAGTATACAAAGCATCAGTGGAAACATGTCTTTCCTGATAGCTTTTCACAGTTGGAAAAAGATGAGGTTGAATGAGAACCCCATAGCATTTAACTTTCAACTTTCTTGCTGAGTTTCATTAATGTATATTCTACTCATGTGAAAGGGACTGCCATATACGAACCCCTGAATAACTCAAAGGTGTGTGTGCTGTCCACAGTAGCACAGCCAGATGGGCTGAGATGACTACTGAAGTGACTAACCCATAGCCATGCAGCAAGACAGCTGAGCGATAATATCGCGTGGTCCACTGGCTTAGATGTTAAATTCGTTCACTGATGGTCATCCTTTTACTGGTTCACCACTACTGAAATTTTCCAATTACAAAATTACAGTCCTCTGTTTTTCAATGCTCTTAGAAATGTGACACAAACCACTGTAAGAAAGATTAATTATAAAAATGCAAATATATAAGTAATTTCACAAAGTTGCACAAAGCAACATTTTCACATCCCTGCATTGCAGTTGTCCCCATTGGTAACGGTGGCAGCGCCTGACACAAGGCGTGCTCAGAGCTGTCTCGCAGAGGAGGAACCGAGTCCCTTTGCACAGTTCTGGTTAACTAGAGTTCATAAAATGCCCAGATGGCCGGGCCCCACTTAAGAGGGTGCTCTGGGCGTAGATGTGTGAGCCACGGTGGTGAGAGGGTGGGCAGCACCCTTACCGCCAGCGAGGGGGGCAGGCCGGGTGTCCTGGATATCCTTGTGGAGTGTGGTGGGTTTTCAGTGTGGCGGTGTGACTGACTAGACCCTCCTGACGAGAGCCGGTTCTTCAGGCGCCGATGGGGAAAGGCGGCGGAGGATGCGTGGGTGAACCCCGCAGGCTCTGCGCAGGGGTGCCCCGGGGATGCAGATCTCTCCCGGCGCCCTTCCCTCGCCTATGTCCATTCGCCCCGCGGCTGGCTTGGGGCGGGAGTGGTGCCCGAAGGGCCGATGGCCAGGGCCCGGCCCGCAAGGCCGCCCTGCCCGCAGCTCTCCCTGCCCGCTGGCCGCAGCCCGGTGCTGCGGGGTGCCCGGTGCTGCGGAGCCGGCCCCAGCGCTCCGCCGCCACCGCCAGGAAGGAAGGAGGGAAGGAAGGAAGGAAGGACGAACGGACGGAAAGGAGGCGGAGCGGGAGCGGGCGAGAGGGGGCCGGGTCCCTGCTGTGCGCGGGGCTTTGTACGCGGGCGCCTGCAAGCCGGTGCCGCGCGGGGGAGCGCGGAGCCCGGCGGGACTAGCATGAGCCCGGGCGGCGGCGCGGCGCCCGGCGCTCCGGC